>NC_056669.1:34489051-34798879 GCF_018350195.1 Panthera tigris
TTAATTTCTAATTCATGGTAAACACTGTTGTTTGTAATGACAATTTAAATCATTCTTAACCAACCAACTTTCAGTCATTCTGGAGAATGACTTTTGTAGCCATAATTATATGCATTTTGTGCTGCTATGTTTAAATATCACCTCATTTCCAAATTCCCTTTCTCAGTTTTGGCCTTCTAGATAGTCTAATATTGCGAACATAATAAATTATAGGTTTTTTCTGCTCGCTGTGTATTGTTATGGAGATCAGTATGTTGAATGGAAGTGACAGTTATATTAGAAGCATGATGATGGGTAAGAGAGATTATTTTGTGAAAGCTAGACAGACATATACATTTATCAATAAATA
The DNA here is from genome assembly GCF_018350195.1 of Panthera tigris. Lineage (NCBI taxonomy): Eukaryota > Metazoa > Chordata > Mammalia > Carnivora > Felidae > Panthera > Panthera tigris. The sequence goes on from NC_056669.1 coordinate 34,489,401, forward strand.
TGATTCTTCCCTATACCCCTATTTCCTCAATGTTTGTATTTCCTTTTTTTAAATGACTCATGATTCTTAATGAATAATCTATTGCCTACAATCAACAAAATTAAAAAAAAATAGTGGCACAGAAGTCAGTTATGATTATTTGAAAATAAAGATCTGCTCTTGAAAACATATGAAAAAAACTATCACTGTACTCCAATTCTAGGTTTAGTCAAATATAATAAGCATGTAAAATACCTCACTTTATCATTAAATTGTGTAACTTAATCTATGATTCTGTGGAATTCATGTTCGTTTCTTTAATCTCTAAATTAGTGTACATACTTAACAAAGTGACTCAAATAAGATGATATCATCACTATCACAAGTTTCCCTTTCAGTGAAGTAATAAGCTTGCTTTTCAAAAGTAAAAGATTAAAATACATCTCATACTCATTTATAGTCATTAACAGTCTCATATACTTGCATGTAGAAAAATAACTTTCAGTATCTTTGGGAATAGCAACTGTTCTGTAACCTGTTTTGTTGTATATAAACAACATTCCATTTTCAATGAAAAAAAGTCCATTACATTTTTCAAAAGAAAATTCAAATTTCCAAAAAAATTTCTATAATTTCCTTTCTTCCAAAATTGATACATCCATAGATTTCTTGCTACTATGCAGACTAATCCTCTCTCTCTCTCTCTCTCTCTCTCTCTCTTCACTGCCTGGTCTTTCAATTTTGACATCAAAAAAAATCAATTCTGGAATTCACTCCCTTTTCTAATTGCAGTCTCTTGAGATGCACTTACTGAGTCCATGATTTTAATATTGTCTAAATATCTATCCCCAGCCTTGACTTGATTTGAATTCTAGATACATATATCTAACTGCATAAACACCACTTCTATATCTAATAAACATTTCAAGCTCCACAGTTACAACATCTAAAAAGATGCTCTTCATATCTATCCCCATCTCATTTCTCCTCTAATATTGCCTTTTTCAGCAACCAGTAATCCCATTCACGAAGTTGCTTCAAATAACAAAACCTAAAAGTAATCCTTCATTTCTCTCTTTTTTTCATTCATCACATTCAATCACCAAAGCTTTCTGACTTACAAAACATTAACAAAACACAAATACTTTGGTCATCTCTACTAGTCTCACAGCCAAATGAGATTTCACTTTTGGGCCATATTATAGCTTTCTATCTAATTTCCTTGCTCCCATTCTTTCTCAGAATAATTTTATTACCACACAACCACCAAAGTTATCCCTTATCCTTTCCTGCCTAGTATGGTGTGTGTGTGTGTGTGTGTGTGTGTGTGTGTGTGTGTGTGTATGTGTGTGCGCGCGTGTGTACAAGGGTGTGTGTGTGTGTGTGTGTGTGCTTTTAACTTGGACTAAAATATGTTTCTCTAGCCTCTCTTCATTGACCCTGGATATTCATTTTAAGTTTCACAAATGAACTATAGTTTTGCTTCCATATTTCTTTGGATTAAAAAACAAAGACTGTTAATTTATCCCCATTACTAAATTTTTCTTCGGTTTAAACAATCGTACTTCCTTCGATTCTCCTTATAGGACTTGACTCATAAATGCTGCACTTTCCTGATACATCTCCTCTGAACACACAGTTTCCTTAAAAAATGTGGCCAGAACTCCCTTTGCTTTGGAATATTTAACATCTGAAAACATTTAGTCAAACAGTCCCATTGCTTATTTTTCATGGGTGATTATAAATTTCTAATTTTGCCTTGATTATAGGTGACAAAACAAGAATTTATTCTGGAGTCAGAGACACTAAATAATGTTGAACAAAAGAATAAATAAATGAATGTTAGTTTTTAAAAATTCTTAAAGTTAAAATGCCAAGGCAATAAGTGTGATTTTATTAGATACAATTCTACAAAGATACTGACTTTTACTTAAAAAATTTAAACCTCTGGAAATGAGTGATTGGCTGGGTAAAACGTGATTGTATTATGACTGCATAATATTATAAAACATCCTGGTTTAAAGAAAATAAAAATAAGAAAATATCACATGGTCACTGCAATCAGGTATCTCTATTCAAAGTACCATCTTTTCAGTTTCAAAATGAAACAAAGCTCGAAGGATATGAATTTCAAAAGTGTTTATTCCATGATCTCTAGCAAGTGTTTTAAATGGTTTTTGTACTGTAGGATGATGGTACAGAAATTACGTTATATGAGGGGGGAAAAAAGAAAAACAATTTGTTGTTAATAGAAATGTCACATTTGGGATAAATTTCCTTTTTTTTCTAAATCTCCAAAATATGTGTTTAATGTCACCAAAAATATTAATTATCAGTATCTCACAATATTTTAATAGAGTTAACTACATAATGAGCCATAGCTTGTTTCCAGACATACACAAGTATTCCATGCATTTAATAAACAGATGAATGAGTGGAGAAAGGAAGAAAGGAAGTAAAAAGAAAGGAAGGAAAGAAAGAAGGAACAAGGGAAGGAAGGAGGGAAGAAGGTAAGGAGGAAGGATGGAGGTAAGGGAGGGAACAATGAAGAAATGCTTATTTCTAGGATCCCATTGGCATATAAAATACAACCTCTCTTCTATGGTCATGATTTCTGTCTTTAATAATTTGTTGTTTTCCCATTTTCTTTTAATGTTTTATGTGCCTATATATTATTTTTAACAACTAGAGTTTTAAGCTTCTTAAGAGAAGCAAACTGGTATCCATTACTTTCCTATATAGAATGTTTTAAATCCTATATAGCTGTCTTTCCTTGTATCTGTTTTTGTCTGCTTTTAAATATTTCTGTTTTTTAAGTCATCCAATAAGATTTGATTACTCACAAAAAAATAATGTTTTTGACATAAAATTGTGCAGTTCTAAGTTTTTCATATTAAATTACCTATTTTTCCCTACTTAATATAAATCAAAGTAATTTCGGGGCGCCTGGGTGGCTCAGTTGGTTAAGCGGCCGACTTTGGCTCAGGTCATGATCTCATGCTCCGTGAGTTCGAGCCCCGCGTCGGGCTTTGTGCTGACAGCTCAGAGCCTGGAGCCTGTTTCAGATTCTGTGTCTCAGTCTCTCTGACCCTCCCCATTCATGCTCTGTCTCTCTCTGTCTCAAAAATAAATAAACTTTAAAAAAAATTAAAAAAAAATAAATCAAAGTAATTTCAAAATCATGACATTTTGTTTAATTAGGCCCTTCTGTTGAATTTAAAAGTTTTTTATAAAAATTAAAGTAGAAAAATTAAAACGATGAAAATAAAGAGAGTGAGCATGGAAATCAGGAGAGCTAATAAGAATTAGTAAAACACTTATCTTTGAACTGAGATTTTTAGCTTTCAAAACAAATAAAACAAAAAAAATATCACCACTAATGTAAAGTGTATGTTTAAAGTATCACTTTTCAAATTATAAATGATGGAAGGTTTTTTTAGTCACCTTCTAATTTTATTTGGCTTTGTTTATAATTTTAAAATTCACTCATTTCCATTTTGCAAAACTGCCTACACTTTTATATCAAAACTGTCAAATAGAGATTTTTATTGTCTTACTTCAAACATCAACTTCTTCAAGGTGCTTATCTCTTAAAAAGGGAACATTCAATAAGATAAAAGTTATAAACATTAAACACATATTTTAATAGGGAAAATGAAGTACTATATAATTGGAAAATCTCAGTATAATTTCATTAGTATTTTTTATTCAGAGCATTCCACATTCCAAACAACTTTTTAAATACTAAATGCTTTGAATACAATGCTTCTTGTTTTTCCTCTTCTTTAGAACTATTCCCTTATTTACACTAGGTGGTAATAGGTAATTTATCTGCGAAAGTCATATCTGTTATTTAGCAAAGTAGCTGCAATTTTATTTGCTACCTGCTTTGCTACCACATCTATTCTTGATCAGAGCAGAGAAATAAAGTCATCTAGAAGCAAAAAAGACTGAAGGCTATCTTTGTTTATATTTTGTGAGAACCATTTTATTTATTTATTTATTTATTTACTTATTTATTTATTTATGGAGGGGGAGGGCAGAGAGAAAGGGAAAGAGAGAGAATCGCAAGCAGGCTCCACACTGTCAGCACAGAAACTGATGCAGGACTCAATCTCACAAACTGTGAGGTCATGACCCGACCAGAAATCAAGAGTCAGATGATTAACTGACTGAGCCACCCAGGTGACTTGAGGAGCATTATTTTTTTAATTCAATGTCTTCAAGCTAATCTAATCTATATCTATTCAACAAAGGATGCTTTATTTTATATTCTTAATGATGACTTCCCAATGTTATTTGTGAGCTTTGGAAGTTAATTATTTTAACAAAAAGTAAGAGATAGTAAAAGAAATAGCTCTTTTTAACAAGTTTAAAAATCTCATTACACAGTTTTATTTCAAATGAATAATCAATTATAGATAAGAATTCAATAGCTAAAGCATCTATAGTCTTAAATATCAAAACATCCAATAATATATCTCAACATGGTTTTAAAGAGTAAGATTACATTGGTTTAATAACTATAAGTGATTGAAGAAAATTTCAAAAATGCACCTGACGTTATATATATATGATTTTTAAAAATCATTTATTCCCATTTAACATAACTGCCAAGTGCTTGTACATCAAAGCTGCCAAATAGGAATATTTTAGTGTTTTACTGCTTAACATTTCATCCATCTTCCTGATGGGTTCAGAAAGATTTATGCCTGGAATAGAGTATACAATGAGAGAAGGAGAAAAAAAAAGGATAAAGCTGTTAACGGGGAAAAAATGCTAATAATAAATAGAAACATCTAACACCTATCATGTTGAATTGTGGTATGTGTATGTGTATCGATTAAAACATTTCTAGGAGATATAGTGAGGCAATAAAAAAAGAAAGAATGCACTTATATGATATACAATATAAAATTAAACTATCTTACATAAATAGCTTACATTTCAAAAGAATAGTGTTCAAAATTTTTGTTAGCAGATTGTGGAATTTTAACTCTAATGAATTATATAAAAAGTGTTGTTATTTTTTGTTTGTTTTTGTTTTTAATTAAGGAAAGGCCCAAATTCTGGTTTTATATTACAGATAGAAAACTGCTCCAAATAAACCATACCCATTTATCTTTCAAGGCCAAGAGAATGCCCATTCCTGAGACTTTCAGTGTTACAGAAGAGGAGAACAAAGAAAACTTTCTTTTCCTCTTCTCTCCATGTCTGGCATATTTGTGTATAATCATAGATTTTCTATGGAAAATGAGACAGAGGGAAAGAGAGAGAACACATAAAATTGATGTTCTAGACTTGGCAGACCCTGGAGTACTGTGAGCTTCCAAATGTCAGGGAAGGTATCTTAAGGTAAAACTATTTCTAGAAATGATGGGTGAAAAGCAAACAGTGATGCAATGTATTTTCTTACAACCAAAACTACTTATGGCTTTAGATGATTTAAAAATGCATTAGATAAAAATAACTGGTATCAAGTAAATGAAATACGGTAACCTTTTACAAGATTTCTGTTGACTTTTTGTAGGTTTGTTCTTTTACTCTGGCTAAATTAAAATTTTTTTTTACATATTTTCTTACCTTAGTGATATGGAAACTGTATTGTACAATGAATGTTAAAGAGGGAGAGAGAGTATTAGAGAGAAAAAGTATTAAGTATCTGGGCCAATGCAAACTTGATATTCTAGATCAATTCTAATGGATATGAGGACTTTGAATTTATGTACATATAGATTGCTCCTGTTTCAGAAGCCACTTTGTTTATAACTAGCCTACTTTTCACTGCTTAAATTTAAATGTTAGAATTCCCAACTGAGATGTTTAATGATTACCGTATCTGCAAATATTCAGCATGCACAAAGTTTAAACACACAATATAGGCACAGCCTTGTTAAGGGTCATTCTCACATATATTAATAAATAAAGTAAAATGTCATGTCAATTTATGGCAACAGAAAGCTTTCGTATAATGATTATATTATATAATTGTGCGTACTAGTAACAGACATCAGCATAAGTCAATTGTATTCTTCCTAACTAGATACTGCTTATTCAATATGTGACCAAAACGTTTAAATATTTTTCAATATATTAATAACATATTAAATTGAAAATTAAAAATAAGTTATGACATGGGAGTCTAATTTACTCATAATAAAAGACAATGAATTTAACATTTTATAAGATACATGATCTTAGTGCCTGTCAAAATCCATTATTAATGGGATGAACTACAGATATCTACAGTTCATAACAACCCAGTGTCTTTTTATGCCTTCTTTCTTCTGTACATCTGTGCAGCATATGACAATTATATCTGTATTACATTTGCCATTTCCCCTTCCTACCTGTCAATTATTTGCTAGCTGACAACTTCAGCTTGAGAAAAGAAAATAAAACTAGAAATATAAAAGAAGAAACATATTTCAGACATAAAAATGTTATTGTTAGTGAACAAACGGATATGTATGCATGTGAAGCAGGGTTCATGCATGAGCAGTGATTAGGCAGGATGGCACAGTGGAGGATATAAGGTCATGGAGGAGGAGATACAAGAGCATATCAAAGGTGAATTTGTGGTTTTGAATTTGAGTGATTTGATTAATAGAATTGGTTCTATTAACAAAACTGCCAATTCAAGAAACAAACAAACAAAAAATAGGTTTAGGAGATAGAGTTCAGGAGCAGTTCAGAGAGTATCCACATAGAGATATCTGAGGTAAGAAATATAAATACCCTGGCTATGTCTCTCTTGATTGATCTATGCTAGAAACACAATGTGGAATGCATGTCTCTACTGCAAGGAGAGGAAAGGATAGGTAATGTTTTGATAGTGGGAGCTATGGAAATACATGAGATTTTCAAGTGAAAGGGCCTAGAAAGGGACACAGACGGCATTTCAGCAAAAAGAGGAGCAAGAATGGCCAGATTAGAATTGTACAGGGTCTTAGGATACAGGGAAGGGAAAATGTCAAGAAGAAGATTAAAGGAGTTTTGGAGACATAAATATATAATAAATAAGGTAATTTTAGACATCACTCATTGTATTTATTTAAATGTATATAATATATAATATAACTGATAGACTGATTGCTATTTTTATAGAACAAATGTGAGGTTAGCAATAAATATAATTATCTTTATCAAGTAGTGGTATGAGAAACTTAATGATTACAACATAAATAATTAAGCCAGATAGCCTTTAAAAGGGTTTCTCAGTGCACTTAGAATCCAAAGTCCTTACCATGGTCCTAATGATCTTCTCTTTCTATGTTTCCACACTTTCTCTTCACAATTACATTTTAGTCACTGTGGATTCTGTTTCTATTTCTGGAACATACCATGCTTATGTTCATCTGAACTTCTTTGCACTTGCTGTTTCCTCTGCTTGGAATGCTGTTTCTTAGTCCTTTACATAGTTTATCTCTTTTAATTATCTATTACCACCTATCATACTTTCTCGTGAATTGCATTCTGTCATGCCCTTCTATTTATTGTCTACTTATTTCCTGCATAGCATGTATTATAATTATTAATTACTTATTTATACATTTGATTGACTTTATTCATGTATGTATTTTCTTTCTTACACATGTTGTCTTCTTCCACGAAAACAGAAAGATGATGTACCTTGTCTGTCTTATTTATTGCTGTTCAATCAATATTTGGTGAATGAATGAAGAGATAAGAGAGTATATACTTGGAAATTAGCAGAACACTGAGGGGCTTACATTATAATGTTCTACCTGTAGTAGAATATACATTCATAATGGGAATTTTGGAAGCTATAGAAAGAAGGCAATAAAAATTATACTACCATCATTATACTATTATTATCAGGAGACTTGTATTTTTACAGTTTGTTTGTATTTATTTTCATTCTTATTTTTTACATGTATTATCATATAGTTACAATTATATCTTTTTGAATACTATATTCCTTACCTGGAAAATGTCCTAATCATGATTCATGTCATTAAAAAGCTCACCATAAATATTATTATGTACTTTGTTCCACAGAAGTTTCATACATATATAATTATTCTGTGCTGTTTCATATTTGATATGCTTTTTCATTTTTAATAAAACCTTAGTGGAAACTTGCAAATAATTTGCCTACAACCCAAAATAGTATTTTTATAATAAACCTATATAAATAGAATGACTGAATTAAAGTCATAAGGTATAAAGTCATGAGGTATAAACTGTAGATGCACAGTATCAAGTTACATCCTAAAAATTAAAATAATCTGTCTGTACATCGGTGATATACGAAAATATCCATTTTTGTTATGATCACCAACATCCGAAGAGTTCTAATTTATAATATAACATAATTGCAGGTGATATACCAAACATGATATCTCAGTTCTGTAAAATTTATATTTCTTTTAATATTACCAAGGTAGGGACACCTGGCTGGCTCAGCCCCAGGTTGGGCATCAAGCCTACTTAAAAAAAATAATATTAGCAAGGTGGAGTGATTGTCAGGTGATTATAAACCATTTTTATTTCATAATATTTATTTACTAAATAATCACTGACTCAGTCTTATCAAAAAAAAAGCTACAACAACAATTAGCATATTCTATGCATAGTAGAGCTCCCTGAAGGAAACTACTCTTTAAAAAACCAAGCTGGATAAATAGTAATGAAATGTTTAAGTTGTACTCCAAGTCACACATTTGTCACGATGTGATACAGACAGTTATGGGATATTCCAATGAACAAAACACTTCACACAGCCCTAATGGTAAAGAAAAGTTTGTGAAGGAAATAGCATATAATTGGCATCTTAAGTGTAATTAGCAGAGAAAGGGTAGGGCAGGATTTCAGGTTGAGAGCATTGTAAATAAAAGGAGTTGAAGATATATGATCAGGATCCTGATGTGACAAGTTAATTGGGGCTGGAGTGCAAGAGAAGAACCGCCAGAGAATAGTAGAGAGTGGATGAACTGAGACCTTGAAGGGTACTGTGTGCTATGCATCGATGTTTGCACTTGATCCTAATCGCGGTTTGGGAAATACAGAAGGTGCTTAGTTGGAGCAGTGAGCTCACTCTGACTTCCAAAAGGACAAAACTAGAAGAAGAAAAAATGTCTTAGGCAATCCAAGTAAGAGGATTGTTTTTAGACTGGTAATTGCAGTTAAAATATGGAGTAAGAAGTAACAAATGACACACATTTCTGCCTTAATCTTCTTTGTGGATGAATACCTATGCCATAGAAGACAGGATGCAGATAATGGAGAAATAAAATATATACATTTCACTTTTGGGGATGTGAGTGAGGAAGAGTTATGAGTGAGGGGGAAAATAGGAGGGGCAGGGTATGATGGATCCTGTATTTGGACATATGTGTTTGAGTTACAATGGAACTTTCCATCTCAAAATACACAGTAGCTATTGAGTATCAGCTATTGAGTTCTGAAACTAAAGAAGTAAATTGGAATTGGAATTTAAAAAAATAAAATGAGAGTCATCAATATATAGATAATAATAGCAGGTGTAAAGGAAATGGCATGGCCCGTGTTGAGTGACATGGAAACTCCATAAAAGAAGTCTTAGATTAAAATCCTTTGACAATTTGTAAAACATATGTATAGGAAAGAGGACATATCATACATCTCTGTTTCTCTGAGTTAGACGTGTTTTCTTTGTTTGTTTTTTAGAATACACATATAAGTAGAACTTATCTTTCTCTGTATGCTTATTTCACTTAGCATTATATCCTTCAGGTTCATGCATGTTGTCTCAAATAACAGGATTTGCATCTTTCTGATGTCTGAATGTTTTTTATTATGTATCTATACAATATACTACATCTTTATCCATTCACTTCCCAACAGACACTTAAGTTGTCTCCAGATCTTGGCTATTATGAATAATGCTGCAATGAACATGAACATGTGGATATGTCTACAAGATACTGATTTTGTTTGGTTTGGATATATACACAAAAGTAGGATTCTTGGATTATAAAGCAGTCCTATTTTTAATTTATGAAGAAATTCTATACTGTTTTCCATAATGGCTGTAACAATTTACATTTCCAGCAACAATTTACAAGGATTCATTTTTCTCCACGTCCTCACTGATACTTGTTTTGTTTGGTCTTTGTGATCATAGTCATTCTAGTAGATGTGAGGTGATAACTCATGGTGGTTTTGATTGGTATTTCCCTGATAATTCATAACGCTGAACACCATTCAATTATCCATTGTTTATTTATATGTCTTCTTTCGAGAGATTTCTGTTCAGGTCTTTTTCCCATTTTTTTGAATTGGGTTATTTGATTTTTTTAAATGGCTGTTGAGTTGCTTGAGTTTCTTATATATTTTGGATATTAGCCCTATCAGATATATGAATTGCAAATATTTTCTCCCATTTCATAGGCTGTTTTTTCACTGTGTTGATTCTTTCATTTGCTGTGCAGAAGCTTTTTAGTTTGATGCAATCTGATATATCTATATTTTCTTTTGTTGTCTATACTTTGAGAGTCACATTCAAAACATCGCCCAGACTAATATCAAGACATATTTTCTTTATGTTTTCTTCTAACTGAAAATATGAACAGGCAAATCATAACTAAGAAAATTGAAGTTGTAATAAAAAATCTTCCAATAAATAAAAGCCTAGAATCTGATGGCTCCACTGGTAAATTCTACTAAACATTTAAAAAGGAATTAAAACTAATCTTTTTAAAACTCTTCAGAAAAACAGAAGATGAAGAAATACTTCCAAACTATTTTACAAGGGCAACATTACTCTCATATGCAAGTCAGACAAGAACACTACAAGAAAAGAAAATTATAGACCAATATCTCCAATGAACACAGATGCAAAAACTGTCAACGAAATAATAGCAAGCTGATTCAACTGAATATTAAAAGAAAAAGAAATCATTCTTTTTATTCCCTCTTAGCTGCCAATAGGTGGTTAAGTATCTAGCTATGAATGCTTGAGGTATAAGAACAGAACACCAAATGGAACACTTTTCACAAACCACTACCTCTTACCTTTCAGGAGAAGGCTGAAAAAAATGCTTAACAAATTTTCTTCAATATCTGTTGACTACCTCTTCAAGTCACATTCCTAATAGTAAATGTATACAGCAGTGGAGCTTACTGATTTCAACAGGAGCTTCAAGGCAGAAAAAATCTAAGAATAGAACTATTTTGTTAAAATTAATATCCCAAATTCTATTTTACAGTTCGGTCTGACACACTCATGAACACTAAGAATACCTTAAAAAAAACATTATTCAGATTAATTAAAAGACTAGTTTATTCAACTTTATGCAATCTCTTTACTGAATATGTTAATGATATTACCAATCTAAAGCCTGTATGTAAGGAATTAATCTCTCCACAGAAACTTTCCTAATAAAATCACTTCCATGATTAAGTTACAATTATCAGTGCAAGTCATTCCGTGCACAGTACAATTTACAGTGCAAGTAAAAACGAGGCATTAAAACTTCCAGGGAGTTGACCAAAACGGTGATATGAGAGGCATCCGAGTTCTCTGCCTCCCACAAATGCACCAAATATATAACTATATATGGAGCAGTTCCCTCTGAAACAGATCCCGAAACAAGCTAAACAACTTCTACACATCAAATGAATGAGAAAATACTCACACTGAGATGAGTAGGAAAGGCTGACACACACTCTTGTCACAAACCCACCTCTAACATAGTGGAATGTAATCAAGAGGAACCCCCAAGAGGAAGAATTAAGATGGTGGAGTAGTAGGAGCACCTTATGCTTGCTGCGTCCTTTGAACACTGCTGGATAATTGTCAAATCATTCTGAACACCATGGAAACTGACCTGAGGACTGAGAGAACAAACTGCACTACTAGAGGAAAAAAAGAGTCCACATCATGGAAGGTAGAAAGTGTGGAGATGTGACTTCAGGGGAGAAAAGAATTGCGGGTACTGTGAAGGGGAGAGGTCCTGACCACAGAGAGAAGAGAAAGAAAGAAAGAGAGAAAGAGGCATAAAACAGCACACAAGGGAATTGCACAAGAAAAAAACTTCTCCAAAACCATTGACTGGGGAAAGGAGAGGGCTGATTATCACAAGTTTTTACAAGCAGCAGGCTGAAAGTCTGAAGTTTTAGAAGTCTGCACCATCACCATGGTTGAGCCTGTGGAAAAGGAGAGCAGAGATCTGGGAGCAGAAACATGCTCTGTCATTCCCCTCGGTCATTCTGGGAGAGACGGTTCCCCTTCTTGGAGTGCATTTGGGAGAGGCAACACAGTCTCTCAGGGGACAAAAGAGACATTGAGACATTGAGCAGCCAGTTCATTACCATACCTACAGAGATGCCTGCTGAGGGCAGCTAACCTGGGTGCAGGCTTTTAGCTAAACTTTACCATAAAATCCAAGCCCCCATGTGGCAATGCAACTGCTATTCTGGGACCAGCCATAGTGCAGCAAGACCCTCTCCCAGAGGATCACTGTAGGTTTGTGTTATATCAGATCCCTAAAATTTGGAATTGTGAAACCCAGCCACATATCTGAGATCAAACACAAGAACACCATGTTGATGGGCAGGCAGATGGATCAGACACAGACAGGGTGAAGGCAGGATCTGAGAGAAATTTGGGACATAAGAGGGGAGATTGTTTGCTCTTCTGTGAGGGCTTCTTGAACAGTGGCAGGTGTAAACTCCCCTCTCTGGGGAAGAGAGAGGGCTGATGCCATTTTTCACTCCTCCTATCAGCATAGACAGACCTCAGCTAGTGGCACAGGGCACACAGTGGAAGCTTGAGCTGCTTATACTAAGTCCCACCCCCTTGCACTCTGCAGGTGCCTTTGTACTAGGGCAAGTGCGACTGACAGCCAGAGCACCAGCAGGCCCCTCATCAGATCAGCACAACCCCTGCCACACCCCGCACATACCAGGTCTACTGCAAAACTTCTGCTCTAGTAAAAATAGGGCAGGCACAGGTTTTCCTAACACACAAAAGTTAGAGATCTAGACAAAATGCCAAGACGGAGGAAATTATCCCAAAAGAAAGAATGAGAAGAACTCACCACCAGGGAGCTAATAAAAATAGATATAAGTAACATGCATAAACCAGAATAAAAAAAAACAATCATAAGGATACTACATGGGCTTGAGAAAAGCATAGAAGAAACCAAACAGACCCTTACTGCAGAGATAAAAGACCTAAAATCGAGTCAGGCCAAAGAAAAATGCTATAGCTGAGATGCAAAATAGACTGGATATAATGACCACAAGGATGGAAGGAGCAGATGGATGAATAAGTTATATATAAAATAAAATTATGGAAAATAATGAACTGAAAAGAAGAGGGAAAGATTAGATCATAAACATAGGCTTAGAAACTCAGTGACTCCATAAAGCATAATAAAATTCCTATCCTAGGAGTCCCAGAAGAAGAAGAGAAGGAAAAGCGGCAGAAGGATTATTTGAGCAAATTATAGCTGAAAACTTTCCTAACCTGGGGAAGAAAACAGACATCCAAATCCAGGAGGCACAGAGAACTCCCATCAAAATCAACAAAAGTGGGCCAACACCAAGACATGTCATAGTATAATTTTCAAAACACAGAGATAGGGAAAGAATCCTGAAATCACCAAGGGAAAAGAAATCCCTAACCTGCAGGGGAAGCCAAATCAGGTTAGCTGCAGATTCCGTCACAGACCGTGTCAGGCCAGAAGGGAGTGGCATGATGCATTCAACATGCTGAATGGGAAAAATATACAACCAAGAATACTTTATCCAGCAAGGCTATCATTCAGAATAGAAGTAGAGATAAAAAGTTTCCCAGACAACAAAACCTAAAGGACTTCATAACCCTTAAACCAGCCCCACAAGAAATATTAAAGAGGACTCTTTGAGTGGGAAAGAAAAAACAGAGAAAATCTCAAGAAACAACAACTTTATAGGTAATAAAATGGTACTAAATTCATATCTATCAACAATCACTCTGAATGTAAATAGACTAAATGCTCCAATCAAAAGACATAGGGTGTCACAATTGATTTAAAAAAAACAACTTATCTATATGATGCCTACAAGAGACATAATTTTTTTTAATGTTCACTTTTGAGATAGAGAGTGCACAGGCACATGGAAGCAGGGGAGGGGTAGAGAGACGGGGAGTACAGAGGATCTGAAGCAGAGCTCTGTGCTGACAGCAGACAGCCCAATGTGGGACTCAAAATCACAAAGTCGACACTTAACCAACTGAACCACTCAGGCACCCTGAGACCCATTTTAGAGCTAAGGATATCTACAGATTGAAAGTGAAGTGATGGAGAACTATGTATCATGTTAATGGACATCAAAATAAAGCCAGAGCAGCCACACTTATATCAGACAACATAGATTTTAAACCAGATTGTAAGAGATGCCGAAGGGCAGTACAACACAATTAAGAGGTCTATCCATCAAGAAGATCTAACAATTATAAATATTTATGCCCCCAACTTGAAAGAACCCAAATGTACAAATCAATTAAAACAAACATAAAGAAACTCATTGATAATAATACAATAATAATAAGGGACTCTAACACCCCACTTAGAGCAATGGACAGACCATCTAAGCAGAAATTCAACAAGGAAATAATGGCTTTGAATGACACACCAGACAAGATGGACTTGACAGATACAATCAGAACATTTCATCCTAAAACAGCAGAATACACATTCTTTTCAATGGCACATGGAATATTCCCCAGAATAGATCATATACTGGGTCAGAAATCAGGCCTCAACAAGTACAAAGATATTGAGATCATGCCATGCATATTTTCAAACAACAACACTATGAAAATTGAAGGCAACTATAAGAAAAAAATTTGGAAAGGCAACAAATACATGGAGGTTAAAGAACATCCTACTAAAGAATGAATGGATTAGTGAGGAAATTAAAGAAGAAATAAAAAGAGATAGATAGAAACAAATGAAATTAAAACCACAATAGTCCAGAGCCTTTGAGATGCAGCAAGGTGGTCACCGGAGGTAAGTATATAGTGATACAGGTATACCTCAAGAAGCAAGAAAAGTCCCAAATACACAACTAACCTTACACTTAAAGGAGCCAGAAAAGGAGTAGTAAATAAAGCCTAAAGCCAGCAGAAGATTGGAAATAATAAAGATTAGGGAGGAAATAAATTATAAACAAACAAACAAACAAAAACAGTAAAACAGATCAACTAAACTAAGAGTGGGTTCTCTGAATTAATAAAATTGATAATCCCCTAAAAAGATTTCTCAAAAAGAAAAGAGAAAAAACCCAAATAAATAAAATCATGAATGCAAGAGATCACAATCAATACCACAGAAACAAATACAATTAAAAGGGAATATTATGAAAAATTATATGGCAACAAATTGGGCAATTTGGAAAAAATGTATAAATTCATAGAAACATACTAAGTACCAAAACTGAAATAAGAAACAATAGGAAGTTTGAGCAAACCCATAATCAGCAAAGAAACTGACTCACTAATCAAAAGTCTCCTAATAAACAGAAGTCCTGGGCCAGATGGCTTCACAGGGGAATTCTAACAGACATTTAATTTAAAGAAGAGTTAATGTGGGGTGCCTGGGTGGCTCAGTCGGTTAAGGGCCCAACTTCAGTTCAGGTCATGATCTCAGTTTGTGAGTTCAAGCCCTGCATTGGGCTCTGTGCTGACAGCTCAGAGCCTGGAGCCTGCTTCAGATTCTGTGTCTCCCTCTCTCTCTCTCTGTTCTTCCCCAGCTCACGTTCTCTCTGTCTTTCAAAAATAAATAAACTTTAAAAAATTTTTTAAAAATAAAGAAGACTTAATACCTATTCTTCTCAAACTGTTCCAAAAAAACAAAAATGGAAGGAAAACTGAAAAACTTATTCTACAAACCAAGCAATACCTTGATTCCAAAAACAAAGATCCCACTTAAACAAAAAAGTGTTATAGGCCAATATCTTTGATGAACATGGATGCAAAAATTCTCAACAAGATACCAACAAATCAAATCCAACAGTACATTTAAAGAATTATTCACCACAATCAGGTCAGATTTATTCCTGGGCTGCAAGGATGGTTCAATATTTGCAAATCCATCAACATATACCATATTAATAAAAGATAAAAATAAGAACCATATGATCCTCTCAATAGATGCAGAAAAAGCATTTGACAAAGTACAACATAAATTCTTTATTAAAAAACCTTCAACAAAGTAGGGATAGAGGGAACATATCTCAAACATCATGAAGGCCATATCTGAAAGACACACAGCTAATATCCTCAATTGGAAAAACTGAGAACTTTCCTCTATGGTCAGGAACAAGGCAGGAATATCCACTCTCACTACTGTTATTTAACATATTACTGGAAGTCTTGGCCTCAGCAGTCAGACAATAAAAAGAAATAAAAGACATACAAATTGGCAAGGTAGAAGTCAACTTTCACTATTTGTGGATGACCTGATATTCTATGTAGACAACCTAAAAGGCCCTACCAAAAATTGCTAGAACTGATGCACAAATTCAGTAAAGTCATAGGATATAAAAGCAACGTACACAAATCTGTTGCATTTCTATACACCATTAATGAAGCAGTAGAAAGAGAAAACAAGGAGTGAAACCCATTTACAATTGCACCAAAAACTATAAGATACCTGGGAATAAACCTACCCAAAGAGGCTAAAGATCTATACTCTGAAAACTATAGAATGCTAATGAAAGAAATTGAAGAGGACACAAAGAAATGGAAAGATATTCTATGTTCATGGATTGGAAGAACAAATGCTGTTAAAATGTCTGTACTACTCAAAGCAATTAACACACTAAATGTAATCTCTATCAAAATATCAGCAGCATTTTTCACAGAGCTAGAAAAACAATCCTAAAATTTGTATGGAACCACAAAAGACCCCAAATAACCAAATTAATCTTTAAAAAGTAAAACAAAGCTGGAAGCATCACAATTCTGAACTTCAAGCTACATTACAATGTACTTTACATGTACAATGTACATTACAATGACTACAGAGTCATCAACAGAGCATGTCACTGATACAAAAACAGACACATAGATCAATGGAACAGAATAGAAAACCCAGAAATGGACCAACAACTATATGGTCAACTAATCTTTACAAAGAAGGAAAGAATATCCAAAACAAAAATAACAGTCTCTTCAACAAATGATGTTGGGAAAACTGGATAGCAACAAGCACAAAAAACTGGGCTGCTTTCTTACACCATACATTAAAAAAATGGATTAAAGACCTAAATGTGAGACAAGAAACCATCAAAATCCTAAATAACACAGGAAGCAAATCTTTGACCTCAGCCATAGCAATTTCTTACTACACACTTCTTGGGAGGCAAGAGAAATAAAAGCAAAAATGAACTACTGGGACTTCATCAAGATATTCTTGTATCTATATTTTTATTTGCACAACAAAGGAAACTGTCAACAAAACTAAAAGGCAGTTACAGAATTGGAGAAGATATTTGCAAAAGACATATCTGATAAAAGGTTAATATCCAAAATATATAAGGAATTTTAAAACTCAACACTCAAAAAACAAATAATCCAGTTAAGAAATGGGAAGAAAACACGAATAAACATTTTTCCAAAGAAGACATCCAGATGACCAACAGACACATGAAAAGATGCTCAACATCAGGGAAATACAAATCAAAACCACACCACCTGACACCTGTCAGAATTAATAACACAGGTAACAACACATGTTGGCAAGGATGTAACACTGTTGGTGGGAATGCACTCTGGTACAGCCACTGTGGAAAACATAGAGGTTCCTCAAAAATTTAAAAAATAGAACTACCCTATGACCCAGCAATTGCACTACTAGGTATTTACCCAAAGGATACAAATATACTGATTCGAAGGGGCACATACACCCTGATGTTTATAGCAGCATTATCAACAATAGCCAAATTATGGAAAGACCACTAAGGTACACTGGCTGATGAATGGATAAAGAAAGTGTGGTGTATATACAATTCAATATTACTTAGCTGTCAAAAAAATGAAATCTTGACATTTACAAGGAGATGGATGGAGCTAGAGTGTATAATGCTGAGTGAAATAAGTCAGTCAGAGAAAGACAAATGCCATTTGATTTCACTCATGTGCAATTTAAGACACAGAACAGATAAACATAGAGAAAAGGGAGAAAAAGGAGAGGGAAGCAAACAATAAGGTACTATTAATTATAGAGAACAAAATGAGGGTTGATGGAGGGAAGGTGGGCAAGGGTTGGGCTCAGTGGTGACAGATATTATGAAGGGAACTTCTTGTGTTGAGAGCTGGGTGTTATATGTAAGTGATGAATCACTAAATTCTACTTCTGAAACCAATATTACACTATATGTTAGCTATCTAGAATTTAAATAAAATTTTGAAAAAGAAAGATAGAACCCCAACTCCCAATCAGATAAAGTTGCAAGATTCAAAATCAATACACAAAATTAAGTTGTATTTATATACACCAAAAAAACAATCAGAAAGAGAAATTATGAAAACAATCCCATTTACAATAGCATCAGACAGAATAAAATACTAAGGGATAAATTTACCCAAGGAGGCAAAATAAGATCTACACAATGAAAACCCTAAGACATTGAAGAAAAACACTGAAGAAGTTGCAAATGAATCGAAAGATATTCCCTGTTCATGGATTGAAAAAATTAATATGGGGGCACCTGGGTGGTTCAGTCAGTTAAGCACCCAACCCTGGTTTCAGCTCAGGTCATGATTTCATCGTTCTTGGGTTTGAGCCCCGCATTGAGCTCTGTGCTGACAGCTGCTCTCTCTGTTAATCCCCTGCTTGTGCTCTCTCTCAAAATAAATTAATAAACTTTTACAAAACATAAGAAAGAATTAATATGATTAATATATCCATACTAGGGTGCCTGGTTGGCTCAGTCCGTTGAATGTCTGACTTTTGATTTCAGCTCAGGTCATGGTCTCTCAGTTATTGGGATCAATCCTCATGTCAGGCTCTGTGCTGTCAGCAACAAAGAGCCTGCTTGGGATTCATTCTCTCCCTCTCTCTGCCCCTCCCCCTCATCTCTTTGAAAATAAATAAATAATCTTTTAAAAAATGAATAAAATACAATACCCATACTACCCAAAGTAATCTACAGTTTGAATGCATACCGTATAAAAATTTGAATGGTATTTTTCACAGAAATAGAAAAGACCTCAAGTATGTGTCAAACTTCAAATTACCCCGAATGGTCAAAGAAATATTGATAGAAGAGCAAAGCTAGATTCACACTCCCCGATTTCAAACTATATTACAAAGCTATAGTAATCAAAACAGTATTGCATTGTTATAAAAACAGACACATAGATCAATGAAACAGAATAGAGGTCTCAGAAATAAACTCATGCATACCTGATATATTAATTTGTGACACAGAAACCAAAAGTATATAATGGGAATGACAGTCTTTTCAAAACTGGTGTTGGAAAAACTGGACAACTACATGCAAAAGTAGGAAACTTGTAATCTATCTAACAGCATACACAAAAATCAACTCAAAATGCATTAAAGACTTTAATGTAATATCTGAAACCATAAAATACTTAGAAAAAAAATAGAGCATAAACTCCTTGACTCTGGTGTTGGCATAGATTTTTCAGTTTTGACACCAAAGGCAAAAGCAATAAAAGCATAAAGAAAAAAGTAGGACCACATCAAACCAAAAAGCTTCTGCACAGTTTAGGAAACCATAAACAGTATGACAAGGGAATCTAAGGAATGGGAGAAAATATTTTAAAATCACATATATGACAAATAGTTATTCAAAATATGCAAGGAGGTCCTATAACCCAATTTAAAAATGAGCAAAAGACCTGAATAAACATGTCTTAAAAGAAGACATACAAATGATCATTA
Source organism: Panthera tigris (assembly GCF_018350195.1). Taxonomy (NCBI): domain Eukaryota; kingdom Metazoa; phylum Chordata; class Mammalia; order Carnivora; family Felidae; genus Panthera; species Panthera tigris. The sequence continues at coordinate 34,509,290 of NC_056669.1, forward strand.
GATACATGAAAAGATGCTCAACATTACTAATCACAGGAAAAATGCAAATCAAACCACAATGAGACTATGACCTCACACCTGTTAGGATGTCTATTATCAAAAACACAAGAATTAACAAAAGTTGGTGAGGATGTTGTGGGAATGTAAACTGGTATAGCCACCATTAAAAAAAAGAAACAGTATATAGATTCCTTCAGAAATTAAAAATATAACTACCATATTTTCCAGCAATCTCACTTCTAGATATTCAACCAAAGTAAACAAGATCATTATCTCTAGATATGTTTATTGAGGCATTATTCACAATAGCCAGGACACATAAACAACCTAAGTGTCTATCTACGGATCAGTGGATAAAGATATAAGTAAACACACACACACACACACACACACTGGAAAATTATTTAGCTATGAGAAAGAAGGAAATGCTGTCATTTGGGACATGTGTGAACCTGGAGGGCATTATGCCGACCATAATAAGCCAGACAGAGAAACACAAATTCTGTATGATCTTACTTATATGTGGAATCAAAAAAAATTTTTTTTGAACTCAGGGAAATAGATAGTACAAATGTTGTGCAGGAGCTTGGCCCTGTAGGGGATTGTTTGGGGATGGGTGCAGGAGGGAGGTTGGTGGAAATAAGGAAAGGTGGTTAACAGGGTACAAACTTTCAGTTATAAGATAAAAAAGGCCTGAGGATCTAATAACATGCTGATTACAGCTGGTAAAAGTGCACTGTATGACTGAAATTTGCAAGATAATAGAACTTAAAAGTTCTCACCAAATAAATAAATAAATAAATAAATAAATAAATAAATAAATTAGGTGATGAATGTGTTAACTAATTTGATGGGGGAATCTTTTTACAATGTATACATATATCAAATATACCTTGTATATTTTAAATATCTTATGTTTCTATTTGTCATTAGACCTAAACAAAGGTGAAAAAATAAAAGACACATTAAGAACTATTTTCTATATTCTAACCTGTATGGGAAGGTTATACATTCTGAAGCCAAATCTGCCTTTTGAACATGTAAGGGAAATTATAAAGATTTGAGCCTTATCTTCATTTGCCATTCTGTAGGTTAACATATTATATGCTACTTTCACTATTACATTTTTTCTTTGAGTCATTTGAACTTGAAACGTAAATGCTCAAAAAAATCTGAGGAATTATATATATATGTATTTGATTTCACACAGAAGATAATTAGAAGTGATAAGTAGTGTATTTTGGATGTAAGTGGTAAAATTTTTATTTTAATCACTGGCTAATGATCATAGTTCTTTGATAAGAATGTCCAAATTGCAATTGATAGATTTTATATAATGTGGTTATTGCATTAGGGCAAATTTAACCTTAAATTTAACCTTAAACTCAGGATTTTCCTCATGAATGATGAGAGTATTTACATTGTTATTGACCAAAAAAAATTTTCCATATATTATATAAAATTCTCTATTCTAATATGTTTAAAACTTCTCTAAGAAATGACAATTTTTAGGGGTGCCTGGGGGGCTCAGTCAGTTGAGCATCCAACTTCGGCTCAGGTCATGATCTCACAGTCTGTGGGTTCGAGCCCGCATCAGGCTCTGTGCTGACCACTTGCTCAGAGCCTGGAGCCTGCTTCAGATTCTGTGTCTCCTTCTTTCTCTGCCCCTTTCCCGCTCACAGTTTGTCTCACTCTGTTTCTCAAAAATAAATAAATGTAAAAAAATAATTTTAAAGAAATGACAATTTTATACAAGGATTTTTCACCTTTCACTCACATTATGAAATACTCACGGAAAATGGTTTCATGTGCCTGGGCATCTGCAATATCTCCAAAGACATTCTGCCTTCTTGTTGAAAATAAATGGGATTAATAAACTATAACAATTGTTCCTAAAACAACATACACAAAAGCCCTAGATAGCCCTTCCTGGAAAATAAATTAGATCTACAGGAAAAAAAAACAAACATAGAAAAATGCAAAATTTATGTCAGAAAGTCATTCTTCATTTAAAAAAAAATTCTTGCCTACATTTTTGCTTTGTTTAATTTGTGTATGAATAATTACCGGAATATGATCCTTTGCCCCTCAAATGAGGTATGAAACCTATTACTGACTGGATGTTAACATTGAAACCATTTTAAATAGGTATAGGGTATGACTGGAGACCACCTCTGCTGTTCTGTATCTGACCCAGAGTAAGAAATAAAATGGTTCAGGACACATTTTACTTTGAAAAAGTTTCCAAACTGTCCTAGAGAATTTTCAGTGAGTTGTTGGCAAATCCAGTTAACAAACCTTGCATTTAAGTAAGTCCTTTCATATTTGGGGGGCTGAGAATCTCAAACAACCCAGTAATCCCACTGACAGCAGAGGCCAGATTTGTGTAAATAGCAGAATATTTTTAAATGTTTCTGTTTTGTTTTTTTTTCATATAGGGAATGAAAAACAGTAAAAACCCTTGAAACTTCCAGTTTACTTCAAAATGATTATAGGGGAAAGTAAAACAAGATAATAATAGATCTATCTGAAGCTGAGTCCAAGCTCTTCACTGGAAATTTTAATAGTGTTTCATCAGGTGGTTGTGCTGGTTAGTAGAGCTGGGTTTTTTTTTTTTTTCTTTTTTTGAGTAAAATTTTTATTATTTATTTATTTAAAAAAATTTAATGCTTTATTTATTTTTGAGACAGAGAGAGACAGAGCATGAGCAGGGGAGGGGAAGAGAGAGAGGGAGACACAGAATCCAAAGCAGGCTCCAGGCTCTGAGCTGTCAGCACAGAGCCCAACGCAGGGCTCGAACAACAAACCGCGAGATCATGACATGAGCCAAAGTTGGACGCTTAACCAACTGAGCCACCCAGACGCCCTAAAGTTTTTATTTTTAATGAATTTTATATATGTCAGTCCTGATATTCACAGCCCTGGTAAATTATGTGTAATGTGTGGTTCTTATAAATTATTAATAAACCCACAACTCCATCCTTCAAAATTTTGAGAAAATTGATCAAATTTTTTTATGTATGTTTCTGACTCAGATTTTGTGAAGAAGAGAAATGTGCAGTGCACTACTCTGACTTTTGCAAACTACACTTACTAAACCTTGTATAATCTTTAGATTAAAGGCATATACTATGTAATTCTATCAGAGACAACAGGACATATATATTCAAAGGAGTTTTATATTTTATTTTTACTATGAAATAAGTAAGATTTTTTTTACTATGAAATAAGAGTGGTATGTAAAAGTAATCCAAGTATTTGAGATTTATTGTTTCCAAACATGGACCATTGATCCATAGCTCCTCCATTTCTAAGCTTCCTCTGTTATAGTCTGGACATATAGTTAGCCCCTTTACTCACAAGACTGATAGCAGAGAGAATATTTTGTTTGCAATATGATTAGTAAAGTTGGACTTGATGGAACTAAAATATAAAACATTCATTTAAAGACTTTTAGAAAATAATTAAAATATTCTTATTGATACAGAAAGTGATAATGTGTATATTCTTCCAACCCAGAAACTTGTCTCTAATATTTATAAGAAATACTTAAGTAGTGCTATATATTTTTTTCCAACATTGTTGGGAAATTAGATTAAATTCTGGTGATTCAAAATTTTAAGAATTATTTTGGAGACAATATCATCCAAATTTCTTGTTTAGTTTTATGCCATTTTATATTTTATATGTTATAGGAAAAATGCAATTTTAAAAGGTTCAATTAGGGAGCTGTTACTGAGATTATTATTTTGTGGATTCCCTTGAAATTTTATTCTTTTCAGCAAATTGTATTCTCTTTTTTTAAGTTTATTTATTTATTTTGAAGGAGAGAGAGAGAGAGATGGGCACAAATGGGGCAGGGAGAGAGGGCAAGAGAGAGAATCCTGCTCTGGCAGTGAGGAGCCCAATGTGTGACTTGAATTCATGAGTTGTGAAATCATGACCAGCTGAAGTCTGATGCTTTACTGACTGAGCCATTGAGGCACCCTTCAGCAAATGATATTCCATATACTTTCCACACATTCTCAGATGAATGGAGAACACAACTTCAGGAGAATCCTTAGAATATAACAGATAAATCAGTGGAAGCACAATAACCAATAACCTGTTGGGTATGCGGCACAGTTGTCTAAATTTCTTAATCACCATCAAATGTAACTAATAATATTGTTAAACTTAAGCCAGCAGCATTGGGAGGAAAAGCAACTCACAGATAACCAAATGCTCACTGAACACAGAAAAATGGCACGACTTCATTACTAATCAGGAGAATATAAAATAAAACCATAATGAGATACCAATATAAATCCACCAGAATGTCATAATTGAAAAATACTGACTAAAGGCTGCAAGGATTTGAAACAAGTGATACTGTCATATACTGACTTGTGCATATAATTTGTCATAACTAGATTTAGAAAACTATTTATAAACATCTTCTAAAGTTAACCTTTATCTACTCTATGAGCCACCAATCCTGTTCCTATGTATATACTAACAAAAATATCAATGCACATTTCCTTAAATACACAAGTAAAGATATTCATAGCTTCACTATTCATAATAGTGTCTCACATGAAACTACCCTTTAGCAGCAGAAAGCATTTCTAAAATTGTGACGTATTCATTTAATGGGAAAAAAATCAGCAATGAGAAGGAACAAACTATCATTACAGGAAATACCATGGATAAATCTAACAATTGTGAAATTATGAAGAAATACTGAACTCAAAAATATGTATTGTGTATAATTATAATTATATAAATGTTTAAGACAGGACAAACAAATCTTCGGTATTAGAAGTCAAGAGAGTGTTTATGGATGGGTGGATAGTGACCAGAAAGGGGTACAAATGAGGCCACTCAAAGAATAGCAATGTTCAGCTTCTTAAACTGTGTGTTAATTTTACAGATGAGTTCAGTCTGTGAGATTTCATCATGCTGTATATTTATGATTTATACATTTTTCTATATTTACATATAAATGTTTCAAATTTTAATTTGGTGATGAAAGAAATAAACATAACTTATTATTCCAATTGTTCACTTAAACTCTTAGGAGCAATTTGTTTAATGAGCGCATTTTTTTTCTTGAACTAAAATCGTTGCTAGAATTATAGGATACCATACTTACTGATTTTCCTCTTACCTCTCTTACTATTTTAAGTATCTTTTGTTGGGTCCTCATCCTTTACTAAACTTTCAAATGTCTAAGTCTCCTCATTCCTACTATTGCCTGTAGCATATCAAATTCCAATAAATTTAAGGTTCATCTTTTTGTTGGTGATTCTCAGGTTATACTCCCAAACATCCACCTTCATCTGTTTTTCATGCTTATACATATAGCATCTTACTCTACTTTCTTGGATGTCCCATATTCAAATTCAACAGATCCAAAATGTAACTCCTGATTCTTCTATCCAAATGGATTCATCAAAACCCCGAGCTCCCTAGTCACTTTGTTTTTCCCTTCTTAATAAATGGCACTTCCATTATATGTTAGTTTCTAAGTCAGAAATTATTTTCACGCATTAACAAAACAATATCCTTAAATCAAAAATTGGATCATGCTCTTCTACTCCATAAAGGTATTCAATATCTTTTTAAATTTTTGTATTTGTGTTCTTAAAAAAAAACCATCTCCCTCACTAGAATATAAGCTCTATGGAGGTAGGAGCAATATTTTGCTTCTTTTCTTTTCTTTTTATTTATTTTTCTTTGCATGCTGGTTGTTTGCATGAAACCTTATAAAACGAAATCAATATGTAAGCACTTTAGCATCAAGGATGTAATGTGAACTATACTACTAAGCATATAGAAGAACTGATGTCACTGCAAATATATCCAAGATGAAAAGTTAGTGCTGGGGCCAAAAAGGATTGAATTCAAAGAGAATTTTAATTGTTTTCCTCTACTATTAATATATTCTTCACAATATTGAGTATATAGATAAATTATGAGGAAAATTAGTTTTATATAAAATAAATTTATATTAAAATATAGACACAAGCCACAACCAGTAAATTCTCAAAGAGGAAACACAAATGGTCAATGAGTCCCAGAAATTTTTTAACATCTCTAGCAATGAAAACTGAATTGAAATAAAACATGAACATATTTAAAATATTAATGTCTTTGTATTGCGAATGGTTCAGTAATGACAGCAATCTCATCCTAAAGTAAAAATTACTCTAAGTACTTCTGGAGGGAAAGTTGAACATATGTATAAAAAGGTTAAATGGAGGTGCCAAGATGGTGGAACAGCATGGAAGATTTTTTGTGTTTGTGTCTCTAGTCCTTGAAATGCAGCCAGATCAACACTAAACCATCTTCACATCTGGAAAACTGATTTGAGGATTAACACAACAATTTGCACAACCTGAATCACAGAACTAGGCGGGTATGCAGCACGGGGGGGTGAACTGGGGGAGAGAGAAGCCACAGAGGGTAGAGAGGTTTTTTTGCTTGCGGAGAGAGGACAGAGATTAAGGGGAGAGTATGGGAAAAGCACCCCCCCCACACACACACACAAAGCAGCTAGAAAGAAAGTGGAAAAGTGGAAACAGCCACAGAGACTAAGCAAAAAAGGGAGAAAGGAGAAAGGAGAGGGTTTAAATTCCATTAAGACTCTATAAATAGGGGGAATGCAGAGTCTGAAACTCTGTAGCTTGATAACTGGTGGCGCTCTGGTGGGAAGGGTGAATCCCCAGGAGTAGAGTAAAGTCCAGAGGCCCTTGGGCCACAGGGACAGAGACAGCTCCCCTGCTGGGAGGACATTTGGTAGATGCTGTGTGGCCTCCCCATAGGCAAAGTTCCCAGTGGACCCCAGAGAACAACCACATTCACTTTTGCTGGAATAATGATGTTAAGAGGGAAGCCTGGTGCCACATGTGTGTTATGATTCCATAAACCCTGAAACACTGCTGCTACAAGATTGCATGAACTTTTTCTGGTGGGCTGGTACCCAAACTCAGTCTCTGGGCACTGGCAGCAGTATGGTCTTCTGAATGTTCCTAGGGGGTGGGTTGGCACCCTACCATTACTCAATGAGACCCTCTGCCAGAAGGTCTGAGCAAGTCAAAGCCATAGTCCCTTAGAAGTGAGGGGTCAGGAAACACAGCCCCATTTGAGATAAAACTCAGGAGGGAGGTGCCACCTGAAAGGCTGATGGCTTGGTCACAGACAGTGTAGAAGTGGGAGTGGACAGAAGCCAGAGAAAAAGGAGGAGTGGTTGATGGCCAGTCGTGGAGAGAACAGAGTTCCAATAGTACAGATTGGGTAGCTGGGTGACGCCATTTTAACCTCTCTCATGCATGTGCATACACACCTATGTGCGCCACAGGAATCCAAACCAGTAATTCAAAGCATCCTCTAGAGGATAATTGAGTCATTACATTAAACCTCACCCAACTGGGCCACCAGAACTCTTGACAAACACAAGTCTCTCCACCTGTTTAGTTTATGAACTATAAAGTGCTTCAGAGCTTGACTTCTAGGGAAAACCAGATGTAATTCCAATCATACTTCATTTTGTTTGCTGGTCTTTATTCAATTTTTTTTCTTTTTCTTTTCTTATTCTTGAATACAGAAAGAGAAAAATCTATTTTTATATTCCATTTTTATTAAAAAGATTTTTCTTTAATTGTTTCTTCTATATTTTTTACATTTTTGTAATTTTAAATCCTATTTTACTTTAATCATTCATTTTATTCTATTTTATTGCATTCACTTTTTCAGAAGTTTTCCTTTTTTTCCTTTTTCTTTTATTTCTTTTCTTATCTTTCTCTTTTTTTCTCTAATCTATCAAGCTTCTTTCAACAACCAGACCAAAATACACCTAGGATCTAGCATCCTTTATTTAATTTATTTGGTTATTTTTAATATTTTAATTTATTTTTTTTTACTTTATTAATTCCTTTCCTTCCACCAAAATGATGAAATGAAGGAATTCACCCCAAAGTAAGAACAGGAAGAAATGACAGCATGGGACTTAATCAACACAGACACAAGCAAGATCTCTGAACCAGAATGTAGAATCACAATAATAAGAATACGAGCTGGAGTTGAAAATAGATCAGAATCCCTTGCTGAAGAGTTAAAAGAAGTAAAAGATAGTCAGGATGAAATTTAAAAATGCTATAACTGAGCTGCAATATCAAATGGATGCTATGGCTGCAAGGTTGGATGAGGCAGGGCAGTGAATCAGCAATATAGAGGACAAAATTATGGAGAATAATGAATCAGAAAAAAAGAGGGAGACTAAGGCAAAAGATCATGAAATAATAATTAGAGAACTCAGTGACTCATTACAAAGGAACGTCAGAATTATAGGGGTCCCAGAAGATGAAGAGAGAGAAAAGAAGGTAGAAAATTTATGTGAGCAAATCATAGCAGAAAACTTTCCTAACCTGGGGAAAGACACAGGCATCAAAATCCAGGAAGGACAGAGGACTCCCATTAGATTCAACAAAAACCAACCATCAACAAGGCATATCATAGTCAAATTCATAAAATACTCAGGCAAGGATGGAATCATGAAAGCAGCAAGGGAAAAAAAAAGTCTTTAACCTACAAGGGAAGACAGATCAGGTTTGCAGCAGACCTGTCCACAAAAACTTGGCAGGCCAGGGAGAAGAGGCAGTATATATTCAATGTACTGAATTGGAAAAATATGTAGCCAAAAATTCTTTATCCAGCAAGGCTGTCATTCAAAATAAAAGGAGAGATAAAAAGTTTCCCAGACAAACAAAAATTAAAGGAGTTCGTGACCACTAAACCAGCCCTCAAGAAATTTTAAGGCATCTCTCTGAGGAGAGAAAAGATGGAAAATAAATAAGTAAATAAATAAATAAATAAATAAATAAATAAATAAATAGATAGATAAATAAATAAATATCAAAGTAAAAAAAGCCTAGAAAGGACCAGAGAACATTACCAGAAACTCCAACTCTACAGGCGACATAATGGCAATAAATTCATACCTTTCAGTATTCACTCTAAATATCAATGGTCTAAACCCTCCAATCAAAAGACACAGGGTAACAGAATGGATAAGAAAACAAGATCCATCTATATGCTGTTTACAAAATACTGATTTGGAACCTAAAGACACCTTCAGAGTGAAAATAAGGGGATGGAGAACCATCTATCATGTTAATGGTCCCCAAAAGAAAGCCGCGATAGCCATACTTATAACAGACAATCTAGATTTTAAAATAAAGACTGCAACAAGAGATGAAGAAGGGCATTATATTATAATTAAAGGGTCTATCCACCAAGAAAACCTAAAAATTGTAAACATTTATGCTCCAAACGTGCCAGAACCCAAATATATAAACCAATTAATCACAAACATAAAGAAACTCATTGGGGGGCGCCTGGGTGGCTCAGTCGGTTAAGCGTCCGACTTCAGCTCAGGTCACGATCTTGCGGTCTGTGAGTTCGAGCCCCGTGTCAGGCTCTGGGCTGATGGCTCAGAGCCTGGAACCTGCTTCTGATTCTGTGTCTCCCTCTCCCTCTGCCCCTCCCCCATTCATGCTCTGTCTCTCTCTGTCTCAAAAATAAATAAACTTAAAAAAAAAAAAAGAAACTCATTGGTAATCATACCATAATAGTAGCAGAGTTCAACACCCAACTTACAGCAAAGTACAAATCATCTAAACAGAAAATTTACAAGGAAACAGTGGCTTTGAAAGGCACACTGGATTGGACAGACTTAACAGATATATTCAGGACATTTCATCCTAAAGCAGTGGAATACACATTCTTCTCGAGTGCACATGGAACATTCTCCAGAATAGATCACATACTGGGACACACACAAATCAGCACTCAAAAAATCCAAAAAAATCAAGATCATACCATGCATATATTTAGACCACAACACTATGAAACTTAAAAACAACCACAAGAGAAAATTTGGAAAGATAACAAATACTTGGAGACTAAACAACATCCTACTAGAAAATGAATCGGCTAACCAAGAAATTAAAGAGGAAATTAAAAAGTACATGGAAGCCAATGAAAATGATAACACCACAGCCCAAAACCTCTGAGACGTAGCAAAGGTGGTCATAAGAGGAAAGTATATAGCAATCCAAGCCTTCCTAAAAAAAGAAGAAAGATATCAGATACACACCCTAACCCTACACCTTAAGAGCTGGAAAAAGAAGAGCAAATAAAACCCCAAACCAGCAGAAGACAAAAAATAATAAAGATTAGAACAGAAACCAATGTTATTGACACCAAAAAACAAACAAACAAACAAACAAAAAACAAACAAAACAGTTGAATAGATCAATGAAAACAGGAGCTTGTTCTTTGAAAGAATTAACAAAATTGATAAACCACTAGCCAGATTGATTAAAAGAAAAAGGACCCAAATAAATAAAATCAAGAATGAAAGGAGAGATAGGAGAGATCACAACCAACACTGCCGAAATACAAACAATAATAAAAGAACATTATGAGCAATTATATGTCAAGAAAATGGGCAATCTGGAAGAAATGGACACATTCCCAGAAACATATAAACTACCAAAACTGAAACAGAAAGAAATAGAAAATTTGAACAGACCCATAACCAGTGAAGAAATCGAATTAGTCATCAAAAATCTGCCAAAAAACAAGAGTCCAGGGACAGATGGCTTGACAGGGGAACTCTAAAAAACAATTAGAGATGAGTTAAAACCTATTATCTTGAAGCTATCCCAAAAAATAGAAATGGAGGGAAAATTTCCAAACTCTTTCTGTGAAGCCAGCATTACCTTGATTCCAAAACCTGACAAAGATACCACTAAAAAGGAAAACTACAGAGCAATTTTCCTGATGAACATGAATGCAAAAATCCTCAATAAGATACAATCCAACTGGATCCAATAATACATTAGAAGAATTATTCACCAAGACCAAGTGGGATTTATACCTGGGATGCAGAGATGGTTAAATATCTGCAAAACAATCGATGTGATACATCACATCAATAAAAGAAAGGACAAGAACCACATGATCCTCTCAACAGATGCAGAGAAAGCATTTGTAAAAATATAGCATATTTTCTTGATAAAAACCCTGAAGTAAGTAGGGATAGAAGGATCATACCTCAAGATTATAAAAGCCATGTATGAAAGACCCACTGCTAACATCATCCTTAATGGGGAACAACTGAGATCTTCCTCCCTAAGGTCAGGAACATGATAAGGATGTCCACTCTCACCACTGTTATTCAATATAGTACTGGAAATCTTAGCCTCAGCAATCAGACAAAACAAAGGAATAAAAGGCACCCAAATTGGCCAGGAAGAAGTCAAACTTTCACTCACAGATGACATAATACTCTACATGGAAAACCCAAAAATTCCACCAAAAAACTGCTAGAACTGATCCATGAATTCAGCAAAGTTGCAGGATATAAAATCAATGTACAGAAATCCATTGCATTCCTATACACCAATAATGAAGCAACAGAAAGAGAAATCAAGGAATCAATCCCATTTACAATTGCACCAAAACGCATCAAATACCTAGGAATAAATCTAACCAAAGAGGTGAAAAATCTATACACTGAAAACTATAGAAAGCTTATGAAAGAAATTGAAGAAATTACCAAAAAAAAAAAAAAATCGAAAAAAACTATTCCATGTTGCTGGATTGGAAGAACAAACATTGTTAAAATGTCAATACTACCCAGAGCAATATACATATTCAATACAATCCCTATCGAAATAACACCAGCATTCTTCACAGAGCTAGAACAAACAATCCTAAAATATGTATGGAACCAGAAAAGACCCCGAATAGCCAAAACAATCTTGAAAAAGAAAACCAAAGCAAGAGGCATCACAATCCTGGACTTCAAACTATATTACAAAGCTGTAATCATCAAGACGGTATGGTACTGGCACAAAAACACTCAGATCAATGGCACAGAATAGAGAACCCAGAAATGGACCCAGAAACATGTGGCCGACTGATCTTTGACAAAGCAGGAAAGAATATCCAATGGAATAAAGACAGTCTCTTCAGCAAGCAGTGCTGGGAAAACTGGACAGTGACATGCAGAAAAATGAACATGGACCACTTTCTTACACCATACACAAAAATAAACTCAAAATGAATGAAAGACCTAAATGTAAGATGGGAAGCCATCAAAATCCTCAAGGAGAAAGCAGGCAAAAACCTCCTTGACCTCGGCCACAGCAACTTCTTACTCAACACGTCTCTGTTGGCAAAGGAAACAAAAGCAAAATTAAACTACTTGGACCTCATCAAAATAAAAAGCTTCTGCACATTGAAGGAAAAAATCAGCAAAACTAAAAGGCAAGCAACGGAATGGGAGAAGATATTTGCAAGTGATATATCAGATAAAGTGTTAGTATGCACCATTTATAAAAAACTTTTCAAACTCTACACCCAAGAAACAAATAATACAGTGAAGAAATGGGCAACATACATGAATATACACTTCTCCATAGAAGAAATCCTGATGGCCAACCAACACATGAAAAAATGCTCAACATCATTCATCATCAGGGAAATACAAATCAAAACCACAATGAGATACCACCTCACACCTGTCAGAATGGCTAACATTAACAACTCAGGCAACAACAGATTTTGGCCAGGATGTGAAGAAAGAGGACCTCTTTTGCACTGCTGGTGGGAATGCAAACTGGTGCAGCCACTGTGGAAAACAATTTGGAAGTTCCTCAAAAGATTAAAAATAGAACTACCCTGTGACCCAGCAATTACACTACTAGATATATATACAAGGGATACAGGTGTGTTGTTTCAAAGGGACACATGCATCCCAATGTTTATAGCAGCACTATTAACAATAGCCCAATTATGGAAAGAGCCCAAATGTCCATCGACAGATGAATGGATAAAGAGGATGTGGTATATATATACAATGGAGTATTACTCAGCAATCAAAATAAATGAGATCTTACCATTTGCAACTACATGGATGGAACTGGAAGGTCTCTTATGCCAAGGGAAGGGAAGCAAAAATAATATGAAAACAGAGATAGGGACAAAACATAAAAGACTCAATATAGAGAACAAACAGAGGGTTGCTGGAGGGGTTGTCGGAGGTGGGATGATCTAAATGTGTAAGGGGCATTAAGGAATCTTCTCCTGAAATCATCGATGCACCATATGCTAACTTGGATGTAAATTAAACACAATATTTTAATTAATATAATATAATATAATATAAATAAAAAGGTTAAATTCAATAAACCACAGTTCTCCAAACAAATCAAATTTCCTTAATTTAATTAATTAAAATATTTTGCCAAAAGCCACACAGTTTACTATTGCAGGATCTAATCTCATTCTGTTTGATATTTGCTATGCCAAACATCTTCTCATGACAACCTCCCATTCAAGGCCTTGCATATAAGTACACACTCAGAGATTGCATGACAGATGAATGCTCGTTAGAAATAAACTTGGATAGTTCTGACTGCCTATCAAACAATTAGTAAATGTATATTTGATTACTATATGGAAAGTAATATATTTCATTTTAAAAAGAGAACAGAGTTAGTGGATATGGCTTCAAGGCATATTTTCTTAAATGTTTTAGGATTAAAAATGGTATTTCTGTGCCATGGTTTTAAAACTTTATTTTGCTAAATATCTTATAACTAACCAAATAAGCCCTTGATACCTAATAAAGAAATTAATCCATGAGCTATTTTAAGATATTGATCCACTATATCAATGAACAAACTTGTTTTTAAAGTGGAAGAATAATTTTTGGCAGTCTAAAAAGGTTTTTAGTGTCTTAATGTAACATTTTTCATAATATAAGAGTTTTCTCCACTACTATCACACTATATCTCCAGAACAAAGAGAAGGACTGAGGAAAGGGTAGTAAATTGAATTGAAACAGAGATTCTATGTAAGTGATATTAAAATAAATCAGCACTGAACTAGCTGGGAAGACAAGGGTTAAAGAACAAAGAATACAGTTTTATAGGTGTGATGAGATCATGTTTCTATATGCTATACATATATAATGAAAAAGTAACAGATTGTATTATAGTTAATACAAATTTTTTTTTCACTGTAAGTTAGAACATCCACGGATATGGCTGCCTGTCATATCACTATTAAGGCAAATTTGAGATTTGGCTTTAACATTGGCATTTACAAAAAATACATGAATGTTTTTTGTAAATCCCACATCACTGTAAAGTCTACTGAAATTCATTTCAAATTGCAAAGGGGGCAAATGGAAAATGAGTAGCAAAGAGAATGCACAGTCAGCATGGAAGTTTCTTATACCTGACTTGGAAATCGTGTTAGTAGACAGAATTCTGGTGATGCCCATCTGCTGAACATTGGTAAGGCACTTTTTAATTTAGCACTACAAAAAAATGAACTAGCACAATTCAGTGCTCTAGCTTCAATATTGTTTTCACAGCATTGAAATTAGCTCTGGGTTTAGATCCATAAAAGGCACTTAAATATAAATTGGTTAACTTTCTCTCTCAAGATTTAGTATCATTCATGGATTTTAAGGCTTTCAGGCAAGTGGCAAATGCATTATCTCTTTGAATACCTTTTGTCAATTAATGTGCCAACAAAAGAAGCCTGTGCACTCAGGCTTTGTTATACTTTCTATAATAGAAAATTCTTATTTAATTTTTTTTTCATTTTCTTAGGTTCATGTCTTGACACTTTCAATTAGAATTATGACTTTTGAGGATAATATCCTGCAATTTCTGTTTATGGCAAATCAGTTCACTTCTTATGGAAAACATACTTCAGATTATGATACAAACTTCTTGAGGCCAAGAAGTTTATTTATTGATTCACTTTGTGTCAAAATCTGTAACATTTCCATTAAAGATGTGGTACATAATAGATATTTAATAAACAGTTGATTAAAATAAGCTAATTTATTAGATTGCAATGACTCAAAGGAACAGCATGAAATTCAGTATTTGTCGCAAACATAGGTCCTATCTATTTTGTTTATTAATTGTAGGCTGTGCTAGTACAGTTTTTATGAAAATACTTTACATTTTACTGAAAGAAAATTTTAGGAAGGTTATTAATCTATATTATTAGAAAATAATTTTAATTAAATAAATTTGAGATAAGGGATTTCCTTGTCAGAAATATAAGTAGCATGCAAAGTAATATGCTCAGTGAACAGACCAGCTGACTATTTTTACTGATAGTTTTTTGTACGTGATTGTCTAATGGAGACCTCAAGTCATGCTAACTCAAGAATTCTAAACAAGAGTAAACTTAATAGTTCAGAGATACGAGGAATTAACAAAATTTCCATGGAATATATTGAAGGGATTCATAGTATTTAAAAGCTCAGTAGGCCACTGCAATTATCCTATTTTATCTAAAACTATATGTATCTTATTTTCACATGAATTTTATAAACACCAATGCAAAATTTTTATAAATATGCAAAATAAGTATAATCTGATCTTTTAAAAGAGGTCATAATTCAATATATAGATTCCTGATATATATATCTATCAGAAGAAGCTTTTGACCACATTACTGAATTTCAGCTCCCTATTTTGTGCCCCAATCACTCCCACAACTTTCTATATTCCTTAACTCCAAAATGCCAATATTATGTCAAAAGAAAGAAAAAAATGACATTACTGAATTTCAGTTCAGTATTCTGTACCACAGTCATTTCCCCAAGTTTCTGTATTCCTTAACTCCAAAATGCCAATATCATCTCAAAAGAAAGAAAATTTTAGCAAATAATGTCACCACCTATGTTGTGGGAAAATGGGAAAATCCTTTAAATGTTCTCTTCTTCAAAAGAAATCAAAATCAGGACAGGAATTTCTCCTTTTCTAAGAGTTTTGGTGAAACAACTCCTATGTTCATAACACCCCATGCATATACACACAAGACACATATTTCTCATATCCTTATATATAAAAGTTTTATACATCTAATATATACAGGGCCTACTTCATGTGTGTCCAACATGAACAGTTGCATTAGGGCCACATGCTCAGGACATCATACTTGTTGCAATAGTCATTCTTATCACCTTGAAATTCTTAATCACATTTTAATAAGAAGTCTCTCATTTTTCATTTTGAACCGGGCCCTCAAATCATGTAGCTGGCCCTGGATATACACATTCTTTCTTTGATTTTATTTATACTACTTATGAATATCTAGGCAAATTAGACTGTTTCATGAAAACGTTCCCATTGGTCACTATGACCTACACTATGTTGTAGTTACAAATTAAAATCTCAGTGACTTAGGAAAAAACAAAGAAAATACAGATTGATTGTATGGTCACACTATATGTCCATCATACATCACCTAGCAACTCTGTCCCACATCATCCTATTTTTCCTTATTTCTATTTCTAAACATTTTAAAATAGGATAGATTGAACACTAATAGTGATTACAACCCACTTTCGCTAGGAGGCAAAATTCTTCAATTGGCTCCCCCTTTATCAAAGTTCTTATGCTAGCTAATTCATTGCTAATGAGCGAATAAAAGACAAAAGGGGATTTTTTCTTTTATGGAATTGGTGTTGTTAAAGATAGTCTAAAACGTTAATTTATAGACTATCTTTGAAACATTATGCTCTAATAACAGCAAATGTACTACAGCATTGTGAGGTTCCTACAGCTATTTGCACTTCAAGGCCAACATTGCTTTAATATTTCCAAAAGAAATCCTTACTTAATGTCATACATGTGCTTTGAAAAAATGAGATATTCCACATTAAATCAGTAATCTGACCTCTCCTCATTACTGCTCTTTACCACTCCCCAGTCCATAATCAACCACTTAGCCATGTTTTCAACTCAAAATTATGTACTCTGTCATGTTTATACTTGCTATTCCTCTTTTTTTTTTTTGGTTTTATGTTTTAATTTATATTCTAGTTAGTTAATATATAGTGTATTATGAATTTCAGGAGTATAATTTAATGATTTATCACTTACATATAATACCCCATGCTCATCACAACAAGTAACCTCCTTAATACTCACTGCGCATTTAGCCCATGCCCTGCCCACCTCTCCTCCATCAACCCTCAGTTTGTTCTCTGTAGTTAAGAGTCTCTTTTACAGTTTCCCTCCCTTTTAAATTATTTTCTTTCCCCTTTGTTCATCTGTGTTTCTTAAATTCCACCTATGAGTGGTACTTGTCTTTCTCTGGTACTTGTATTTCTCTGACTTATTTCACTTAGCATAATACACCCTAACAACATCCACATCCTTGCAAATGGAAGATTTCATTCTTTTCTATGTCTGAGTAATACACACACACACACACAGATACACACACACACACACACACACACACAAATATATATGTTGTATCTTCCTTATCCCTTCATCAGTACCCAAAGGATACAAAACTACTGATCTGAATGGGCACATTCACCCCAACATTAATAGCAACATTGTCAATCAACAATAGCCAAATTATGGAGCTAAAATGTTCATCGACTTGCTATTCCTTCTTTATAAATACTCAAGTATTCCTTCCCTTTCTCCTTGACAATTCATCATCTTGTATGGATGCTGCACTGTTTAGGTTTCAACTAAAAGGTTGCTTCCTTGAAACAGTCATGACAGATTCTGCCAACTCTGGGTGAGGTGCCCTTCTGAGTTCCCATCCGATGCGATGCTATGCTATTCCTACCATAACATACATTTTCTGATCTATTCAAATGTTTCTTTACTTGCTTGAGTTCATCAGGCAATGAACTCTGAGAGGATGGTGACCTGATATTTTTTCACTATTAAATATCTAGCACTTATTACAATAAATATTATTTACATTCATTTAAATAGATCAGCTTATGAAAGATCCTAAGAAGTAATACAATAAAATGCTAATTTATTATTTGATAGTAGTCATTATTTGATGTAATTCTATATGTTCATATTTATATAAGGGGGTTTGCTATAACTGAAAAGAAAAAGGAATTGTTTATGGCTGCTTTTATTTCTGTTACATATAAGCAATGCAGACTATGTTTTACTGGAAGCCATTATGCCTAGGGAAGCAATATTCAGCAGCGGCTTGGAAGTAAACTGATAATTCAAATGTTGATGGTTCTATTACCTCTGCTTCTAACGTGATCTACAACTATCTGTAATCACTTGGTGTTCTTCAGACACATTTTGCTTATTTTAAAAACAAGACTGATGGAATGGTATGCACGGGTATAATGGCATATCTGGCACAAAGAGGCACTTGCAAGTTTTGAATCTATCTTTGTGTGTGACCTTAGAAACCCTCGTATGTACCTTCATTTTCAGTTTCTTTTTCTGTAAATAAATATAATAATATTTATCTCATAGGTATATTGTGAGCACCACATAAGAAAATGTGCAAGGACAAAGTGTGTAAATTGCAGAATTATATACAAAGTAGAAATAGCTCATTAAAAATAGTTACCAAAAATTACATTATTTCTGTGTTTCCAGGAGTATATATATATATATATATATATATATATATATATATATTGCTGTTGTGTTAACATCATATTTTATCCTAGGGCCAGGGCTTTAGGATCTGAATCACATCAAAAATCAACTCAGAATTTCAAAATGTGCTTTTAGTATTATAGTACTTTTCGTGTCAGTTTGCTTTTTGGTGAAAGGTAAACTTGTATAATAGCCTTTCTCGTGTAAAAATATAGTCCATTTTAATCTCCTCTGAAGCCAGCCTTCCTTCCAAGTATTCTACTAAAAACCACAACAGAAGATTTAGCTTTAGAATTTTAACTTATAAGAAAATTGAACTTATTAATAGCAAACAATGCACGCTCCAATCCTATTAAGTACTCAATTCCATCTTCTTCAGATAAAAATCACAATGATTTATCTCAAGACCTATCTTACCCTAGAATCTTCCTGCAATATAGGCTTTAAGCTGATCACAACTATTAATGTGTCCTAGTTCATATAATATATCCCATGGGAACTCATAATTAAGTTCCTTAAAACCTTTTAGATATAAAAAATAACTAAACATATTTATTAACCACATAAAGACTAAAACAAACACGGAATATAGAATTTTAAAGGGCAATACCAAGAACATTAGAGTGTTCACACACATTTTCAGGGAAAAAAGTTAAATGTCTTCAAAACATGGTTGAAGAAAAAAATTCAACAAGTAATTTTAATGTTAATATTATGTAAATATGTTCATATTATAGATACACTTTAATAGAGAACCACTTGTGTATGTATGTATATTCCATTATTTTTCTGTACCAATGTCGGTTCTATTAAAAAGATGGTAACATATTTCTCTTTTATTATTGTTCAATATGCTACGAGCGTCAATTTCCAGGATTCCTAGCACATATAATGAAAAATCTATAAACTTTTATGAGTTATAAGAAGGACATGGATAATAAAAATGGAAAACATTTATAGCTATCACTTGTTCAATAAGACAGCATTTTGGATAGATCTCTCCTAAGGTGACATTTTTGTTCTCTAGTTGCATTTTATGCATTTCTGCTTTTTATTCTTTTCTCAATGGATTTTGATCTTGTGAGATAAATCTTGCATTGCTTATGTTAAAAAGAGGCATATAATAATGTGTTTATTTTGTCTTTGGAAAGTTTTTATACATCTTATTTTTTAGTGGACATTTGCAGAGACCTCTTTATAAGAGAGATCATGTTATGATCTCAAGGCATTTATATGCTTTGTTTTCAGTTATAAAAGAAAAGTACAAAATAAGAAATTTCCCTATTGACACTATATTTAATGCTTTCAACAATTACATGCATTGCAACCAAATAGTTTGAAGATGGAAATGCTGGGGCGCCTGGGTGGTTCAGTCAGTTAAGTGTCCAACTCTTGAATTCAGCTCAGGTCAGAATCTTGCAATTCGTGAGTTTGAAACCCACACCAGGCTCCACGCTAACAGTGCGGGGCTTGCTTCGGATTCTCTCTCTCTCTCCCTCTCTCTCTACCCGCCCCCCCGCCACCTTGTTCACCCTCTTTCTCTCAAAAAATAAACAAAAAAAAGTTTAAAGATGGAAATATTATAAGCTTGTCATTATCTAATTTTTCATTGTATGTTAATCCATTGACTTAAGAATGTGATGTTTGTGTGTGTATCTATGTCATAAACTAATCTTCAATATGCTACATAAATGATATCTAAATTTGTTATTATTAACAGCCAAGCTTCACTATTAAGAAATTATAGGCCCTACATTTTATCTAAAACTTTCCATAATTTTTTATGTATGTAATATATTTACTATTAATGTAGTATGCAATAAATTAGTTTATAGACTCGTAATTTTTATAATGTACACAATTCCTAATGCCCAAACTATTAACATAGCCTCTTGTTCAATAACTTTTCAAATGTAAGTTCAAATATAAATATCATACTAATTACATGCATTTAATTGTTTCCCACACTCTATTTTCTCTATATCTTTTATTATACAGTTAATATTTCTGCTTATTTTCCATTCTTTCCATGGATATGTATACTTTTCAAGAAATTGCAAGTGTGATATCACTGGTAAAATCTTTCTATTTCAGACTTTGTGCTAATTGCTTCTATTGTTTTTGCTAAAATTTTAAACTATCTTTCAAGTTTACACTCAAAACCACTCACAAAACAAAAGTTCCTCTTTTTCAGACTATTTTCAAAAAGGAATTAACAGAGATTTTCTAAGCTCATGAAGTCTGCAGATAATAACCTCTCTGCAATGTTCATTCAGGTTTTTTGTGGGTGATTAAAACTAAGACAGTAACAATGTAATTTCTTAGGAAAAAGATATTCTGAATCCTCAAACAGAACAGATTTTTTTCTGTCTATATGTATGAAAAGTTAGAAAGTAATAACACATCCCAAGTTAACTTGGAAATCTGAGGTTATTCTCTGATTAATGTCTTATCTCATCAGATACTAGGGTTTCTCTATTAATTTTAATGTTTTTTCTTTTCTAATTTTTTCCTTCTGACTTAACATTTCCCAAACTCTAAAATGACCTCCCTTTATTTTTCACTGCTGCTACTACCCTAGAGGTGGGCCCTTTCCATTTACTATACCCATTTCAGCAGAAAACAGAAGAAAAATGATGCTATTGTCTCAGTCATGTTTGAAGTATGGGAATGAAGTTAAAAATAACTTAAGAAAACACAAATTCTGTTAAGAGACCACTTAAAAGTTATTGCATAATTAGATAATATTAAGTATCTATAAAAATATCATACTGTGAAGGTGAATTTAAAATTCTGTGATGTTTATTTAGGTGGCATAAAATATAATGATATGAATAATATTTACAGTAGTTAATACAACTTAGCACACCCAATATGCCTGGGACACCCATGGTAGTCACACAAGTGTCTTAAGTTTAAATAAAGCTTCTCTAAAACTAGAAAAGGAAGATTTTTTATAGCACTTATTATTATTTGATGATTTATGGCTACCAGTATCTGAGCACTTTTCAAATACTGTGCTACACATTTCACAAGAATTCTCTCAGACATTTACCTAAATTCTCTAGATAAGTGTACTCATTAACCCAATCTACAGATGAAAAAGCTGAGACCTTAACTTATTCCTAAGGATCCATATTAAGCAGGGGTAAATCTGTCTGCTTCTAGAGCCAGAAATGCTTAACCTTTCCTAAAAATGAGGAAACTAAGAAGAATGGTAAAGAGATCAAATAATCATCACAACAGCACCATCACTTACCTTAGGTTTGTGTAGCAGTTCTTATCAGGGGACAATTTGACCTCTCCCCTCTACACAAGATAGTAATGCTACTACTCCTGTCTTACAAATTTTGGTATTCTATCATTAATTTTTCCCACTAATTTCTCTTGTTTAAAATACCACATTAAATGTTCTTTATATTGATTATTTAACTTTTGGCACCCGTTTAAGTGTCATGTCCATGGTGAGTGCCTCATTGACCTTACCCTAGTCCTCTTGAAAAAATTTTGGTCATCATCACTCAGGAAAGTATTACTATTGTCTAGTAGAGGCAGGGATACAGCTAAACATCCCAAAATGCACAAGACAGACTCCCACAACGAAGAGCTATCCAGCTCCAAATATCAGTGGTGCCCCTGCTGAGAAACCCAGAGTTAGTGAGCAATTTATAAATTATAAAGGACTTTGACAATCATTAATTTATTTGCCTCAACTACTAGGTCAGATGATATTTAAGAATACCTTAATCCTACTTTATTTAAATTTTTCTTCCCTCCACATTTGCTGTAATGTTCATTTTGAAAGTTTCTTTCTATGCATATAGAGGTCAAACATCGTGTCCTCATTTCTGAGGGCTGCCAAAACACATAACCACAAACTTGGAGACTTAAAACAACAGAAATATATTTCCTCAGAGCTCTGGGGGCCAGAAGACCAAACTTAAGATGTCCCCAGATCCTTTATCATTATAGGGTTCTGGAGAAGAATTCTTTGGCTCTTCCAGCTTCTGGTAACTCCAGGTATTCCTTGGCTTGGGGCCAAGCTTGACCTCATTCCAATTTCTGCCTCCACCTTCATATGGCTTCTTCCCTGCATGTGTCCTCTTCTGACTGTGTTTTCTCCTCTTTGTATAATGATACATGTCACATGTTATTGGATTTAGGGCCCAGTCAGTTAATCCAGGATGATCTCACCTCAAAACCTTTCACCTTTACAACTACAAAAACTCTTTTTCCATATAAGATCCAATTCACAGGTCCAGGGGTTTTAAGTTGGATATATTATTTTGGGAAAAAATTTAACCTGCTAGATTAGGAATTTAATATTACTGCAAAATTCCTAAATTTTTCTATTGGCTTATGATATGAAACTCATTTCTAATTGAGATGATGAAAGAAATTTTGCTAATGTTCACATAGGATATTCTGGATAAATGCGAATGTGATGCTAAGAAACAATTTGAAGGATTAAAATAGTCAAAATATTTTGAGCTGAGAAAGAGGACTTAAAGATTTAGGAAGATGATGAACATTTATTGAGCGCCCCCACCAGCTAAGTGCTGTGCTATTGTATGCATATATTCTGCTATCTATTCCTATAGATGAATTAATAATAAAGAAGTTTATTTTTTCCAGGAGCAATACAGAAAGGCATTGTATTAATTTTTATTTATTTTGCAAAAGTCATATAATACATGTAAGTGCATTATAGAGCATATGTTACAGCCAATTCTACATTTCTAGATCTCTAAGCAATTTTATTTCACTTTATTTTATTTAGCGTTCTTTATCTTATACTTTATGTATTTGTGCAATATGTTTATACATAGGTGAGATTGTGTGTCATTTTCCTCCTTGGCATAAGTTTTATTTGAACTAATTTTTATAGTGGTTTAACAATATGTTGTGGAGAAAAAAAAAATAGAACACATTTTACATTTTTCCCTTCATCTAATTTAGATTTAAGCCCAAGAGATGAATTTTATTTTATCATTTATTTGTTTTGATTTCTAAGACCATGTTAAAGATGAACAATAAATAACTAATAATAAATACTAAATGCCATCCTAATGCCATCTTAAAACAAATCCAATTATTACATCTATGATTTCGTTATTTTTAATTAGACAGGACTATTTGTAATATAGGTGGAGGATAAAAGAAAGCCAAAAAACAAATATATTTAGCATTTACAGTTTGCATAAACTCCTGGCTAAAAATAGGCTGTAATTTTTTTTAATTTATTTATTTAAATTCAAGTTAGTTAACATGCAGTATACTGTCGGTTTTAGAATGGCTGTAATTTCTTTAATCTTTATGGTAGATCAAAAAGTTCAGAAATATTACTCTGACATGATCTATCTCCTTCTTTACCTTGGCCTTTCTTACCAGTCTGGGACTCACTTTATACTATTTCTTTACCATAGTTTTCCTTGCAAGCAGAGCTGGCATAAAAAACTAGAAGGAAGAGGGGGAGGGAGAGGAGGGAAGGAGAAAGAGGAGAAGAAGAAGGAGGAGGAGAAGAGAAGGACGAGGAGAAGGAGGCAAGAGAAGAAAAAAAAAATTAAAGGCTTTCAAACCACACACAGAAAGTTATTTAGTTAAAGAGACAGGTTGTTTTCCGTTTTTAAGCACATTGTTTGTAGGTAATACACAAACCAGAAAAAATAGTTCATTGGTTTATCATTAATTTATAAACTTTTGTTCCCAAACACTGAATTTAATTTTATTGTTTTAACTCAAATATATACTTTCTCATATAAAATTGCAAATTATGGTTTAATTTCCGAAGATAGCAAAATAAATGGCATTTAATGATGAAATAATAGAATCTAACTTCAACTTAACCTGTCCAAACTTGATATCTATTTTTCCTTCAGGAAAATAGATGTTGAGGACAGGTGATATGTGACAAAACACATTAACCTACTTAGAACAGAAATCATAAGAGCAATGGTAACTGCTAAATGCTCATTATCTGCTTATTAAATCAGGTTGTTTCTGGGGCGCCTGGGTGGCTCAGTTGGTTGGGCGGCCGACTTCGGCTCAGGTCATGATCTCGCGGTCCGTGAGTTCGAGCCCCGCGTCGAGCTCTGTGCTGACAGCTCAGAGCCTGGAGCCTGTTTCAGATTCTGTGTCTCCCTCTCTCTCTGACCCTCCCCCGTTCATGCTCTGTCTCTCTCTGTCTCAAAAATAAATAAACGTTAAAAAAAATTAAAAAATAAAAATAAAAAAAATAAACCAGGTTGTTTCTAAGTGATTTATATGCATCTTGCCATTTATCTTCACATCAACTTTATCATTTAGGGTCTATTATCCCTATTTCAATTAGGAAAATAGCAAACACTAAGTCATCAAGATATTAAATAATTTTCCCAAGGTAACATAGCTAAGAAGTAGTGGATCTGGGCATTCAACAAGATACCAGACTGCATATATGGTATCATTGTAAAAACTGCATCTCTAATACAGCGAATGTTTCTGTAAGGGGGGAGTGTGTGTGTATGTGTGTGTGTGTGTGTGTGTGTGCGTGCGCGCATGCACGTGTGAGTTGTAAGGATCATGATGGGGAAGGAGAAGGTGACACTGTGGTAAAATTAAATATTCTTTTGTAATAGTACCTTTATTTATGTTAATGAAAAATCAGTTCTTTAGAACTATCCAATAGGAAATACTCATATAGCCCTTAGTACCAAGCATTTTAAATTTTGAATAAAGAGAACTATGACTTTTAGGCTAAAAGTTATGGAATAAGTCAACACAAATAAATTTGTAGGTCAAAAATATTTCCCAGCAGAATTTAGTGATAGCTTTAAGAGAGCTGATTCCTTTCTTTGTTTTTCCCTGTATTATAGACAGTGGACTCTTTAAAAAATTACTAAGTAAATGTCTTACTAACTGCAAAAGCTTTTGATATTATATACCTATTAAATTTCTTGATTTTTCTGTGCTATGTAAGTGGCACCCACAGTTCCTGTATATTACTTAGGTTCACAGCTGGTGCATGCAAAATAAGCCATTTTGCAGTCCATCTGTTCTAAGGAAGAGATTTGTAACAGTGCACAGTTTATGCCAGTACTGTATTATCACAGAGTTGCAGTTTCTAAATAAATTTCAAAAATAATGATGTTCAGTTTCTACTTTTAGATACCAGTGAGATAACACCTGTCTAGACAGATGGTCTCTGGACTGTGAAAATAAGACAGCTGAGAAGCAAAAAAAAAAAAAAATCAAGTTGGTGACTAGTGTGAAACCATTAGTATCTCTTGTGGAAAACTTTTAGTCCCTGAAAAACAATTAAGCAATTTCTAGTAAAGACTTATGGGAAATTTAAATATGCTATGAATATGAGGTGTGGAATAAAGTAATTGAAAGAAAAATTATGCATAAAAGATTAAAAGAAAGTGACCCGTTATTATATTTAGTTAGAATACATGGATCACACGATAAACATCTTCCTCTAAACAATCAAGGACTACAGCTTTGTTTCCTCAGAGAACAGCAGTTACTAGCAATTATTTTGTCATAAAGCTGAACTAAGAAAATGCCATAGCAGAGTGCTGATATTTTCCTCTTTCCCCTGACTATCCCCTGTGGTGTAGGTGAGCCTATCATAACATCTTCAGCTTTTTAAGACTCTAGTGCTCTGGTCTACATAAGTGGGAATTTCTGGTTACCTCAAGGAAATAAAGCAGACATCCAACCTGTACTGCTCTGATTATATTGCCTTACATAGCCTACTTTGTCAAATATGTCACTCTTGAAGATTAATACTTGCTTCTTCAGGCATAATACCATATGCATGATGGAAATTCATCTGTTACAATCTAGTTTATTGGCCTAAACATTCATCAATAAATAGGTCAGTAAATATTTTTTATGATAACAAAATCTAACACTCTTGATATTATTGAAGCCATAAATGGTAAGTGTGTTAGATCTGGTCTCATAGATGCTACTTAATCATTTACTTGGAGAAGGAACTCTTTATTTCCCTCTCAGGTACCTAAAAGGGTAAATGAGGTACACAGAATTATTCATTTCCTAACAGAAGGAAGATACACCAGATTTATTGTATCTTAAAATGCAGATTTTATTAACTCGGAAAATATGTAATGAGTATAACTCCCGAGAAATCATTGTATTTTAGTTTAATGTTATATTGATTTTTAAAATTTTATCTCCTTTTCCTTACTGTACTTCTTAACATGTAGACTGACCTTTTACTTTCACAGCATATACAGGTTTCACCCTAAGAGAAAAATAATATCCAAATTAAATTATAAATTGGTTTTCTTACATAGGAAGGAAATTAGTATCTAAAAGCAGACAATTATTATTACTAAATTTAAGTAAATACTGCCCTTGAAAATAATAAATATCCTTTTGATCATAATTTCTCCTTATACTAATTATACTGATACTTATGTTTTCAAAGATAGATGTAAGCAAAGGTGTTGATGAGACGTCCTAATATCGATTTACTTGGAGTACAGAGATTTTTAGCAACTTTAAATATTAAGAAATTTGTTATCTCTATGTAGATAATATCTATAGTATGTTCTTGTTAACCTGATTTCAAAACTATGCAAATATCCTAGAAAATAAAACAAAACAACCTATGAACTTGGCCACAATTAAATCAATGTAATACTGTAAGGTAAATAAATTTGTTCTATTTTAAAGATTATTTTCATGTGTTAAATTAGTTATATTACAGTCATTTGTGTTTTGCTCCTTTTTTTCTTCTGGTAGAGCATATATAATCCCTAAATCCATTTCAATTTGTTCCCCCATTGTCTCATGATCAATGACTGGACACATTTTTATTCCACCCTAAGATTAAATAATTGTTAGAATATATGTGATGTATGCACTAGGGATAGTGCATTAAAATACAGAAGGTGGGGCGCCTGGGTGGCTCAGTCGGTTGGGCGGCCGACTTCGGCTCAGGTCATGATCTCGCAGTCCGTGAGTTTGAGCCCCGCATCGGGCTCTGTGCTGACAGTTCTGTGCTGACAGCTCGGAGCCTGAAGCCTGTTTCAGATTCTGTGTCTCCCTCTCTCTGACCCTCCCCCGTTCATGCTCTGTCTTTCTCTGTCTCAAAAATAAATAAACGTTAAAAAAAAATTAAAAAAAAAATACAGAAGGCAACATTTGGATGAAAATATATACCAATGATTTCCTCTACATATTTCTCTAAATCAATTCTCTGAATTAGGAGAAAATGTAAGTTAATATACGTTCCTTGAAAGATATATATTTTTATATGCATACACTCTCCTTGCAAATAAGCACAGGACATAGTGATATCTAATGAAGTGTAGCACTGCATACACATACACTAAATATAATTGTGGCTTTATAAATCTTACAATATCCACAGGACATTCCTCTTAATTAAATTTCTAAATTAAGAATAGCAATGGCTTTGAAATAGTCTTAAAATCATTACCTGCAAGTATATCAGAAAGGAAACTAAAGTCAGTCAAATAATAAACTTAGGACTAAATGCACAGTCTATTCAAGCATGACAGTGAGAAATATCTGACAAACCAATCATATTTACTCACCTGACTGAGTTTTGAATGCATTGACTGAACAAAATGATTTATTTTTTTTTTAGGAAAAATGTCTAGTAATAGCTGAGTCCCAGTAAAGAAGACATGAAGAAGAAAAACACGAGTGGGCTATAATTCCAGACCTGAAACGTAGGCCAAGGCATTAAAATAGCAATACATTTCACCACTTGCTTTTTCTGTCTTGAGGGATTACTCAAGGGATCGGGTAAAGTAAAACCTATGAAAACACTTTAAAATATACACAATGGTAAACAACCCTGTGGAATTATATTCTTCATGTTTCTACTTTAAAAAATTCATATTTATATATTCTTCCCATCTTGACTACTTATTTAAATTACTGATCCATTAAATTCATGAATCATATCTGTTTCGGTTTTCCCAAAACAGAAGAAGCATTATTTATTGTCATCCACATCATATTGCTATTTTCATCACCAATACATTCCATTATAAACAACGTAATTGCATGAAATGAACAAATTTTATTCTAAATTAGGCACTTTTACTAATTCTGATAGCTTTTTATCTAAAACCAATTATTTTTCAAAACCAATGAACTTTAATTTATATTGAGATATTTTTATCACATTATTTTCACAGTTGGATACATTTATTTAACCAGTAGATGTTTTTCAAAGGAACAAAAGCATTTGCACTGAAGTTATTGCAAGTTGTTAATTCAACTAAAACACTCCTGTTTAACCATTCATGTAAATTAAAGACAATTTTAATATCGATGCCATTTAAATAAAATTGAGTGAATACCATTATATCATATTCTAAAGAGCATCTCATCTCTCTCAATAAAAATTATCTTATTGTCATTTCTCTGAACAAATAGTTCATGACTTCTAATTGCTTTTTAAAGTCCCAAATCCTTAGCCTGTCATCCAAATATTTCCCCAAACCACAATTCCAACTTCATCTGTCAATTCACTCCCTCTTTACACTCCTATACAACTCAACCATTATGCATCTCAGATCCCACCATTACACAGATAACATACATCTTCATGTTTCCTGCACTGAACTGAACTACTCTTATGCTAATACCCTTTTATGTCTCACGTCCCACTTCTACCTTAATGGAAGTTTTCTGCTTTTACTCTTTCTTGATTGACATTCCATTTGTCATTCAAGGTCCACAAAAAATGTTAGTCTTACCTAAATTCATCAAATAAAAATAATAAC
This sequence comes from Panthera tigris, assembly GCF_018350195.1. Classification (NCBI taxonomy): domain Eukaryota; kingdom Metazoa; phylum Chordata; class Mammalia; order Carnivora; family Felidae; genus Panthera; species Panthera tigris. The sequence continues at coordinate 34,538,535 of NC_056669.1, forward strand.
TTTTGTAAAACATAAAAGGATGGTGATATTTAATCTCATTACATTATTGCTAGTTGGATACATCTGTCTTTCCTACCATTTTATATTCTTGAGGAAAGAGTATATAAACTCTCTTTTACAGAGGCAAGAATAAAGGTTTGAAATAAATTGCTTGGGAAAGCAGGAAAAGTGAAAGTGGCAGAGCTTACGTAACCACTATGCACTATGTAAAACAGGTTACACTTCCCTTAATAATGTACTTGGTTGTAGAGAGTATCTATGGCACAAGGTGGAAAATATACTTAAAAATGTTTTTACTTACCATAAACCACCTTTCTGACATTGAAGATTCTCACTGTATCACACACGACTTTAGCGTGGTAATATCAGAAGGCTCTTTAGTATTCACTGGAGGAGAGGTTGATAGAATCTCTTGTAATTTTCCACCTACTCATGACTTTCTTCCTTGCCATCAGGCATATGCCTATTCTCCACAAGCAGCTAAACATTCATTTGCCATCAATAATGCTGTCACTATTGTTTTTCTTCTTGTGTAAAATGTTTTTTTTCTCTCTTGTCATGTTTCTGTCATGTTTGCCATGTGTTAGAGCTGTCTTATCTTTTAAAGATATTACAAGATATTTCTATCCTCAACAGAGTAGTACTTTTATCATTATGATTTTATTTCTATTTTAAATGGTCATTGGGATTTTATTTTTATTTTAAGTGATCAATTGTTGATCAAAAATGGCTCCTCTGATACCAAGAAGGGGCATTATATTTATTACATTTGTCTGTTTATATCCTCAGTATTTCTAGATATATTTCAAAAGTCTAGACTCTGGATGTTAAGATTTAATAAGTTGCTTACAATTAAGATTCCAAGTTCCTTCAGACTGGATCAATCTTTTGGATTCACATTAATTTAAATTATACATGGATATTACTACTAACAATAATGACATATTAATGAGATTAATCAATAATGCATTATACTGACAAAAATGTATTATGATTATTATTGTTACTCTTTTGATAGTTATAGACATTAATGAACAAAAATTATCTATCCCTGTAGGGTATTCGATAAATCATGACAAAAAATATAGACTCTTAAAGGGGAGGGCATACTTTGAGCTGTATTTTTTAAAGAGAAATAAGTGTATGACAGTATCTAACTGGGTACAAACCATTAATGTCAGAAATCTGTCCACTAAATTTTATTAATTATCTCATATTTTCTAAATCAATATGTTATTTCAAAGTGACTTAAAGTGTATTAAGTACTTATATGAAGTGATCAAATATGGCCCTCTAGCATGAAAATCATGAGATGTTACAGTAGAAAAAGCTTGATTTGAAAATCAGACCATTAGAGAAGTTATTAAATTCTCTGAGCCTCAGGTTCCCCATAAAGTTATTTGTATTTGGCTTAACTTGTATTTCCCTAACTTGCTCCACTAGGGGATATAAAATAAAAATACAATGATACATTATACTGGACAAGATGCAAAGTTCTATAAAATCCGTGGTTGTTATTAGAAACGGTCCTTACTTTTGACACTCTTAATTTCACAAAAGCACTCAGTTGACATTGCCTTTCTATTCTCACATTCACCAACTTCATGGTTTGGGCTTATTTTTCTGACCCTTGCATTGTAAATTTAGCTGGCATTTAGCTTTCCCAAGTATGTCAAATTAACGATATAAGACAAGAGTTGGTTACATATTAACTAATTACATATCGACAACCAAAAAAAATAATAAAAATCCAAAAAAAAAAAAAAAACAGCTATAGCAACACATTTTCAACCTTCTGATGCACTTTCTAGTATACATCAGGCTGCCTCATTTTATTTATGTATTCTCTTCAATCCTCCAGACCCCTGCCTAGTGACTTGCAACAGAGCTCAGAGTCGGAGTGTCCTTCATAAGATTTGAAGCTCACTTATTTTTTTACTATTGCCTATTAAAAAAAAACAAACTTTAAAAAGTTCTAAAAGAATTATTTCTTAAGAAAATTACATCCAATTTTGGTCATGTGTCTATATATAACTCACTAAGTTTAATTTAAAACATTTTTATAAACATTTATTCACTTTTGAGAGACAGAGCATGAGCAGATGAGGGAGAGACAGAGGAGACACAGAATCTGAAGCAGGCTCTAGGATCTGAGCTGTCAGCACAGAGTGCGATGTGGGGATCAAACCTACAAACCACGAGATGATGACCTGAGCCGAAGTCAGCCACTTAACCAACTGAGCCAACCAGGTTCCCTTCACTAAGTGTCAATTAAAGTTGTTTGTATTCATCCACAAGCCAGGAATCAATATGTAAAGTTCCTAGGGTTCCAACTTTTGTTCTTATTCAACTAACTGTTATTTATTATGTGGTTTAGAATAGCAATTATATACAAATTGTTTGACTTAAAATTCCACACAAAAATAAAGCTAGAAGTCTTATTCATCAAAATAGAAAGTCATTTCTTTAAAATAAAATGTTAATTGTAAAAAAAAAAAATTAATTGTACAAAGCTCCTTAAAAATACCAGAAGTTAATGAAACATATAAAGGACAAAATAAAAATAACCTAATAACCCCCTCCCAAAAGATAATCATTATTGTCTTTTGATTTTATATATATTTTTGGACATAAATACAAACATATCCATAACAAAATGCCATCATGCTGTTTTGTAATACTCAATAATATATCATATAAAATTTCCATATTTGTAAATGTAGATAAGTATCATCATTCTAGTGACTTCATAGTATTTCAAATTTAAACTATATCAAAATCCATTTAATCAGTTACCAAGTTGATGGGTATTAAGATTAATTCCATTTTTTCCCATATATAGCTTACTGCACATACATTCTTTCAATAGGCCAGTTATTTTAGGTAATTTCTTATAAGTGGAACTGATAAAAAATGTTAAAATCTTTCACTTGTAATGTGAAAAGCATTTTATCTTGATAATAAATTTGAGAAATTAAAGAAGGTTTTCTTCATACAAAAAGATACTAACTTCAGTTTTCATACATTAACTCAGATATTTAGCTATACACAGAAATACTTTGGCACTAAATCTTCTCATTTATTTCAAGTTTCAGTATCTTTCCAAAATACTTATACAGTCATTGGGCCTTTATATTCTAATCTGAGCTCAACTATGTACTTTCTCAGATAAAATATTAAAATAAAATATTTTGGCATTACTTTTAAAAACTGCAGATATAATATATTAGAAGTCATGCAAGGAGTATGCTTTTTCACTAAGCATTTCTTTGTATTGCATTTGCTCACTTTGAGTTGATGAAATTAGAAAAGAAAAAAAATATTGTTGCTACACCTTTTATTATGTTCCAGGCACATTATAAATGTTATTTCATACAATTAATAAAAATGCTATAAATTGGATGGCATTACCCCAATGTTAAAAAAGAAATTGAGATTTAGATGTTGAAACTACTTGACCAAGATTGAGCTGGTTGTGTCAAGTAACTACATGCCTTTTTCTTCTTGTATGCATTCTCTGTCCTTGCCCTGCTTTGTTCCCTGTCACACAGGGCTGATTTCCTGCAAACTACCTTGCTCAAGTTCTGTTTCCAACTGGTCTTCAGTCAATCAATGAGATGCCTGGTGGATGATTGGAACATGAGAAAAAGGGGGAGCCAAGGTATTTCCCTTCTGCTCAGTAAGTTCCTCTACTCTGAGCAGTGTCTCCACAAGGCAATGTGTCTTGTTCATCATTTCAACTCCTCCCTTGGTGGATGAACTACTCCAGGGCAGCCCTCACTACGGTTCCAACCAGGTGGCCCTAATTCTAGGCTCTGTAACACCTTACATCTCTGACTCTCCAGCCTTAGAAAAGTAATAGTCATATTGCATGAATTTTTGGGTTTGGGTCCTTTTTCCTTTCGGGTGTTCCGATAACTGTGTCATTCGGTACATTATTAAATTGGCACTATACAACTATTTGACACAGATTCTATTTTCCTGACTAGACCCAATAGTAAAGGTAGTAATTAAATCCAGGTCTATCTGAATCTTAGGTCTGCAGATCTCCCTGTTTCTCATATAGGAATTCCTAATTGCTAATCATAAAGCAAAAGGGAAAATGACCAAAGTAATAGCAATAGGACCACAGTAGGAGGGATTATTTTGCTCAGTCTATAAAATCTTCAGCATGGAAAGTCAGACAAATACACAAATTTTCCATTTTTATCACTTTCTTTACTTCTCAATTTTATTTCCTGCATTTCCAGGATTCCAGGGATCTTCTAGAGATGTAGAGCTTTTGTCTGGTCAGCAGAATATGTTATAAATCACCTTCCTGATAGTAACAAAGAGTTTGTTTGTCCTTTGGTACATATTTCAAGCTATAACTTTTGTCTATTCCCTATAGCTACAGGAAATTTATAATATACATGCATAAGGATGAGGTTTTGTGGCTTTTGTTGTCGTTATTTGGTTGTTTTCATCACCTGTTATGTCCAGTAAAAAAAATCAGATATGTAAATAACTTGGGGACTTCATAAGTTCTTTCACTGGGCCGACATAGATTAACAATTAACTTATATATATCACTTGCAGCTATGTGCAGAAATAGTGCTGAGAAGATTATAAAAATCTAATAACTCTTTTGCATTCCCACTTTCTTCTTCTGTGTTACTTCTCACCTTTCTGTTCTATAAACCCCAACAGGCACATACTGACTCCAAGAGGCTACTGCTCTAGCTTTACTGTGTAATAAGCCATTCCATATAAACAGAAAATTGTATTTGCATGTTAAGAATAAGGTGGTTCTTAGTGTAAATTAACATCCTTATTGCCTCTTTTTACATAAATTAGTGACATATGGATATAAAAAATATTTCAGTCAGTGGACTTTCTAAATGTTTTCAAGTTTTCTAATAATAATAATTATCATAGGTAAAAACATTAATTGAGCACTTATTATATCCTGAGAAATTAGACTCTAATGAGTTAACAAACAGGATCTTTTTAAAAAGCAGTATATTATAAGAGGTATGTAAATGTCTATTCTGGGACTGGATGAATAGGGAAACTTCACTGAAAAACTGGCATTTAATCAGGATCATCAACAAGTACATAAGGAAGCCTATCATGTAAGCAAACACATATTATGCCAAATGTTAAGTAAGACTGGCCCAGATCACTTCATCCCTTTTCAAGTTAGTTTCTACTCATATGCAAAAACTCAGATTTCAAAATTTAAATACTCATGTAACAGAAAAAGTATAGTTACATGCTAAACATTTTTAGCATGCACATTTGCACTTACCTTCTTTAAAGCTTTATCGTTATCTCAATTATAATTTAAAAATACACTTAAATACTTCACTCTAAATGATCAGTGTGTTGCTAATGACAATAACACAGGTTGCTAATTGACAGCTCAATTCACTTATTTAATGCAATTTTTTTAAGAATCAATATATGGGGACAAGGGGGTGCCCAGCTGGATCAGTTGGTTAAACATTCGACTCTTGTTTTCAGCTCAGGTCATGATTTCACAGTTCGTGAGTTCAAGCCCTGTGTGGGGCTCCATACTGACAGTGTAGAGACCGCTTGGAGTTGTCTCTCTCCGTCTCTCTCTGCCCCTCTCTCTTTCAAAATAAATGAATAAACTTAAAAGAAATAAATAATGAGCATATAGGGAAATGGCGAAAAGCACAGAATCTGGAGTTCTGCTGTCTGGAAATAAATCTTGGCTTTGTCATTTAGTAGCTTAGGATACTCCAAGTAAGTAGTGGAGGAACTCTATTGCCTGTTTCATCATCAAACAATGAGAATATTGATAGTGCTTATCTTATACAGTTAAAGGGCTAAATGAAGACTAAAGAGTTAACCTATATAAAGTGCTTATATGTATACACAGTGACCTATATAATTTACCTCCCAGATCATAGTGAGTATTGCATAATAACTATTATTAATAAGTGATTTTTGCAATGACTAATAAAAGTTAGTAGATTATGTGCTGTAATAAAGAGTTGTTAATATAAAGTTTACAGACTAGGTGCAGAAATTATAATTAGCTTTACATTTCTGTAATTGAAACTACAAATATAACATAAAAGGTCCACTGTCTATGTGAAATATAACATCCATCTCTTCTCATGAATTTATTACTACATTTTGAGATTTTTGAGAATCTTCAGTGACTTAATATGTATAACCAGATATCATTAGTTTTAAGGTTAGAACGTTATGTCAATATTAGGCTATTAATAATAATTACTCCCTTAGTCAAAGTGTTTAACAGTTTTTGGGTTTGTGTTCATTTACTTTCACTCATGGTCACCTAAGACTAATATCTGTACCATATGTTTCTTTTGTGAATTAGTAGTAAGCTCTGATACTGAAATACAGTACAAAATTAATGAACACTGATTTACTCACCTAAGTGGACAACTGAAAATTGTAATAAGCATTTTACATGAAAGATGTAGTTAATACAAGGACTTGCTACTGATTCCTCTCCATTCTCTTCTATCTGGACACACAGTGTTTTCTTGACTTTCACACTGGTCCTCATCTTTTAGCTCCTCATTTTCCAGCATCTTTGACTCTTCTGGGCTGCCTCAATGTACAATTATTATATAAATATTCATTTGGTATTCTTTCATCAAGAGCGGTTCTTTTTTATTGCTTCTGCGGTTGCTGCTGTTATTGCATTTTTCCCATTTTATGTATTTCATTACCTTTTGGTACACTTTTATCACAAGATGCATCCTTCTGACAAAATCAGCATTCTTTTTCAAGATTCACATTTTCTTTTTCTTCTTTCTTTTGGTCACCTGACTGATAAGGAAAGTCTTGGGCTTTCACTTGCTCTTAAGAATCACAACCTTGATGCCAAGACCGTAGGAACAATTTCTTAACAGGTCATATACCTGGATTCTACACCAGTATCTCCCTAGTATCCTGTAAGCACAAATGCCAATCTCCTGACTGGCGCTGTCAGTGTACAGATGAGGACACAGATCAATAGTGATGCAAAGTGAGTGGTGGATGCATGTAGGAGAGACATTTACCTCAATGTGAAATGCATGTGCATGAGAGGATTGTTATTGAAGGGTTCTGAAAGAGGTGAAGTAGTTGCACCAGAACTGAGGGTTCACTATTCCCTTATCATCTGCTCTTTGGACCTCTTTTCTAAGAAGGCTATTCATATCATCCACATGGTTTTGCAAAAAGGAAATGTCAAGAGAGGACTGGGTACATAGTTTATGGAGCCCAGTGCATACTGAAAATGGGAGACACCTAGTAAAGACTTTCCTAGTACAGAAATTATTAAGAATTTCAGGACAGTGACAGCATAGCACAAAGCCAAGCACTGGGCCCTTCTGAGCATGGGGGCCTGTGTGCCTGCATGAAGTCAGCTGTGGTCAGAAGGAAGAATGAATCTTAAGGGAAAAAAAGACATTCCTTTACTCTATTTTCTATTACAAAACCCCTTGTTATTCTTCAGCCATGGCTAACAGACATAACTGTAATGCCTTTTAAAACTTATAGCTTGCACTGAATTGAATTCACTTCTGCTAGTATTTATGGAGTAGTTACTTTGTATAGGAGACCACATTTATTATGGGAAAAGAAAGAAAGGTATACTCAGGGTCCTAAAAAAGATCAAAGAGTACTAGAGACAGAATTGTATACAGCCACTGAAATAAACATTCGACTGTGGGAAATGCTGTAATAAAGCTATGAATATTAAGTGTCCCTTTCACTTGCTCCTGCTGCATTGCATTGGCTTGTTTGCTTATATGTCACCCAGGAGTCCTCAAGTCTTGTTTATTACATTAATCTCAGTGCTTAACATTTTACCTTGTGTACAAGAAGTTTTGAAGATTTTTAATTTATGATAAATAAGTGGTCCATAGAAAAATCATATAAAATATCTTATTTTCTAGTTTATGACTGAAAAAGCATAAGCTTTTAAACCACTTGTTAAATGAGTTTGAATTTCAGCTCTGAATCCTATTTCTTTCATGTCATAGACAAGTCAGGTATTTGTTCTGTCCTTTAGTAGCATAAGGGTTCATCAATGTGAGGGATGGTTTGAAAATTAGAAATGCTGTACACACAGGGCGTGGCTCCTCCTCCACTCAGAATTCTGTATAGATTTAAATCTCTCTCTGATCTTCTGTTTGTCTATTTACTATAGTATGAAAAAAGCACAAACTCTGGAGCCAGATTTACCAGGCTCAAAACCAGAATTTACCACTTACTGTGTGACCCTGGTCAGGTTAGTTAACTTCTCTAAGCCTCTGTTTTCTTCATGTATGAAATAGGGACAAAAGCAAAACCACCTGTCTGATGTTGTTGTGAAGATTCTATTCTGTGTAAAGCACTAGAAAGCTACGTTTGATCCATAGTAAACATTTCATAGTCTTTGCAATTATGATTGTTACCCTAACCCTATTATTTAATTGTACCAGCATCAAAGCCTCAACTTCTTATTAGACTCCTTGTTACATTTGTTCCCATGTCACATGTATCTCTTTTGTTCCACAGCAATGACTTTCCTCTAGTTAATATGTGTACCTATTCCTGGATGAAATACTAAATTTTTTTCTCTTGACATATAAACACTTTCATTGGCTTTTTAAGTTATAGAATAAATCTTTTTTTTTTAATCTAAAATCACCTCTCTTATTTCCAGTTTATGAGACCTCTTATATCTATATTTCAGATTTGTATTTAAATTTACTATTTTATGTGTCCAGTTAGTTGCTTTTCTACTTAAATAAATATAGTCAAAGCCTCATATTTGTTGTCTCTTCCATTATCTTTACTTATTTTAACATGTCAAAAGAAAGCTAACAAGTTTAAAATGATTTATCATTCCATATATGTGCCCAGAGTGAAACTAATTAAAATTGTGAAACCAATTAACAAATATTTGTATATTCATAGCGAGTGTTTTCAGCAGAGTCAAAATATTGGAAAGTAACTAGGACAAGGGGTCAAGGAAAAGTAACTTGGATAAGAATTTGCATCTTGATTTTGTTTCTGCCCATTCTGACATTGGGCAGATTTCTCAAACTTTCTGACCTCAATTTCCTTCTCTATCAAATAGGGGAAAGAACACTAACTCTACTTAATTAACATGAATACTGTCAGAATCAAAATATGCAAATTAATTTGAACTTAGAGACAGTATAAGTAGATTTTAAATATAAATATTTATAACATATTCATATATTAAAATAAACATTAAGCATAGGATTATAAATGTAATATTTATTTATTATTATTATAACATTCCAAAATAACAAAACTATTTTAATTACACTTAACATATTTTGCTTTGCTGAATAAACTAATACAACTTTGAATATTGTTAGAAAAACTCTTAAAAAGGCATTTAGAACAAAAACATGAATCAATTCTGTTTATGATGATGATTCCAAATTTTTACGAATGAAAAAAAAAAGAATAGTGAGCTGATGCAAATTAAATTTGAGTCCTAATCTTTGATATAATGAGTCTTACAAAATGATACTTTTGGTATGACTTAGGGTATGTACCTTACATAGCAACAAATCAAATTTCCTCTTGAAATAATATGAAAATGAAGAGTACACTTTGCCACAATTTTGCCACAAAACTCCTAATTTGATCCCTTACATATATATATATATATACATATATATATATATATATATATAATTGTGTCCATTGTGATAACTAGAAATGGATACCATTATTTTTTGAAGGAAAATTTGGAAATGTAACTAAGCAATGGAAGGTAAAACAGATAAAAGAAAGCTTTACAAACTTCTGAAGCTTTTTAATACAATGTTACCTAAAATATAGGGAATATTTTTCCTATTATTTAAAATTCAAAACAGACTTTTAGCACAATGTTACCAATTTCCTAGAACATCATAATTGTTGGGAGAGTTAAAGAAGAAAGGTAAATTCATTTATGTAGGAAAAGGAAACCTAGACACAGAAGGCAATAAAAATAGAAATATATTAAAAAACAGAATAAACTTAATAAAAAATGCTTAGGATTCTGAAAAATATAATATTATGTAAATTTAAAGTTATTTAACAAAAGTCAACAGTAGATTGGAAAATCCAGTGTTATCATCTCTATTTGTGGATTCACTCAAATTTTAGTGTATTTTTAGTGAGCCCTTGTTATGCACAAAGCAATGTTCTATACTCAGGAAAACATTAAAAATAATCATTAAGAGACCTGCCCTCAAATTTCTTACAGCCAAATAGAATTTCTAATATATGAATATAAATAATCATAATGCAGAGCAGAAACAGTAGACGCAGCAGACATCACACCAGTTGCTACATTATGAGAAAAAGGATGCAAATGGAAAGCAGTTCTTGAATTGGGAAGAGTGGTTTTCAGATAAGGCAGGGAAGCAGAACATTGCATGATAAAAAACGACACAAGTATATACGAAGAACAGCAATTCCATTTAGAGTCAAGTGTAGTACATGTATAAGTAGTTGGTGGGGGAACAGAAAAATGAGAGAATTCAATAAGGATTTGAAGTGTTTGAATAAAAGCTAAATATCTTTGTTTTATTGGTAAATAGAGCAATTGTATGCATTTATTTTTTAGACAAGAAAATAATGTCACTGAAAGAGTTTAAAACACAAAATATCCTCAACATATGATGTCAGGGACCCCACTAACGGCTTCCCAACTCCAGATAAACTGGCACTGCAGGTATACAGCAAAAAGAGCCCAGTGTAGTGCTTATTGTAGGAATAGAACATGGAACAAGAGCGGCTGAGGGGTGGGTCTTTAACCACTCACTTCACCCTCACTCATCCGCCTTCCTAACTAACTTTAACATAAAATTTTCTAAAATGTTTTATATTGTGCAATCACACCTTTCCTTTTTTTTTTTTTAAGAGAGAGGGTATGGGGGAGATGGGAGGGACAGGGGCAGAAGCACAGAGAGTAAGAATCTTAAGTAGGTTCTATGCTCAACATGAAGCCCCATGACCTTGGGATCATGACCTGAGTCAAAATCAAGAGTCAGATGCTCAACTTACTAAGCCTGTTAGCTTTCCCTTTTGCCTCAAAGCTGCTACCCGTAAGTTCCTCTGATAGAAATTCTGGACCCACTACTGGAGAAGGCCTTTGTTAAGAAAGAATAAATGTTATTTACTTACTAGAAAGTAAAATATCCAAGATCATTGGCAGGTCAGGTTGAATGGTTGGAGTAATTATAAGTGGGAAATATGCTAGTGTGTAGATATACAATATTAGCTTACTGTTAGCTGTAATGCATTTGAAGTGCCACTTGACACAAGATGAAGTTACTGAGTCAGTAAGTAGAAATCAATGACATGAGCTTGAGGATAGCCTCAACTATTTTCAGAGCTAAGGCAAGAAGACACAAGTATGGGTCATACCAGGCAGGGAGAATAAATATGACAAAAGAAATAAGTTGAAGAAAGGACACTGGGAAAGATCCAAATTCAACACATGAAACATGAAGAATCACTAAATACAGGGTATGCATTCAGGAGAACAAAAATAAGATGACAAGGGGAGATTAAAAATGTAGAAAGTGAGTAACTGATAGACAAAAATCCACCTCAATTCTTTTTGCCTTATCCAATGTTTTATTTTTTTTATATGTTGGTCATTTGTTGTAATGTTTCTATAAGCATCAAGAAGTAGAGAGAAAATATGGAAACATAATCATCCACAATCCTAAAATCTAGAATTGGCCACTGATAAGATTTTGGCCACTTTCCCTTCAGGTTACATAAAGGTACTTTACTTTTGTTAAATCATACTATATATACAATGTCATATTTTAGTTTTATGATTACTTATTTGATGACTTATACTTCCCATTTCATTTAAAACTCTTCTTAAATATTATTTTTAATGTAGGCAAAATATCTACCTTATATCTATGTAAGATAATAATTTCCACATCTTATGCTTATAAAGTATATTTTAAATATATCTCATTCTGTCCCTTTGAAAAAACACTCAGAGGGAGGGGTGTGTGTGTGTGTGTGTGTGTGTGTGTGTGTATGTGTGTGTGTGTTTTCCTTTGTAAATAGAAAAGACCAAAACCCTAAATTCATAGGCCAAAGAATTGGCAATATAAGTTAATGGTTTTTCCCTTGCTATATTTATTCATTCCCTGATTACATCATCCCTTGGACTAAAAACAAAAGAGTTTCAATCTAGGGCAGTGGTTCTCTCTGAGGGCACATTTTGAATATTTGTGTTTGGGGATACTAGAGGTAACAATGATTAGACACCACTGGCATTGGCAACTGTAGCACCTGTCATAATTACGTAAGAAGAGACATCCACATTCTCTATTATAACATCTCACACAAGTTTGCTGAACATATACATATTGAAATGAATGTTAGTTTACACATGCATTTTTTAAATTTCTTCTATATGTTTCTGTTCGTTAGTTATATTCAGTTTTAAAATTTGTGTTGGTAAGTAGGTCATATTCTATATAAATTTCATTTCAGGATAATAAAGTGAGTATTATAAACAGTGGCTATGAATGGGGACATTGACTCTGAAAGGTAACAACTATTAGTTAAAGGTCTTCATTTTCAAAAATTTCTTCTTAATAATTGGTAAGATACCACCTGCTTGCTAACCTAATAATGTCTCAGTGTATTTACTTTAAGACAAAGTCCTATGCATTAAAACACTTTTGTATTTATTGACTTTGTTAAGATAGGAGAGAGGTATAAATATTTGAAGAAACTTGATTTATTAAAATGTAATAATTTGAAAGCAAGTGGAAATAGACTAAGAACATCAATGCAGTACCTAACAGTGGTGAATTTCAATTTGTTGATGTTCGAAGGATCATTAAATAGGTATGATATCATCTTGAGATCATTGTTTAGGTTTGATGACTGAAACCTCTGAGAAATGCATCTGTGATCATTTTTTTTTCTTAAGTTACAGATTACTTGAAAAAACAAAAATGGACTAGACCAAATTTCCTGGGCAAATGTAGAAAGCATCATTATAGTTGTCTGTTTGAACGAATGAAACCTGAGGAATGTTTTCGATATGCCTGCCTATGCTTTATGTTTACTGAAGTAAGGATATCTATTTGTTAAATTAATGAGGTTGTAGCTTCACAGTTAATTCCAAAGAGTTCACTCAATGAAAAGCACTAAACATATTATAGAGACAGCAACAAGGGGTTTACTTCTTTGGCAAGCCAGCTTTTCCATTTTATTGAGAAATGAAGAAGAACGTATGTTAGAGTAATTGAAAAAGCAAAATGCAATTTTTCTGCAAATATTTACAAACTATTATATGCATTTATATTTCAATTTCAGGGAATTACATTTGCATTTGGAAAGTGAAAATTTCCATTTTCACCATATACCCCATAATTTCATGACAATAGTACATATATTCTTCTGAAAATGAAACATTATTTTTCAATAGGTGAGCAAAATTGGTAGCAAGTCTTAAATGGAGCTAATGCAGCTGTTTCCAAAGAACATCTTCTGTCTCACTAAAAGTTATGCACACCATCTAAAACTTTCAATGGCTTCTTATTTCCTGTTGCATCAGGTCGACATTCCTCCCTAAAATGTTCTTAGTACATTTATACAAACCTATTTCCTATTTTTCTCAAAACATAATGTTTCAGAAACTGCTGTTGCTTATTCAATAACCGTGATCTCCTTTTTCCCTCCTAGCAGGTTTCTGCCCCCTTCCAGAATGAAAAGGGACAAATCACAAATATTAGTTATGTTAATCATATTTCCAATTCCAGTGAAGGCTGTGACTTAGTTTGATCAATTAAGGGGATTCTACTGTAGAAAATGTAACGAAATATTTCTTCACACTGAAGAAAAGGTAAATGGAAGAATCCACCCCTTTCCTGCTGGATAGAGTTGTATCTGAATGTGATGTTTTGAACTGTGGCAGAAACCAAATTATTTTCAAAAGAGCCAACCTGAGGACCAAGTTCACATCTTAAGGGCAGAAGATAAAAAAACTTCACACTGGAACTTGGTGCCGTAACTAAATCATTGTTTGCACAGCTTCTGTCCACTCCACATCGTGATTGCTAAGGAGGTGATTGTTACGTGAGGTACTATATCCCCTTTATTTGTGCACCATTAAGAGTTGGGTTTTCTCTTTTTGTGCTTCCAAAAACATGGTAACAGATGAAATGTGTAATACAGTATTCATACTCATATCCATTATCATCTTGTTCCCTTTGCCTTGAATACTCTATGTTCTCCTTTAAGCTTATTCAAATTCTTGGTATATTCAAAAAATAACATGAAACTCACCTCCTGTATAATCTTATGGTTAATGTCATTATCTTCACTTTTCTTTCTGTGAATATGCCCAGCAATACACAATTTGGAACCAAATAAAACTATATTTTAGTGCTTAGCATTTGTTTTATAATGAAATTATACACTCTGCATTTATTGAGCATCTATAAAGTCAGACCCAGTGTTATACATGTTAGATTTAAAACATAATAGTAGTCTGTTCCTGTCCACAAACAGTTCAAGGTTAGAAGAAAAAAACAAATACAAACAAAAGTAATCTCTTTATCTATTTCTGCAAAGGCTGAAATACTGGTATGTATAAAAGGAAGTGGTAGCAGAAAAGAGACAGTAATCCGATCTATCTGGATGCAGTCAGAAACTGTGAGTTATGTCTAAAGGATGAGTTAAATCCACCAGCTTGACAAGGGTGTTTAAGGATTTTATAGTCAGAAAGGATAGGATGTGCAAAGGCAAAAAGGTATGAAACAGTATGACACATTCAAGGACCTGAAGTTAATTTGTTTTGGTTGAAGAATAAACTACAAGAGGAAAAGGGCTCATAAATTAAACCGGAAAGGTAGGCAATGAATATATCATAAAATACTTATATTATGTATTTATTTTACAGTTAAATTGTGAGATCACTTATGTTTTCAGTGAACATATTCTAGAATTGCAAGATCATAGCAATTGAAACTTCCTATACTGTGGACCCATACGTTGCTTGAACTTGTCTGACAGTGCATATTGATTCCTGAGATAAATAGTATAGTTATTAAGTGCTATTTCATTTTTAAAATCATTTATTTATTACTTTTTTAACAATAGCACCCCAAACTGCAGTGATTATTGCAGGCATTCTACTTATTTATGGATTTGCTGTGTTGGTTATCGAGATAGAGCTGGAAAATCTAGCAAGTAAGCTTTAATACTATTTCCTCTTCGTTAGTGATAAAATTTTCTATTGTCAGAGCAAATCTCAAAGTTCTGTTTTGTATATCTACCTCCGTAAAGTTGTGTTTTACACTAGCTGGATATGTACCATAAAAATTCCCCAAACAGAAATCCACCAAAAAGTCTCTTTGGATAGAGTCACTTTATCTAAGTTTATGGATACACAGATTATTGCTAATCAACAATAAATATATATTTAACATTTCTTTCCTTAAAGCAGTATACTCAGTATCAGATAAAATTTTAATTCTAAATTTATTTTTTAAAAGTTACCTTTTCTATTCAAGAAAGAAAATTACGCATTGATAGTAAAATTCACTTTAACTAGATATCAAATTGTTGGTAAAAACGAAGAAAATAAAAATAATATTAAACCTTGTTTTATGTTCTTTTTAGAAATAACAATTATTTTTACTATTTTTTTATTATTGTTATTTTTTAGAAAGAGACAGTGCAAGTGGGGGAGGAACAGAGAGAGAGGGAGACAGAGCATCCCAAGCAGGCTTCACACTGTCAGTACAGAGCCCAATGCAGGGCTCAAACCCATGAAACCATGAGATCATGACCTGAGCTGAAACCAAGAGTCAGATGCTTAACTGACTGAGCCACCCAGGTGCCCCATAAAAAGCAATTATTATTTTTTACATCACTGGGAACTAATAGCTGAATTTAAACTTACCAATGGTATTAGCAAAGACACAAAAGTAAACTTTGAGGACACACTCTCCATTTAAAGTTCACTGAAGAGGGAGAGAAAGCTTGAGATAATTCTCATCATGCTTTAGTAACACAGTGTAACCATAATTATGTTTCAGCTAAATTGGAGATAAGGATTTGGTAATTTTCTGTCTCCAAAAGAAATTCAGAGACAGTTTAAATGTGTATCACTAAGGACTATAAAATAATACAAAGTGTATCTAGAATCCATTGGAATAGTGTTGAACATGTGGGGACTATCACCAAATGTAATTATTTGTTTGCAGTGCTGATATTAAATATTGTCAGTTCAAAGTATTGGCAAAGCGTTCATTACCCTTATCATTACATAAATACCAGCAGCATTGTATTAGTAATTTCTTCCTCCCCTGTAACAACATATCACATAACTTTTATTTTAAATTTTGATTTTTTATTAAACTTTATACTCTATAATAGTGTTAAGAGTAGCAACATATCCCAAATGCCTTCTCCTAAATATCTGAATTTGAGACCAAGGTATGCCACAGAAGGCCACATAAACTCAATACCATCATAAATGCAATATGCTAGCACAGCTTAGCCTGTCTCCTGAGTACCGTAGGAAACAAATTGCGCTTGGACCTACAAGAACTCTAGTGCCACTGAATTATAATTGTTAACATGTGTAAAAAATGTATGATTGGATCAGTTGTAAGAAGAAAAACAATAAAGTAAACAATCCTTTGGGAGAAGGAAAAATTTTATATGATTCAAGGGAACAAAAATACACAACGGGCTACAATTTTCATTTATTGTAAAATGCACAGCTATTTTCCCTGATGCTTTCCCAGCAGACTCTTCTTTCCTTTAATCTACATGCCCTTTGAAAAATGTCATACACATAGGATTTATTTTCCAAATACTAAAATAAAATAAAACAAAAACAAAAAACTAAATGCTGTATTTCCATGGAAAATATCAGAATATCTTTTTTTTTCCAAATGATGTTATACTAAAGTAGACATAAAAGTCCATTTTTAAAAACAAATATTTGTGAATATATCCATGGGGTGGCAAATACTGATGAACTAACTTCTCATCTATTTAAAAAAAGCTCAATATTTTGTATCTTGTGTTATCACTAAATGACCTCTTACATAATTTTAAATGCTACCATACATCAATAGTAAGAGTTTGTATTTTTGTTGAGACAAGCTTCTTCTTAATGATTGTATCTATTTCACTTTTACCAGTGTGTGTTTCTGTGGGGACAGGGGAGATATAGAAGTGCAAAAAAATATTTCACAAATGCAACATTAATCTTAATTTGGTGAGCAAATAATATTGAAGTAATACTATCATAACCGCTTTCATTCTTAAACCAGATTTTAACTTTCTGATCATGGAGTGTTTTATAACAATTCCCTTAACAGCTGTCAGTATAAATTAAATGAAAGAATATAATAATTCTATTAAATACATACTATTTAAAAGATATATAAAACAAGAAAGGTTCCTGTGGTAATGGAAGGAGTATTACCGCAATTTTTCTTTTATATTTTTATAGCTTTGAGGTAGCCTAAGGATAAAATGTTGCTTCTAATGTTACCTTTCTTTTGATTTGTTTTACCAACATTTATTTCAAAGTTTAGATGATGACCAACCAAACATAAATCTACTTTTACTTAACACAATCTAAAACAAAAGGGATAATGTTTGCACAATTTGTATTTTCATTGTTGTAGAATATGTATTTTGAGCAAATCACTCTTCCTGTTATTTGCATCTATATTTTTAAACATTTCTGTTTATTGATATTAAATATGCTATATTTATTACTGAACATCAAAAACATATACAAACCATACTTACATATAAATAGTTCATATACTAATTTAAATGATTTTATGACTTATTTGGTTGTATAAACAAAATATGACTTTCAAGGATGTTATTGGAGAAACTTAAAACAAATCTTTACAGTTTATTGATGTGTTACTGGAGATGTTATAAAAACAATGAATAACCCATGAAAGTACAGAATCTATAATCAATTCTAAACTTTATTGCAGTTTCACTTGAATACGTGGTTCATTAATGTGTACACTTCATAGTACACAATAAAAATATTACATTATTTTATGCTGTGTTTTTCAGTGTCATATATTTTATATTATCACAATTACTTTAGTCCACAGAAGCACATGTCTAATGACTGGTATATGTTCTAAGTAAAAGAGTATTGCGCCTTGAAGCATGTGCCTCCTTTTTAGTTTGAAACCACTGAGCCTTTCCTGGAACACAGTAGACACTCAAGAAATCTTTGATGGAGTGAATGGCAGTAGCGAACATATTTGAAAAATTGCCATAAAAAAAATACACCAACCACTGATAATTGGACTGGGTTTTTCATAAAAATTACATTATAGAAAGTAGAAATTTAACTTCTGTGACATCTAGTTTTAATTTTAAAAGGTTCAGTAAGCATGTGATAATCAGCAGTATGAGATATTTCTTTCCTTTCTGGAAGAATTAACACTTGGTTGAGACAGAAGACAGAGAAAAGCCAAAGGACAATTAAAAGTACAATGTGAGTTGCTATTACAAAATGGCACAACTATTAACTAAATGTAATGTGATTTTTATATCCAAAACTGCATTATGCTTTTAAGCAATCATTTTAGAAAACTAGACACTTAACGCCAATCACAATTTCATAATTCAAAGCACTTTTAGCTCCTATTTTAATATTATTTCACTGAATAAACTCCATGATAACAATTTTTCCCAAACTGGATTCCACTTTATTAATTCACTATGCATATGGACTGGTTTCAGAACCAAGGGATTTTTTTTTCTATCCATGTTAAAGAAATTATGTTTCAGAAATGTAGAATTTTTTGAGTTCTGGAACTGGTATATACTTTTAACATCCATCCCAATCATTTATTTCACTACAGAAAGTTCCCTCACATCTCCTTCATACTCACTCCAAGACCCTTATAGACCACTGTTGCTCTGATTTTATCACCTTTGATAGTTTAGCTAGAGTTTTCAACTTCATGTAAGCGGAATTACACAATATGTACTATTGTGTCTCATTTCTTTTTCTCATTTGTTAAATGTGTTTTGACGTTTGTGTGATTATATCATAATTTCCTAATTTTTAAAAATAGAATTCATCAGGGAAACCATCTTAGCCTAAAGTTTTCTTTATGGAAATGTTCTGATAACAAATTCAATTTCTTTCATAGATATAGAACTATTTGGATATCCTATTTTTTCTTGTGCCAATTTTGATAATCATGTTTCTCAAGGAATTTGTCAACTTTATCTATACTGCAGATAATTACAACAAATTTAATCTCTAAAGTCGGTTTTTTTCAGAAATACTTAAAAGTTCTTCAGTGTGAAATTCAAATGTTTAAATAAGAGCAATTATTTGGGTAAGTAATAGTTATTTTAGAATTCAAAAAGTAAAAATTATAAATGGAAATTACTCATAGGGTAAATATTTGATACTTGCAGTTTATATATTGCAGTTTATATATATATATATATATATATATATATATATATATATATATGTATATATATATAGCAGTAAAATATATATTAGTTATATATATTGGTTTGCAGTTAAAAGTTATCTGATATTAAGCTTAAGGTTGGGTATTTTCCAGCTTTTCTTAGTTATAATTTCTACTGTAGTAACATAAACATGCAAAAAAATATCCTTTTTTAAAATCTCCCTTAATCCATATAATATGTGCAAAATTCCACTAATTTGCTCTTTCTATATAATTGCAGATTTTTTCCCTTTTAAGGTAAACGGTTACCCTAGTTTTATGGACTGTGGCATTTTCAGTTTATGCATAATTTAATGATACTGTAAATTCTAATCCTAATCACTCTCATCAATTTGCTTTCCAGAATGAAATACGAGTAGACTTTATATAAAGTCAAAAATGTATCTGTTTAGAGGCAGACAGGCTAGATTCAAGCATCTATCTGCAGCCAACTAGTAGTGTGACTTTAGGTACATATTTTACACTCTTTCAGCTTTGGTTTTATAATTAAAATACCAAGTTATTGGTTGTCATGATGATTCGATGAGATCATGAATATAACCCTGAAGAATTAGCTTACCATACTACCTGACACATTGTGCACTCTAAGCCTTGCTGCCTACAGTGTAGTTCAAAGCCACCAACATCAACATCTCCTCTGAATCTGCAGAATGTCAGCTACCATCATAAACTTAACAAGTCAGCATCTGCCTTTTAACAAGTTTCTAGATAACCTGTATGCTCATTCCAGTTTCAGTATCAGTTTGTAAAGTAATATTAGTACTATGAGAGTATTATAAAAGTACTCTTAATTTGTACTGACATTGCTCTGGCCATTTGAGCAAATTCTCTAGGCTAATTATATTAATATTGAAGTCTGACAGTAAGAGGTACACATAATATCTGAGTGATACCCAGTAGGGTAAGTTTGAAAAAAAAATATGCTAAAACCATTGATATCATTTGATTTGAATATTCAAAATACATTTAATTAAAAAAAAAACATGACCACCTGTCTTATAAGGCATCTCCTATATATGAGAATGGAACACTTGTTTTTACTTAGAAGCATAGATATAATGATCTTATTATTATATATTTGCTTATCTTTTGAGCCATCTATTTTTGTATCTGCATGCATATGGAGATATATGGAGGTAGCTCTGTCAAATGCTGGACATGGTTCGATCCGGACAGAGGAGTGACAGGATTCAGGGCAGGCTATCCCAAAATGTGTCACTATGGCATATGGATTATTTTGAGCTGAAGACAATTTAGCCTCAACAGACTTAATAAGAGCATTTTACTACCCCTTAATTGCCTAAAAGAATTTAGGTAGGGATCTTGTACCAAGAAGACAGCTATTTCCATATATACTTTTTTTTTTTTTTTTGTAACTTAAGACTTCTCTGCATGGAATGGCAAATACTTATTTGCCAACATTTTATCTTCTTGTGAATTGTCTTCCTTCCTTTGAAGTCTTAGACCCCTAACCTCTTCTATTTGGCTCAAGACGGCATATAAACCTCAACTGTCTGCCTATCAGAAAGCTCCTCATGTTTTCATGGGGTTCCTTTGTTTTTCTTCTGTTAATCTGTTATATGTCAATTTAATTATTCAGATCAGCCAAATAAAATAAAAGGGAAGAGTAGAAAAGTTTTCCTCTCCTGAAGAGGCTCAGGGTGTTTTCTTCACTTTCTTCTTCTCTTTACTTTTCCATATTGCTTTCATTTTATTAATAAAAAGAAACTACTTAAAATTAGTTTCAAAAACAAAATCATTACTCTTGAAGTTGTTTTTTTTTTTTTAAGCCACTTAAAATGTAATCCAAAACTCCCTTTGCATGAAAATCTCCTTCAGAAAAGAAAGGGGAAGACCTGGGTAAAAAGAGGAAGATGAGAAGATTCATCACCAGTAAACCAGATAGTCAGTGATAGAAGATGGATTTTGGAGTTACAACAAGTTGAAGTTATTAGGGGAAATATATTGCCTGAAACACAGCCAGGGAAACTCTTGACAGAGCAATTTTCGTGCCAATAGGGACTAAGTGGTCATCAGGAAGTCAGCTCACCAGCAGTGTGGGAGAGATTGAGCCTGAAGAGAGAAGCCACTGAGGCTGGCTGGCAGCTCAGACCTCATTATTAGAAGAGGGAGATCTGTCCCCTACACCTGAGGAAGTTAAGTGGCTAATTAAATCTTCTCCTGCTGATGCTAGGAAGCAAGCCTGAGGGATCAGCTTTAACCCCATTGCACTGCTGTAAGCAGTAACACTGGTATGAGCAGGGATCTTAAAATTGCTACCAAAAGCAAGGGATGCTGGTGAAGTTTAAATGTTTAGCAGAGTAATTCCTAGAAGACAAGTAAAACTAAAGGACAAGAAATTAGTATTTATAAAACAGGCTATTTTCAAGGTATCTAATTTTTTTCCTAAATAATAACAATCAATTTATGGACTTTTAAAACACATATTTACTAAGTGTATCTGATATATACCAGGTACTAATGCAAGGTGCTGAGGATGAATACATAAAAACATGCAGTACTTGTTCTCTAGCAGTTTATAGTCCAGCAGGAGTGATCGATTTGTAAACTAATAATCGTAGTACAATACAATCACAGAGATATTTATAATACAACATTGGAGGGATTTAAGCACACTGTGGTATCAAGGCATTCACCAACTTAACAAAACATAGGCAACTTCCAGGGGAAAAATTAAGGAGAATATATTTGACCTTGACTTATAGACTCTCTTTTTAGTGTATCCTCTGTCCACTATTTGTTTTTCACCCCCACTTAAATATCACCTGACCTTTATCTGCCCCATTATCCTAACCCCAGTTTATAGCTAGGTGATAAAAATTCCAGTGAAATTTCAGATGGCTCTACATTAGCAAATTAGCCAGAAGGAGAGGTATATTTATATTTCAAGATTCAATCTGGAGTGGGGTTAGTGGAAGGAAGCCCTCATTTTCTAAAGGATCAACTCTGAAAAGCTCAATTTTCTAAAAAATGATTCCTCACTGATGACCTTCTACTAAGTTTGGCAATAATCCTCAACCATATCAACTTCCTAGACATGCTTTCAAATTAGGGTAAGAATGAATTGTTGCCAACAACCATGAATAATGGTTCCCTTCCTAAGGAAGGGAAATGGAATTATCTGCTGGAATTATGGCTAATGCAAGGTAAGAATCCATGAGACTTCCTCTTTTATTCACTAAAGGTCACTCTTTCTTAGGGATATCTGACATTTTAAAAATTGTATTCAACTTTTGGAACTCTAAAGCCCTAAGCCTTTTTGCAATTAATTTTCTACTTCTTCAACCAAAATATACTCAATCCTATTATATGCTAATTTATTTTATGTAACCTCTAATAGATTTTCCTGCCTTATTTTCACATACTTCTGATTTACTCATTCAAAGTATTCTTTCTAAAGGTCAAAATTGACTATGTAAATTACTTCAGTAAAATTCTTCTAAGGCTTGGGGGATTTCTGGGGAAGATGGCAGAGGATGAAAACCCTAGGCTCACCTGGTCCCATGGATACAATTAGATAACACTCCCATCAGTGTAAGTAAACCAGAAAATGACCTGAAAACTGGAAAAATAAACTCCACAACTAAATGTAGAGAAAAGGCCACATCCGAGGGAGTAGAAAGGGTAGACATACAGTCAGGAACTAAGTAGGCTCAAGGGACTGTCAGTGGAAAGGTGGGGCCCTGTGGGCAAGGAAAGGGGAGAAAAACAAATGCCCAAACTGGGAGACCAGATGGGGAAGATGAAGCCCACAACATCTGGCTTCGATAAACAGAAGGGTCAAATTGCATGAGTTCTTACAACCAGTGGGACTTAAAACCTGGAATTAAAAAAAAAATCAGTTGGCTTTGCTCTAGGAGAGCTGGGAGGATGAGAGGGAACTGAGTTCCTGCCCTTAAATAGATAGCACAATAAAAAGCCCAGTGAGATATAGCATAGAAGCAGCAGTTTGAAAGGCACCTGAGGCATATGGGAGGGAGAGAACTATTTACTAATCTCAGAGCATATCCCATAAGGACAGAAATCACTGGGGAACTCCTCCAAGAACAAAGGAACTGGCAGGCACCATTTCCCTCCTCAGCCCCCTAGCCACTTTCAGGACGCCCTACCTAACTTGCTAGCACTACCATCCTCTCCACCACACCTACTGCTGTGCATCCACCAATCCACACATCTTGATAGTCTGCCACAGTCCCAGAATTTCAGGGACCCTCACAGAGGGGACCAGGAGTGGAAAAAGCTTGCTAGTACAGATACCCTACTACCCCACCCTCATACTGTACTTTGGAAGATCCATTCTATCCAATAAACTCTGGGCCAGAGCCCAAACAAGGTGGTGCCACAGCCTGACAATATACAAGCTTCCTCTACAGTGGCCAGCACTGCTCCAAAGTCACTACTACCCTGGAGAGAGGGAAAGATAACCACATATATGAATCAGATGGAGGCCCCAGCAGTGGGCTGGAGGCAGACAGCTAGTCTGATTGCAGGACCTGCCCACCAACTAAAGCTTCTCAGGAACAACACAGGGAAAGCACCCTGAAGTTTGGTGCTATTGCATCCCTGGCAAATACCTGGTCTGACTCCACTCAAGCCCAAAGCAACCCCACTAACACCACAGGGGCAAAAACACTGGCCACGGAAGGCAAAGAGAGCCATTGTGGATGACTGGGGTGAAGAAAAAAGTGACTCAGCTACAATAGCAAGGCACACATATCTCAATAGGAGACACCCCTAAAGTGTCAGGTTCTGGTGACACTGCATGGCAGGGCATAACAAGACCACCTCTTCATTAGGCTATTTTACTTACAAGTGTAAGAGACATGGTGGTCTTTTCTAACACAGAGAAACAGACCCAGAGAAAAAGATAAAATGAAGACACAGGAATATGTCCTAAATGAAAGAACAAGACAAAATCACAGCAAGAGACCTAAGTGAAACTGAGATAAGTAATATGTCTAATAGGGAATTTAAAATAATGATCATAAATATACTCCTTGGACATGAGAAAAGAGTGAAAGACATCAGCGAGACCATTAACAAAGAGATGGAAAAGAACTAATTGAAGATGAAAGACACAATAATTGAAATTAAAAATATACTAGGTGCAGGTACCTGAGTGGCTCAGTCAGTTAAGCATCCGACTTCTGCTCAGGTCATGATCTCGCGGTTCGTGAGTTGGAGCCCCACATCAAGATCTGTGCTGAAAGCTCAGAGCCAGAGCCTGCTTCAGATTCTGTGCCTCCCTCTCTCTTTGCTCCTCCCCTGCTCATACTGTGTCTCTCTCCATCTCTCATAAGTAAATAAATGTTAAAAAAAAAAAAAGGACACTAGATGGAATATAGCAGGCTAAATGCAGCAAAAGAAAGAATCAGCACCCTAGAGGAAAGAGTAAGGGAATGTAATCAAGCTAAGCAGGTGAGATAAAAAAAAATTATCTGAAACAAGAATAGACTTAGGGAAGTCAGGGACACCATCAAACGTAATATCATTTGCATTATAGGATTCCCAGAAGGAGAAGAGGAAAGAAAAGAGGGTAGAAAATGTAATTGAAGAAATAATAGCTGAAAACGTCCCAAGTCTGGGGAAGGAAACAGAAATCCAGACCCAGAAGGCACAGAGATCCCCCAACAAAATCAATCGAAGGAGGACCACAACAAGACACATAGCAATTAAAATAGCAAAAAGTAGTGACAGAGAATTTTTTAAAACAGTAATAGAAAATAAATCAATTACATACAAGGGAAACCCCATAAAGTTACCAGAGGAATTTTTAGCAGAAACTTTGCAGGCCAGAAGATAGTGGCATAATATATTCAAATGCTGAAAGGAAAAAAATCTTCAACCAAGAATATTCTATCCATCAAGGCTATCATTCAGAATAGGAGAGATGGTTTCTCAGAGAAACAAATTTAAAGGAATTCATGACTACTTTTTTTAATGTTTACTTATTTTTGACAGAGAGAGAGCATGAGCAGAGGAGGGGCAGAGAGAGAGGGAGACAGAGTATCCGAAGCAGGTTCTGCACTGACAGCAGTGAGCCCGATACCAGGCTCCAACTCATGAACCATTATATATCATGACCTGAACCAAAGTCGGATGCTCACCAACTGAACCAGCCAGGCACCCCAGAAATTCATGACTATTAAACCAACTTCATAAGAATGCTACAGGAGACTCTGAGTGGAAAGATCATAGGCAACGGTAAGGAAAGTAGGAAGCACAAAAGCAATGAAAATAAATATATTTTTAAAAGTCAATCAAGGGGTTCACAAAATAAAAGGATATAAAGTATGACATGATATACCTAAAACACAGGGAGCAGAGAAGTAAAAAATGGGTTCAAACTTATGTGACCATCAACTTAATATAGACTACTATATACAGATGATGGTAACCACAAATCAAAAACCAGTAATAGATACACAAAGACTAAAGAAAAAAGAATCCAAATATATCACTAAAGAAAACCAACTAATCATGAGAGAAAAGAGCAAGAAAAGAAAGGAACAGAGAAAAACTACAAAGCAATCATAAAACCACTAACAAATTGACAATAAATATGTACCTATCAATAATTACTTTGAAAATAAACAGAATAAACACTCTAATCAAAAGACATAGGGTGACAGGATGGATAAACAAACAAGACCTATCTATATGCTGCCTACAAAACACTCATTTTAGACCTAAAGACACAGGCAGATTGAAAATGAAGGGATAGAAAAGCATTAACATGTAAATAGACGTCAAAAAATAGTTGGAGTAGCAATACTTATATCATAAAATAGACTTTAAAACAAAGACTGTAACAAGAGAGAAAGAAAGATACTATAAAGTCATTGAGGGGACACTCCAGCAAGAAAATATAACAACTGTAAATAATTTATGCACCCAACATACAAGCACTTAGATACATGAAACATTTAATCACAATATAAAAGGTGTAATTGATACTAATACGATAATAGTATGAGACCAACACCCTACTTATATCAATGGAGAGATCATCCAAACAGAAAATCAAGAACGAAACAGTGGCTTTGAATGACACATTGGGCCAAATGGATTTAACAGATATATTCAGATATTTATTTATTCATATAAAACAAGTCTCAACAAATTCAAAAAAGATCAAAGTCAGTCCACACATCTTTTGTGACCACAATGCTATGAAACTAAAAATTAACACAAGAAAGAAATCTGGAAAGAATTCAAATACATGCAGGTCAAATAACATGTTACTAAATGATTAATGGACCAACCAAGAAATCAAAGAGGAAATTAAAAAATACATGGAGACAAATAAAAATGAAAACACAAAGTTCCAAATCTTTAGGATCCATCAGAATCTGTTCTAAGAAGGAAGTTTATAGCAATACAGGCCAACTGCAAGAAGAAAGAAAATTTCAAATAAACACTCTGATCTTACATCTAAAGACCTTACTCCAAAACTCAAAACCAGTAGAAGGAAGGAAATAATAAAGATTAGAGGTGAAAAAAATAAATAAATAAAACAAAAAACAAACAAACAAACAAACAAATAGGACAGATCAAGAACAAGGATCTGGTTCTTTGAAATGTTCAACATAATAGATAAACCTTTAGCCAGATTCATTAAAAAAAAAAAAAAAAAAAAGCCAGAGAGACAGAGAGAGAAAGAGGACTCAAATAAACAAAATCAGAAATGATAAAGGAGAAATAACAGCTGACACCACAGAAATGCAAGGTAGTAAGAGAATATTATGAAAAAATTATATGCCAAAGCATTGGACAACCTTAAGAAATGGATTAATTTTTAAAAACATATAACTTCCCAAAATCTAATCAGGAAGAAATAGAAAATTTGAACAAACCAATTATCAGCAATGAAATTTAGTCAGTAGTCAAAACAAAAACAAAAACAAAATTAAAAAATATATATATACAAAAACAAAAACTCCCAATAAACAAAAGTCCAGGACTAGATGGCTTCCTTGGTGAACTGCACCACATGTAAAGAAGATTTAATACCTTTTCTTCTCAAACTAGTCCAAAAAATAGAAAAGAAAGGAAAATTTCCAAATTAATCCTAAGAGGCTAGCATTACCTTGATGCTAAAACCAGATAAAGAGATCACAAAAAGAGAGACAGAGACAGAGACACAGAGAGAGAACTACAGGCCAATATCTCTGATGAATATAGATGCAAAATTCCTCAAAAAAAATACTAGTTAACTAGGGGCACCTGGGTGGCTCAGTCAGTTGAGTGCCCGACTCTTGATTTTTGGCTCATATCATTACCCTGTGTCAGGCTCTATGCTGAATGTGGAACCTACTTATGATTCTCTCTCTTTTTCCCTCTGCCCCACTCCCCAAGTCGTGCTCTCACTCTCTAAAGAAAATAAAAATTAAAAATTAAAATTAAAAAAAGTAAAAAAAAAATTACTAGCTAACTGAATCCAACAATACATTATAAAAATCATTCACCAGGATCAAGTGGGATATATTCCTGTGTTGCAAGGGTGGCTCAATATTTGCAAATCAATCAACGTGATACATCACATCAATAAGAGAAAGGATAAAAAACTTTTGATCATTTCAATAGATGTAGAAAAAGCACTTGACAAAGTTCAACATGAATTCAGGATTGAAAGCTTCAAAAAAGTAGATTTAGAAGGAACATGCCTCAACATAATAAAAGCTCTATATGAAAAACCCACATCATGCTCAATGGTGAAAAACTGAAAACGTTCCCCAGAAGATCTGACTACTTTTATTCAACATAGTACTGGAAGTCCTAGCCACAGCTATCAGACAAGAGAAAAGAATAAAAAAAAAAAAAAAAAACATTCGAATCGGTAAGATCCAGAACTAATAAATGAATTCAGTATGGTTGCAGAAGACAAAATCAATGTACAGAAATTGATTTCATTTCTCTACACTATTAATGAAGCAGCAGATAAGAAAGCAATCCCATTTACAATTAAACCAAAAATAATAAAATACCTAGGAATAAACTTAGCCAAGAAGGTGAAAACTATAAAGCATTGATGAAAGAAATTGAAGATTACATAAACAAATGGAAAAATATTCCATGCTCAGGGACTGGAAGAAGTAATATTGTTAAAATTTTCATACTCTCCAAAGCAAGCTACAGATTTAATGCAATCCCTATGAAAATACCAACAGAAGTAGAATAAATAATCCTAAAATTTGTATGGAACCACAAAAGACCCTGAACAGCCAAAATAATCTTGTAGAAGAAAAAAAAAAGCTGTTGGAGAAACTGTACAGCAACATGCCAAGAATGAAACTGGATCACTTTCTTACAGCATACACAAGCATAAACTCAAAATGGATTAAGGACCTAAATGTGAGGAGTGAAATCATAAAAATCCCAGAGGAGAGCACAGGCAGTAATTCAATTTCTCTGACATCAGCTGTAGCAATATTTGTCTAGATATGTCTTCTGAGGCAAGGGAAATAAAAACAAAAATAAACTATTAAGACCACATCAAAATAAAAAGCCTCTGCACAGCGAAGGAGGCAATCAACAAAACTAAAAGACAACTTACTGGATGGGAGAAGCTATTTGCAAATGACATAGCTGACAAAGGGTTAGTATCTAAAATATATAAAGAACTTATACAGCTCACCTAAAAAAGAAATAATCCAATTAAAAATGGGCAGAAGACATGAACAGACATTTCTTCAAAGAAGACATCCAGATGGCCAAAAGACACATGAAAAGATGCGCATCATCATCATCATCAGGCAAATGCAAATCAAAACCACAAAAATATCACCTCACACCTATTGGAATGGCTACAATCAACAACACAAGAAACAAATGTTGGCAAGGATGTAGAGAAATGGGAACAGTTGTGCACTGTTGGTGGGAAGGCAAACTGGTATAATCACTGTGGGAAACAGTATGGAGTTCCCTCAAAAAGTTAAAAATAGAATTACCCTGTTATCTAGTCATCACACTGTTGGGTATTTATCCAAAAAAATTCAAAAACACTAATTTGAAAGGATATATGCACCACTATGTTTATTGCAGCATTATTTATAATAGCCAAATTATGGAAGCAACCCAAGTGTCCATCAGTAAATGAATAGATAGGGGTGCCTGGGTGGCTCAGTGGATTAAGCCAACTCTTGGTTTTGGCTCAGGTCATGATCTCATGGTTTCGTGAGTTTGAGCCCTGCATAAGATTCTCTATATCCCTGCTTGGGATTCTCTCTCTCTCTCTCTCTCTCTCTCTCTCTTTCTGTCTCTGCCCTTTCCCCACTTATGCTGTCTCTGTCTCTCTCAAACTAAATAAATAAACTTAAAAAATAAAAATAGGTGGATAGATAGATATAGAGGAGGTTGGTAAATGGAATATTATTCAGTCATAAGAAAGAATGAAATCTTGCCATTCACAATGGCAAGAGCTACAGAGTATAATGCTGAGTAAAATAAGTCAGCCAGAGAAAGACAAATACCATATGATTTCACTTACATGTGGTATTTAAGAAACAAAACAAATGAGCAAAGGGGAAAAAAGAGAGAGTGGCAAATCAAGAAACAGACTCTTAAAAATAGAAAACAGCCTGATGGTTACCAGGGGGGAAACGTATGGGGGGATGGGTGAAATATGTGATAGGGATGAAGGAGTGTACTTGTAATGAGCACCAGGTGTTGTATGGAAGTGTTGAATCACTGTATGTTAACTATACAGCAATGAAAATTTTAAAAACTTAATAAAATAAAAAAATATATTCTTGCAAGCTCTCAATGGCTTTCAAGTTGAAATCCCTAGTTTCCTAGGAGCTTTGAGACCCAGCCTGTCTCTCTCCCCTGATTCACCCACTTTGCTCAAGGCATGTATCCCCTAATGTCTCTGAACAGACTACATCATCTGGTGCTCTAGTATTTTTAAACAAACTTTTGTCTAGATGTATATCCCCCCACTCCAGCCCATTTAGGCACTGAACTCATCTAAGCTCTATCCACTCATTTTTTACGTCTGACGTTTTTCATGATTCTTTTCTCTCATCACATCCTAGGCATACCCTTTCATAATATTTATTTCACTATATTGCAAGTGTTGGTTAACTTGTGTTTTTTCCTTGTAAGATATCTATAGTTTAGTACTAGCAGAAAATATATGTACAACAGAAATTGTGTAAATATTTAATAAATTAATGAAGGAGTCACAGAACTTTTGAGCTAGACTTTATATTAAGAAATTAGAGATCATGTAAAGATCCTCATTTTACAGAAGTACCAATTGAAGTTTTAACATGGTTCTCCAAATGTGATCTAATCAACTTTCCTTGAATTCTAAAACTTAATTTTAATTTTCCACTTTTGAATACTCTAAAATATCTCCTTCCTATGCCACTCTTTCTTCGTGTATGTGGCACCTTCCTACCTTCCTCTTTGTATGTATCTCTTCTATATTTGTGTATTCAATGGTCAAGATGCCACTTAAGCCAATCTTCCTATTCTCAGTGTTGTAAAGATTTCAGCTTTTGTTTATTCCACATTGATTGTCTGCTTCCCTAGCATATCTTTTTGCATTGGCAGAACTGCCAATACTTATTTTAAGAGAACAATAACTCTTTAAAGAAAGCAAAATAAAAATAGGGGGCTACCTAGAGCTGTATTAGCATCTGGTCACCATGATAATGCTTACAAATTTTTTAAAAGGATGGGTTTTAAGTATTAAGTTTAAAATCTATAGAAAGACTTCTAAGTAATTTTCCTCTTGTGAAGTTCCAAATATATGAAAATGTTTGGGTGTTGGCTGGGGCCCTTGGTGAAGCAAAGGCTAAGGTAAAATTAGATATGCAAGTGATTTACTGAGAAAATGCCTATGATAGAAAATGGAATGAGGTAGGAAGGCTAAGGGACTTGGCAGAGTACCACATGGGTCTGATATTTGTGAAGAAGAAAGAGAAGAAAGTGACTTTGGATGGAAGATCTTAAGCCACAGTGCAGTTGGATAAAAATGTGGCCAGGCCAATAGGAAGTCCTTGAGTCACAGTCACCATCAGAAGAGCCCCATGCCTGGGAGGAACAGAGCTGCCTTATTATTCCTGCTGTGCTTAGTGATTGGATGGGAACAGCCTGTGGGAACTGAAGAATCAGCTTAAATGTGATGATGTATTTCAGAGTGCAAGAGCTAAGGTCATCAGCCAATTAGGTTTCCATAGTAAGATCTGCAAAGCACATGTTCCTGGCTGCCACAGTATGTTTTACATTGCATGGCTTAGGTCACTGGGAAATTTATTTGGTGCAACATTAATTAGCATCTCATTCATATTTGGAAGTTATTTTATCTGTTGAAGGTAGGTTTTGTTTTTTGTTTTGATATGTTTCAAAAAAAAAAAGTTGCAGCTAGAAAGAATAGACAATTTTCACATGCATTCAATGGAGAAAATCTTGTTTTGTCCCTTTAGTCATACCCTCGCTAACATGACAGGTACTAATTATCAGCATATTGAATATTACCAAAAAGCTTGTTTGTGTATATTACATGTGTGCATATTTACATGTGAAACATTCAAAAGAAGTGCCACCAGGGTTTCCTGGTGGCTCAGATGGTTAAGCATCTGACTCTTGATTTCAGCTTTGGTCCTAATCTGAGGGTCATGAGATTGAGCCCCACTTTGGGCTCTATGCTGAGAGCACGGAGCCTGCTTGGGATTCTCTCTCTCTCCCTCTATCTCTGCCCATCCCTCAATTGTGTGCCCTCTCTCTCCCTATCTCAAAATAAATAAATAAAACTTTTAAAATAGTCTCCCAAAAATGTGCCCTTTTTCTCTTTTGCATGTTTACTACTTTGACCTGGAGGTAATGGAGACCTTGTGGGTTCAAAAGAAACATTTGCTCCTCCTTTGACTGCCTAGAAGAATATAAATTGGGGATCTTCCTAGAATAAGAGTTATTACCAAAGATAATTTTTATCTAAGTGACCCATCTGTATGGTAGGGCACACATCTAATTACCAAACATATGTTCTTCTTATTGCTCTGTGAATTATCTTCCGCCCCTTTGAAGCCCCAGGGCCCTACCCTATTTCTTAACTCAG
This sequence comes from Panthera tigris, assembly GCF_018350195.1. Taxonomy (NCBI): domain Eukaryota; kingdom Metazoa; phylum Chordata; class Mammalia; order Carnivora; family Felidae; genus Panthera; species Panthera tigris. The sequence goes on from NC_056669.1 coordinate 34,571,145, forward strand.
AATGGAAGATATACTTCATTTTATTACCTTTCTGTCTTTGAATCCCTCATCAATGTGGGGTTCCGGGATATGTGAAATAATATTTAATTTTCTCCTGCTAATCTGTCTTGTGTTGGCTTAATTCTTAGACTTGCCCAAAGAACCTTTGGATGGTAGAGAAAACTTTTAATTCCCAAAATATTTAATAGCAATATTAATATTTTTATCACTTTATGTATGTTAATTTATAAAACTGATTAAAATATTAATGAGCAAACAAGACTAAAACAACGAAAAGTTTGACTGAATTTTAACTACACATTTAAGATTTTTAAGACTTTATTAAAATACAAACTATGAGTTCAAAATTATATACCAAACATATATTAATGTGGTTCATGTTAACTGTATATTTCAACTTCATTGTTAAAAATTTAAACTTTTCTCTCTACCCATCCTTTTTGTCAAATAGAGTATGAATCAGCCCTAAGAAGCCCAGTGTGTTTATATATGGGTCTATATGGGTAAGTGATATGGTTTCAAAGTACACGAACCTCTAAAATTTTCTGATAAAACTACTTGTGGTTTTATGACCATCTATACATTTTAAAGTTATTTGCAAGTAAATATTGTTATTAATTCAACACAAGTAAAGAGAAGCAACACTATGTAATCGCTCATGTCCTTTGATTGCAGATAAAGAAGAGATGCGTGTTCCACAATTAATGTATGGTTTTAAGATTTACTGGCATTTGCAAATTATCACTAATCTTAAGACTTCTGTGCTTGTATGGCCCTTTCTTAACTTGGGAATTCTGTCTGCTACATCCTTTTAAAGATAACTGTCAGTATGATTTATCACTTGAAAATCTGCCTTATTGCCTTTTTGCCTTGCACATCCCTAAAGTTAATTGTATGTCTCTAATATGGGCAGAATGGCACATGATCATTGTGAATTTAAAGATTTCCCATTAACTTGTATGTTTCCTACTCTTTATGTGTATCCTTACTTTCCAATTATATTTTTATCTATAATAGGAAACAAAGGCTCTAACAGGCATTAATTGAAAAGTGAAATGCTTTTACATTGGTATCATTCTGTTTTTATTTCATTATGAAAATTAGTGCTCATGTTTTCATTATAGAAAGAAAATTAAAAAGCAAAACATTTTCTTTATGAGGAAATTAACCTTACATTCTAAATCTTATGTCAAATAATTTTATTAAAATTAGAAAACAGGAACAATATTTTTGGTTTACATGAAATACACATTTTAATATCAAGTTAGTATTTATACATGATTTAATTTCAAAATAACTTTAGAAATAAGAAAAAAAAAAACACATGATGGGATTCAGGCACACTCTCAAAATTATACCACTGTGGGATACTGAGTGTTTTAAGCTGAAAGAATTTGAGAAAATGGCAGAAGCTTGAATATCACTCTGACCTCCTTCCACTCCTCGCCTTTCTTCCCCAAAACAGGTCACAAAACCCTTATGTGAGAGGTGTTCTCCATATACCCTGCCTTCCCTCAACCCAGAGCACAGAGGTATCCTTATATTCAAAAATAAAGGGATGCTAGCTAAAAAGAATCCTAAGAAACAGACATTGCTGTTTTCCCCATTTTACCACAATAACCTCATATTCTTCCACAACTGTGCACTTTTGATCAAACCTACCATAAAAATACACAGGTGTGCTTCTCTAGGTTTTCATTTTCTTATAAAGTCTCCTACATCACATAAAACTTCTATTAAATAAATTTGTATGTTTTTCTCCTGTTAATCTGTTTTTGTCAGTTTAATTCTTTGGCCCAACCAGAAGCACTATAAGCACTTCTCAAAAACTGTGAGATAACTTTTTAATAAAAATAATACTGTCTTCTTCAATGTATTGAGTTTTGTAACATGAATTTTTAAATGCAAATGTGCTCCTTCCTTTTTTGACACTACATACCTTGTGGACACCATGAAAATATTTTTGATACACTCAAAATAAAATTTATTATCAAAAGTTATGATATTTTATATAAATTTCTCCTTGAAATATTTGGATTAAAGATCTGTTCAATACTAGAGAAACTGAGAACATACACTCATATAATTTATTAATGCAAATAAATAAATATATGATCATTAGTCACTTCTCAATTTTTAAATACAAAAAGTCTCATTTTCTAATATTCTGCTGTTTCTAGACTAACAGATGTCTTTTGACTATGCTCTTTGACAAAATCTGTGTTCTTTTCCATTACAAAATACTTTTCAAATAATCTACACATTTTTCTGATTTAGGTTGTTCTTTCCCTACATGCTGTGTATACTGGAATCTAAAATATCAATAACCAATAGGGTAATAGGTGTACGCACAGAGAGAATTGGCAAACAATGCTCAAACAGCTGCTGTGTTGACAAACTGAAGTCAAGTGCTACTAAAGAGAGAAGGCAGAAGAAAAGTCCTAAGAATATACTGGCAGAAGAGTTCAAATAATATAACCTGACTATGGAGAACTATAAAGTAACACAGACATATAGGCTGACTATCCAAACAAATGAAGTGATTCATTTTAAACAAAAGGTTTGCCTTTGAGGTAGTGATGCTTTAAGCTGCTGTGAATTTGATTCAGCCACTAGCAATACCAAGCACTGCTTAATCAATGTGTTCTAAATAAATAAATCAGCCAATAGAGGATATCAGCAATTCTCTCTCTCTCTCTCACACACACACGCACACACACAATTAATTTATTCGATATGATAGTCACAAATGTAAAACAAACAAATCCCTACATAATTATTGTCATATATATATATATATGTATACATAGTATATATGTATGTATATATATGTATATATATGTATACATATATATATATACATATATATATGTATACATATATATGTATACATATATATATACACACACATATTATGTATATCTATATATAGTATGTATATACTATATAGTATGTTTACATAGTATATATATATATATATATATATATATATATATATATATAGACTACAATATGTTGCCAGATAGGATACTTTGTCAATTTACCCCATTTTTATTAGATGAGATCTAAAGTAGAAATGCCCAGTACAACTATAACATGAGTCATAAAAAAGTAAAAACAAAATAGGCAAACTTAAGCTTGATAATATATCTTATTTAAACCAGTATGACCAGAATATTATTTTCATATGTAATAAATATACAGGTATTAATGGGATATTTTACTTTTTTATATTAAGGTTTTGATACCTGATGTGTATTTTATATTTGCAGCACATCTTAATTTGGAATAGCCAATTTTGAAATGCTGCACTGGACTGCAGAAATGAAGAAATTCTTATAGAGTATTCCCAGAAGTTGTATTCTCTATACAGAGTCTGAATTAACCTGATGACACAGTTGTCCCTATTTGTTTTTGCAAAACTTGCTTACAAGTCTGATGACATTAGAAACTTTGTTTTCTCTGTCTTTGATGGGGCAGGCACAATTCCAGAGGTGCAAAATTAAGTAGTAAATTTGTTTTTAACAACTAGAACCCTTTGTAGGTTCTTATAAATCTAAAAGGAAGACTAATAATTTAACCTTAATTAAGAAAGACTTGCTTTAGGGGCGCCTGGGTGGCTCAGTTGGTTGAGCTTCCAACTTCGGCTCAAGTCATGATCTCACAGTTTGTGAGTTCGAGCTCCGCGTCGGGCTCTGTGCTGACAGCTCAGAGCCTGGAGCCTGCTTTGGATTCTGTGTCTCCCTCTCTCTCTGCTCCTCCCCTGCTCACACACTCTCTCTCTCTCAAAAATAAACATTAAAAAAATTATGAAAAAAAGAAAGGCTTGCTTTAGGCTAAGGGAGTATTTCTTTTTTTTAATTTATTTTAAGTCCAGAATAGTTAACATACAGTGTTATATTAGTTTCAGGTATACAATATAGTGTGATTCAACACTTCCGTACAACACCCAGTGCTCATCACAAGTGCCATCTTTAATCTCCATCACCTATTTCACCCATCACCCTACCCACCTCCCCTCTGGTAACAATCAGTTTTTTCTCTACAGTTAAGAGTCTGTTTCCTAGTTTGTCTTTCTCTCTCTCTTTTTCCACTTTGATCACTTGTTTTGTTTCTTAAATTCCATATCTAAGTGAAATCATATGGCATTTGTCTTTATCTGACAGAATTATTTCACTTAGCATTATACTTTCTAACTCCACGTCGTTGTGAATGCAAATAGTAAGATTTCATTCTTTCTATGGCTGAATAATATTCCATATATATATATGGATATGGAATTATATATATATAGTATATATATTACATATATATTGTATGTATTATATATACAACCTCTTCTTTTTAAAAATATTTTTAAATTTTTTTTTGAGAGAGAAAAAGAGAGAGAGAGAGAGGTAGAGCGAGAGGGAGACACAGGATCTGAAGCAGACTCCAAGTTCTGAGCTGTCAGCAGAGTCCGATGTGGTGTTCAACCGCTGAACCATGAAATCATGACCTAAGCAAAAGTTGGAAGCTCAACTGACTGAGCCACCCAGGTGCCCCTATACCACCTATTCTTTATTCATCTTCAGCATTCATGGATACTAGGGTTTCTTCCATAATTTGGCTATTGTAAATAATGCTGCATGTATCCCGCTGAATTAGTGTTTTTGTATTTTGGGAGTAAACACCCAGTAATGTGATGACTAAATCATAGGATAGTTCTATTTTTAATGTTTTGAGGAACCTCCATACTGTTATCCACCATGGCTGCACCGGTTTGCATTCCCACCAACAGTGTAAGAGGGTTCCTTTTTCTCCATATCTTCACCAATACCTGCTCTTGGCTTTATGTGGATTATTATTTTTTTTAATAGCAATGTTATGGTGTAAATATCGTCCTCATTTTACATATGTAGAAACATTCTGAGAGCAGTTAACTGACTTGTATTGCTTGTAGATACCGTGCATCTAATAAATTTTGAATAAAGGAAATGTGGTTCTATGGCCAACATTATATATTTTTTTTAAAGTTTTATCTAATTTAAGTTAATGGCTTTCATTAGTAAGGGCTCAATCTGCCCTCATTATTTATCATTTTAACTACTGAAGTGGTGCTCAAATTAAAAGGTAGATTATACAATTATTAAGAACATGGGCATCAAAGGCAAATTCCCTTGATCCAAATTGAAACTCTGATGCTCTTAAGTACAACTTGAGCAAGTTATTCAATATTTGTGGGACTTGTTTTTCTTCTTTGCAATAGATGCGTTAAAAACAGCATCCCCAAAACAAAGAGTTATTGTCCTTAGACATTGTTTTGTATGTAGTAACTCTCAATAAATGTTAGCCGTTATTACCATCTGTCATATTAATATATCTTCTAATTAGTTCCTGGAACTACAACATAACATGTTTCTCCCAATACTTCCCGGTAGACAACTTTTTAGGATCTATCTAAACACAGATTGTATACTGGTTGTTACATTAGTTTCTTTTTACCCATCGTATCTGTGCTAAACATCTCTGCTTGTTTAAGACCTCTACCAGAATATACCTGTAGGCTACTAATTTTGTATAAAAAATGCATCTGTAGGCTAATAACTGAATGGCAAAATATGTGTGGGGACAAAAAGATACTTCCCAATCCCTAGTACAACAGATAGGCTGTTATATCTAAAAGACTAATACATATGTTGGTTCTCATATGTTAACTAATTACAATTGTCTCCTTTGGAATTTCTTTCATCAGATCATCTTGACTTTTTCTGCAATGTTGATTATTACATAGAACTCTTTAGATTTAGTTAGATTTGCTGAAGCCATCAATGTAGTCTGAATCTGGGTCACATTCTCATTTTCAAAAAGATAATTTACTACAAAATTGTTATGAAGTTTCTTCCTACTCTTGAAAATTCCAATAAAGTTTCCAAAGTTCTTCAAGTGATTTTAATTTAATCAGAAGTTGCTGGTTTTAATTACTGAATCTGTCTGCAGTTTATGAGCTCATACAGATTATGTCATCTCTTATGGTTAAATACAACTTCAAGTTTACCTCATCATTCAAGCCTGTAACCTTTCTTTCCATTTACTGTGCTTTGCCTATTGATCCTATTTGGAACATGCTTTACTTTTTTCTTTTTGTTTTGTTTTGTTTTGTTTTCTTTGACTAAGAAACTTGGCCAAAATCCTGAAGTGGGCCAGACAAACACTTGCTGTTTACAGCAACAAGAGAAGAAAGCCAAAGTCTTTCCATGTACCACTTTCCCCTCTATGACCTTCCTAGGGAGACACACCCCTAAGGACTTCTGATATCTTTACTGACTCAGTTGGGCTGGGTCAAGTTTTCACTTCCAGCGCTGCTAATATGGCTTCCCTAATACTTTTTCACCAGATACACACCCTCCTCTTTTTCAGAGGTATAGTTCATGCATAATTTTCTTGAAAGAATAAAAACCAAGTTTTTAATGCAGTGATATTCAGTTAGGGGAAAAAGTATAGATATTACCAGCCTTCCCCTGCCCCAGCCATCAAGGGAAAATTTATTTGTTACATATCAAATCACAGGCCTTTGTTGAGCAAGGAAGGGTAATACACAAGTGATAGACTGACTAATTCCCAGAGTATCTAAACTGATTTTTATGTACAGGAAGCTATTTAAAGAAAAAAAGATAAAGATCTTGAAACTTGGGATTGGATTATGACAATGGAGCAGAACGGAAATCCAGAGGGGTTGGAATATGGAGTTTGGAGGGAGAGACCCCAATGGAGATTAGAACAATGGCTGGAGTTTGGAGGGAAGACCCAAATGAGTATTAGAACCATGGAGACTGTGTGATACTTTAAAGAGATGGATAGAGGCATATTATTGTGTACTCTGCAATAGGGCACCCTCTTTGCCACCTTTTCAAAAGATTTCGCTAAAGACATAATATTTTGAAGAGCTTTTTGAGTCCATTTTTTTCTTTCTTTTGAATATAACACTAAAATCCATCCATACAGAACGGATTTCAATGTGGGAACAGAAAGGACAAGTTTTATTCTGTCTACATGTTTTTAACAACAACAAAATACTAAAATTCATTTAATGCAAAATGATGTATTTTCTGAGCTCCTTTTTTCTCCCGTTATATCTAAGAGTAAATTTCTTGCATTGCTTCTCTATAGTGAAAAAAAAAGTCATTTCATATATCGAGCTCATTTCTCTCCTTCCTGTCTGTGACTAATTGATTCTTCTATTACCACATCATCTTAATACCAATGATCAACCTGTTTAAAACCAGTTAATTATTAATCAGAGCATGACCATGTTTCCAACTATGATAGTTTTAGTGTCATTTGGTTTCAGTTGTATGATATGTGGGCTTTCTATCTTCTTTGTAAATGTAGATTTTAAAAATAAAGAACTTTCTCAGGTAATATACCATTGTGCATGCACAAACATGTGCTTAAGATTGCACAATTTCTTAGCCTAAAGTATTTCTACTTATTTTATATTTTTTCTTTAAAGGTATTATATGGTTATCTTATGATGGTATAGTCAAATATGATTTGTTTTTATTGTAATTAATAAATTAAAATTATTGTTTTCAACCAAGAGCTTATCTACAAACTCATATATATACCCATATTTACTGGTATAAACTTTAAACCAATCTTTTTCTCTCTCTTACATTCCTAAATTTAACTAACTTTAACCATTCTAGTAGACTATGTTCTAATGTTAAAATTCAACATTTTAATGGAAATTCAAAGCAGTAAATGGATAATATATACAAAACATATATCTTGCTATGAAATTACATTTGAATTATAATATAACCCTTACATTCATATTTTATGAACCATAAAAGAAAATAAGCATGTGGAAACTGGTATATATAACATTATTATTAATGAGAGGAGATGAGACTGTATAGAGATATTAATAGAAATATTAATAGAGAGACTGGAAACTCAGAATACAGATTATGAATAGGATGTTACAGGAAAGTCAATAATACTTGGCAGTAATGACTCTTCTAATGCTTTTAATAAGAATGCAAAAAGTGTGTGAATTCCACAAGATAATTCTGAATGAGCTGTAAAGGGGGCTGCAGATGTTTTTACTGTAAAAAAAAAAAACTGGTCATATAGACATATAAATGACTAAACAAAAGTATTTATAAAATCCTGTGTACATTTAGCTCTGGGAACTAGCCTGAAATAAATCATATTAATTTTAAATTTGTTTTCATTCTGATAATAGGCACTAAGGAAGCAACCTCTACTAGGAACATCAAGGAGCATAACAGAGAAACAATGAAGTAGATTTTCCTTTCTACTAAGCAAGGTTCAAGCTTTTTTGTAAAATAGATTCTATGCTAATGAAGGACAAGAAAGTCTAAGAAAACATTCATTAATGAGGGCTGCCTATTAGTCTAATAAATAGAATTGTACCTGTCCTCCTAGGGTGTGTCCTTAAAATTTTAAATGGCTTGCTCAAATACTTAGCCCAAATGATGACAATCAGCATGATGTCTCTGAAATAATAAAAAACAAAGTGCAAAAGGAGGAAAGGGAGATGGAAAGAAGAAAGGAAGAAAGAAAGAGAGAGAATAGGGAAGGATATTTGGAAGGGAGAGAGACAAATAAAGGAGGAGCTTTTCTCCATAATACTACCTTAAATGAATGTTAGTTCTAGCCCCAGATTACTTCATTCAAAGGACTGATGGACTGGTATAAGCAACAATGCTTATTCCTGTGTTTCTGGTTTGGTTGCCTGTGTGTGTGTGTGTGTGTGTGTGTGTGTGTGTGTGTGAATGTGTGTGTTCGGTAAACTGTATATAACAGCACATGGATGAACATGTTTGATGTGTATAAGCAATTTGCTAATTGCATACTGCATTATAAAAGTATTTGTGAAAGAAAAGTACTTAGAAAAGGGCATAAATTTTCCCCAGCCCTCATCCATTAATACAGTTCACTCTTACAGAGAAAACCCAAATCAATAATGACAAAAGCAAAAGGGCTCAATTTCCCCAAAAACAGGGAGGAATAGGCAAATAACCTTATTTAATTTAGAAATAAACAGTCATGAGACAATGTGAGAAGGGTCACTAAAATAGAACTTTGCAAATAGACTACATTTGGCCCAGGAATACAGTTATCTTGGATAAAATAATGTTAAACTCAAAGAGATTAAGAAAGAGAGTTTTCAGCAAGATTAACCTTCTTAAATTCATCACAGATCCCACCACTCTCTATAGTTAGGAGTGAGGAATTTGAATTTGGGGATCTTGCAGATCAGAGAGGAAAGAATTTGATGGGATGAAGGAAACCTAGAAGGGTTCCTAGCGTTTGGGGCTAAATGGTCAATAAGGAAAATGGAGGTGGAGGTGAGAAAGAGAATATCATAAAACAGAGATATTTATTTTTTATCATCTTCAGTGTTACAAGGTAAATTCCAAAACCCTACAACAATAGTTTACCAACAAATTGCACGTTTTGAGAAATTTACAAGGAAACGTACTGTGTACTTTTTATATTAATGTATGAATTTTATCCACCTCTGTTTTAACTTCACCTAAATAGCTTTCATGCAATCACATGCGATAATGCATAATGGATTGCTCTGAAAAATTTTAAACACTATAATAATAATGAGAAGACAGTGAATTGATAGGAAAATGGAGGACTAGGGAGTAGTATATTATCGTGCCTTTTAAAAATTATGTGCTAAGAAAAATGGTGTGCTGCTGAAAGCACACATTTGTATTTATTTCTTTCCTTCAGATACTTGACGGGCAGTTTGCTGTGATTTCATTAATTTAGATTGGTTGGAAAAGAAAAAAAGGAAAAAAAAAATAATTGCCTGCATTCCTAAACAAGACTTTACGCGCGCGCGCGCACACACACACACACACACACACACACACACACACACACACCTATCCACCATTGGTTATCCTTCTCCCCCGTTATCCATCCAATCCTCATCATTTAGAACTGTCTGAAGAGTCCTCATCTCAGTTATCTGTCTGAGCTCTATGCACCTTGCTCATTCCTCTATTTTCCTTCCTGTCTGCTCAGGTCACAGGAAGAGAACCTATCTTTGATTAATAATAGTAAAGAAAGAATTTGGGTAGATAAAGGAAGCTCACTTAGTGGAAGAAGCAATCAGAGAGAGCACTCAGTAGACCCTTGAGGAGTTGTGGGAAGTGCAGCCAGTTCAAGGGAAGGCTAAGAATACAGAGCTGTGTAACTGAAGGAGTTGAGGGTGCAGAAGCAAAGAGTTCTGAAGTTATACCCTTGCACATAATTTCCTAGGTGTGTGTGGTCAAGCTATATAGCTCTCCACATTGTAGTTTCCTTACTTCTGAAACTGTGGGATTTTTTTTTTTAATTTAAGCAGCTAATCCAGGGGTACTTTTGTTTTACAGCAACAGATTATAGCTTGGGCTATTATTTGTGTACGTGGCTCTCAAATTTACATCTCAGGCCCAGACCTTTTGCCTAAATTTCAGACTTGGATATCTCACCACTTAATTGGCATCTCTTCTTAGCTGTTTCATACCCAAGACAACCAATGTATCAAAAACTGAGCTCCTGATGTTTCCTTCCAAACTTGCTTTTCCTTCCTTGTAAATTATCTCAATGCTAAAGCTGGAAACTTTGGAGTCACTCTTGATCCTTTCCCTCACAGCTATAACATCATAATTGTAAGCAAAGTCTGTAGCTATACCCAGAATCTGACTACCTCCATTGGCACCATCTAGTCAAGGTCTCCATTATTTATCGATTGAATACTGCAGTAGCCTTCTTAGTATTTTGCATGTTCTTGCCTTTGTCCACTCTCCCCATAATTTATGCTTCACTTCGGAACTAGAGTTGTGCTATTAAATGTCAGTCATTGAGTAGAATACAACCTTTTCTACTCAAAAACCTCCAGAACTTTCCATCTCATCTATAATAGTGTCATTATAATGAACTCTAAGTTTTCTATTAGACTTCATCCCCTCATCTTCCCCTAAACCCCAATACTTACTCTTATTCAACCAAACATGTGCCCTTTATGTTCCTAGAAAAAAACTAGGGAAGTTCCTGCCTAGGATCTTTTGCACCCTGTGTCCTCAGTCTAAAATATTCTTATATCTGCTTGGTTTATCCCATCACTGTCTATACTTAAATACTAACTTCTCTGGACTCTTTAGCTATAATTTTAATCATTTGTGTTCCACCTTTCCCAATACTGCCAATTCTCTTTTTTACTTTTTCTCCTCAGCATTTGTGACCATATACATAAATATAATTATATTCATGTTTCACTTGTACTTCAGATATATGCCATAATAGGATGTAAGCTCTATTAGAGTGGGTATTTTTCACCTCCTTTTTTCACTATTTTATCTTCAGCATTGAGAACAGTGACTGACACAAAGTAGACACTAAAGTGTTTACTGAATGAAGAAATAAATCACAATTTAAAATTATACTTAGGGGCGCCTGGCTAGCTTAGTCTGTAAGACATGCAACTCTTGATCTCAGGGTTCTGAGTTCGTGCCCCACATTGGATGTAGAGATTACTTAAAATCTTAAAAAATAGAATAAAATTATACTTAAAAACATGTTCAGTGAAATATGTAATTGAATCGTGTATAATTGAATCAAATAATCTATCCTCTGGATAGGCTTTAGTCACCTAGAAATAGTTGTAGGTTAAAGTGAGCTTCTTTTCTGTGTAGAAACATTATCCTATGTTACTCAAAGACATGTTTGGAAAGGACCAGAAAGAATCAGAAATTTCCTTGCCTGAAATAAGTAAAGGATATTATTTATTAGAAGGCCAACCTTTTAACATGTTTGTGGAAAAAATAAAAAAACCTGTATTGTGTTGGTTATATATGGACTTTGGGGTGGACATAGTTCATAACTATATGAAAGCTAGGAAATTGGAAGAAGAGATAAATGTCTTTAAAAAAAATCTTCAGGATAAACAGATCAGGCTCACTGAAGGCAACATAACAGCATACAGTGGTGTACAGAATTCACCAAGCATTTCAAAGGCAACACAACCATCTATCCCCAGAGAGAGCATAATTTATCTCTGACCAGATCAAATTGTGTTCCTCGAGGATGCTCATGCTTGTCAGTTTAGTGATAAGCTGAAATTTGGCTTATAGGTAGTATCCATAATTTACTTTATATTCCAGGAGAGTTGAGGACAAAGAGAAAATGATGTTGGTAAAAGAGGAAGGGGGAAAAATATTAGTCCTACATAATTAAAAGTTGAATTCAAAAGTAAAAACCTGTTGAAGCTCATATAAGGTATTTTTTATTTATGTTTATGACAATGACCTAGTTATTATTTTCCATGTTTTTAGAATCATGTTTTCTTTGACACAATATCTGCATCACTTCTGCTGTTGGAAGTGGGCCATCATTTAAGATTCGATGGTAATAGGACCACTTCTACCATGATGCAAGCCAATAGGAAGGCACAGGCTTAATGCAGCCAATCTCATATTCCCAGCTGAGGCTCTGGACAAGAAACTGTGATTCAGAGGGAGAATATTTTAATAATTATTTCAATGTTTTTTTGTGGTGATATCAAGCATCTACTGGCATCAGTTTGGAGGGTGGCTTCAGTGTCCAGCATCTGCATTAGCTATGTCCTAACCATCTCTTCCATTGGCATGTGCATGTGCATGATTACTATACCCACTCTTAGCTGGGTTTTGTTTGTTTTCGAGCATGGTTCTCAGCTTTGTAATTCAAAGAACCTTCTGTTTGAATTAAAACAATTATACATCTTTTATTTATAACCAATATGTTGACTGGTTAGATAGTATAGGTATGCAAATAATTTCTTCTAGCAGAAAATATGTATTTGGTGAGATGGTTGGTTATATGCTACATAGCTTACCACAGAATAAGTCTAAGAATTGAAATAAAGTATAACTTAAAACAAAAACCCTGATAAGTAAAAAGAGGGGATATTGAAATTCAAAGAGGGAACATCAGATCAACGAAACAGCAGTCCACATCTATGTTACTGAAGCATGAAACAGGAAAATATGGCAATGAGAAAGCGTTTAGAGCCAGTAGGCCTTTAAACCCTAATACAGAAACTAAAAAGGGAAAACCTGAGGGTAAAATGCACTGGAGCCTTGAAATTGAAACTGAAGGAGACAACCCAAAGGCAACAATCACTGGAGCCTGGATTATCACTCTGAAGGAACAGAGAGAGCCTAAGGGCAAAACTGCATTCAGGCCCAACTGTGAGTTTGAAAAGATCCCTTCAGGGCAAGACTCATTCTCATTCTAACAGTTAGTTTGAACCCAGTTTTAGGGGCAGCATGCTCAGTGCCCTGGAATTGGAAAAGTAGGCAAGTAACTAGGGGTGGCCTGCACTTTTTATAAAGTAATAATGAGTCTAATTGGTAAGAGCCAGGACCTGGCAAGCATTTAAATGTGCATCTTAGAGCTTATGAGAAAATTAGGCAATGAAGGACAAAAAGAGAAAATGGGATTGGCATGGGAGTAGCACATATTCATAGAACCTGTACTGGATATAACACTGTGATCCAGAGCCAATATGCACATCTCCTCACTCAGTGTATATTAATACGTATGCACTGATCTATTTTCATAAGGGTAAAATTGTCTAGGAAATCAACCCAAATTGTACTCTGATAATTGATCTCCTTACCATTTAGAGGAATAATATAAAATTGGCATATCTTAAAATTAGTTATGTAGAACACTGATTCCAATACCCTTCTCTTAAGCAATAAACATCTTGAATATTACACATTGACAAGTATGAGGTATATTAAAACAATTTTATTGATATTCAGAGTCATAGTTAGTCTCCCTGAAATGATCACCAGCCCACAGCTTAATATGGTTAATGAGTAAGACTGTCTACATTAGTGGTTTTCAAACTGTCCTCACAGATCAGCAATATTGGTATCACCTAGAAACTTTGGGGAACTATGCTAGGGACCCAGCTCAGATGTTTTGAATTTTGGGGATAGGACCCAGCAATGTGTGTTTTATTAAGGCTTCCAGATGATTGTGATTTAAGGTTAAGTTTTAGAATTACTAGTCTAGAATATTATCAGTATGGCTACTATTCCAGAAATTTTTAGCCCAGAAAATGAATTTGCAAACAACTTTGTTTGTTTCAAGAACTTCCTAACACATCTGAACAATAAACTATACAATGACCCCCTCATATAAGTTATATTTTCTAAGAAAAAATAGATATTCAATTGGGCTGATCCAAATGACTATTTACTCACAAGGCTTCTTTCAAAACAATTATGAATATGCCATCCCTTGAACTTTGGTGATAAGGTGAGTGTTGTGTTGAATCTGAACTTCTACCATCTTTTTGCTAACCTCTCCAAATGTTTCTAGGAATGAAAAGGACAGGATTTTCTTAGGATATATATTTATGTATATACATATTGTTCTCAAATACTTTAAGCACATCTCTTTTGAAAGCTTTTATCTTAGTGGACAGATGCTTTATTAGTCAGAAAATTACTATTAGTCTCAATGTATTTTCTTCATTTCCTTTAAGTAAAAGTTCATAATGAAGACGACAGGTAGTGACCACTGACAGAGCCTGCTTGAGATTCATTCTCTCTCCCTCTCGCTGCTCCTCCCTGACTCATGCTTTCTCTCCTCTCTCAAAATAAATAAACTTAAAAAAAAAAATAAAAAAGGTCTCAGTAAACCAGCCTCTGATAGACCAAATCTTGCTATATATTCCAAAACACGGGAGATTTTTTCTTAAACCTGTCTTATTTTGCCTATAAAAGTCTGGTTCTGGGAGAGATCTTCTCTCCATCCAGTCATCCAGTCACCCAGCCATCAGCAAACAAATTGTGATTGACAACCAACAATTAGGTTGAGAACTCAAGACAAGACTCACAAGCAAGAATTTGACTGTTTCCAGACCATATGGGTTTGTCCCAGTCTAAGTTCTTACACCTTTCCACTAAACTCCAAAGGTTTGTACTTATTTTTTTTTTCTAAATGACATACTTACACCAAAAATATTAGACTTACAGTGGCCATTGGGTAATTTTATATATGAACAAAATTATTCTTTTGAGAGGCACTTTAAAATGAAAGAAAACAAACATCCAATGATTGTTTGTTTGATTGGTTGGTTTTTATTGGAATAAGAAAGTTTCCAAAAGACTCACGGTTCAAAATTGCTTCCTTAAAATATTCCTTGGCCAAGGCAAACAAAAACATGCAGAAAACTTAAAACTCTCACTTAGATCCTCCAACCTCAACTTAAGCCTAATGGCTTTATTTTACTAGTCTTCTTCCCTCATTCTATGCATATTATTACCTGGCTGCTCCTACTCCTTTTTCTGCCCTGTTCCCTTTCTCTTGTGACCAGATAAAAACAAAGCTCAATGACATCTTAAAGAAAACACACACACACACACACACACACACACACACACACACACACTCCCTTCAAAATAGGAAAATACTCTTATGGCAAAACTTTCCAAAACAACAAGCCAAAGAGAAATTTAGACAATTAGAATAATTTCAGGAACATATAGTTTAGAGTTCTTACATCTGTATCAATTAAGTTCATATGTTATTAGAAACCACAGATGAAAAAAAAAGGAAAAAATAAAATTGAAAAGTAGAATAAAAAGGTCTTGAAGATAACTTAAAAGACTGCAAATTGCATATGAACTCAGAAGGGTTTAGAAAAAAATGTACATGTTTTGCAGTCTTTTAGCTGTTATCCTAAATTGTTTCCAATGAAAACAGACTGAACTTAACTTCAGGCTGGAAATAAAGAATTAGTTCACTAGGGACTTAAGGAATAGGATCTTTGAACTTCACACACACACAGAAATAGATTTGAAACAGATGTGAATCCAGCTCTTTCCCCACTTTTTGTGAATGACTGTAAGCCAAAAATAGGGGATGTAGTAATACATAGCAAATTTGTCTTAAACATTTTATAAGTAGAAAGATCATTTTGCTAAACGGCTAAATATTAAAACATAAGGGGATGCAGAGATGGGGGGACGTGGAGGAATTTGAGTCTAAAAGTAGAATGGAGAGCCTTGTATATTATGCTCTAAAGCTGGGATTTCATCATGTACTATAGCCAAATTTTTGAAGAGGTTTAATTTGTAGTTACTGTAAATGTGGTAAGACATTATCAGATTTAAGAATTAGAAATTTTTCTCTTGTGATAGCATTAAGGATACATTGAAAGGGTACAAAACTAGACTCAGAGCAAGTAGATTCAATAAGACTTAGAAACATTTTCTCTAAATTCACGTCTATTTCGTATGTCAAAAGTGCTGTCTTTTCATAAAAGTCAACCCATTCAGTATGTAACCACTAGATATGTTTTACAGATGATCACTTGACCACATTAACACTCTTTTAAAATGTTTGGCAATTTGTTAGCTTTTTAATTAAAGCTTCTAACAAGTATCCATTTTCAAGTGTCCATTCTATTCAACAAAGACCACCCACTCAAACTATATACTTTTTATGTATGCATGTATGTATGTGTGTATATACATGTGCACATATATATATATAAATGTGTATATATATTTAATATGTAACATACACACAATACTAGATTCCTGTGCATATAACCATGTAACCCCAGTTTTGTCTGCCTCCTCAATATCATACACTTCTTTCTACCATGCTTAACTACTCTTTGCAGTTTCACAATGGCCTTATCATGATTGCTCTTGCAAAACTGTGCCTTTGTTTATGGTATTTTCTCTATTGAAATTTACTTTCTCACATCTCCAACAGTCAAAATCCAATTCATCCTTTTAAGACTACCTTCAAAAGCCATTTTTCCCACTGCTTTCCTAACACTCCTAGTCATAATAAAATTGTTCTACTATTCTGTGGGTAGTTATATCTGGCTTTCCCGTTCACTGTGAGTTTTGAAGGGAATAAACAGCTTCTTGTGTATCTGTATAAACTCCAATGCTTAAAAAAAATACAAGGTAAATGAATGGAGTAAATGGATGAATGAATGAATGAATGAATGGATGAATAAAGTAAATGAATGAATGAATAGAGTAAGTGGGTGGATTGACTGATAGCTAATCATTTGTATAAAGTTTTCCTTCTTTCCTTCATTAGATGATAAGTAAGTGATTCTTTGAACAAATATTTTACTTCCTTTGTAATGACTTCCTCATAATACACAGTGCAATGCTCTCAACACAGTGGGTAATCAATACCTGCTGTTGACTGTTGAAGTAAAATAAATTTACAAAAATAAACTAGGCTTGTTTCTAGTAATGAAACTCCCGTTGGTGATTTTTGGCATGCTAAATGAAATCACCACGGGAAAGTTCATGAATGATATGCTGAATATTCCAAATGAATACCATACTTTCAGATACATCACCATTGATGGCATTGTAAATCAAGTAAGTCTCAAAAGGGAAAAAGTTCTGGATGTCATTAATGATTCAGCTATTTGTCCTTTTCCCTTTGGGGCTGAGTACACTGATGCTATTACACTGAATTACATGAAATTGTACGATTAGAAATGCCTTTCTTCAAATACACTATAAAAAGGAAACTTGGCTTATAGATTTGGCTTATTAGTAAGAATAATGTGATGCAGGAGAAAAGCATACAGGCCTCCTGAATCTTTAATATAGTTAAAGTCAGGAAATTGTTATTTTTGCCATATTTTTAATGGCTGTTTTATTTTAGCCTCCTATAAATGCTTTGGCCATGTTAAGTGAGATTATTCTGAACTTGAGTTATGATATAACTTGAATATTATGTAATATACATATGCATTCATATTACTCTACATGTACACACATGTATATACACATGTATGATACATGTGTTGATGTAATATTAGCACACACATGTAGGTTATTAGTAATTGTTACACACTGAGATTCACTTAAGGGAGCAAGCTATGATTTATAAAATATGTTTTAATGAATACATCACATTCAAAAAGCATTTAATATAAGAATATATTTATTTTTCATTCCATGATTATTCTTGAGAAAGGAATGAAAAATTTGAAACTCTGAGTACCCCTCAAGTTTACAAGGTGCTAAATATATGCAAAGCAATAAATTAACTATGCACTCAACACTTAGAAATGTATTAGGTTACCACTGAAGAGTCCAGTTTTCACTAGAAAAACATTAAGTATCTTAACTATATATATACAGTTAAGAAATATATATATATACATAGTTAAGAAATATATATATAGTTAAGAAATATATATTAAGAAAAAAACATATATAGTTAAGAAATATACATATACATACACACATTTGGGTTTATTTTTTCCATTTAAAAATAAAAAGTAAATCTTTAGGGGCACCTGTGTGGCTCAGTGGGTTAAGCGTCCGACTCTTGATCTCAGCTCAGCTCAGGTCATGATCTTGTGGTTCGTGGGTTCAAGCCCCATGTCAGGCTTTGTGCTGACAGCTTACAGGAGCCTGCTTGGGATTCTGTCTCTCCTTTTCTCTGCCCCTCCCCACACACACACACACACTCTCTCTCTCTCTCTCTCTCTCTCTCTCTCTCTCTCTCTCAAAATAAATAAAATTAAAAATAATAAAAATACTAAAAATAAATATTTATGTCTTTAATGTATGGCTTTCCAATGCTCTATTTTTTTTTCTATTTGAAACATTAATTCTGATATGAGAACTATTTTATGACAAATACCAATAGTTGAGTTAATCTAAATAAAGAATAGAACATCCCCCACCAAATTATAACACAAAAGATCATATATTTCAAATGATAAAAATATTTTATTTCTCAACTTTCTTCTTTACTTTCTTAAAAATAAAAACAAAAACCACAATTGCTTTAGTTTGTGTTTCCAATTATATTCTCTGAAATGCATATTATTATTCTCTGAAATGCATTCTCTGAAATACATAATGTTTTCATTTTCTACCTTTTTTCTACTAAAGTGTCAGTCAATACATCTTATCAGGGAAAGTTGACTATTCTGTTTGGCAGTAATTCTCCATACTCAAGAATTATGGAAGTAATCACATGCTGAAAGAATGTGTTTCTCCTAATGCTACTGCAATGGTCCCAGATTTCCAATTTACAAGTTTTAAATTAATGGTTGTTTGCTATACAACAAAAAGTAGTTATCAAAGAAACTAATTCATCTCATAATACACCATGAACTAGATTCACAGCATCACCCACTCTTTGGAAATAAAATAAGTAATAGAACAAGCAAGATTTTATTATTTCCTTTTTAAAATAGGAAACTAGAAATAGCATCAAAGACATATAGGGTTGTGACAAGATGAAAATATAAAATCTTTGATTTTCAGTCTTTACCAGTTTTATTTAAATGATTGATGATATGGATACACAGAGACCTGTATATATGGGAATTATATACATTGGGACTTGAAGAAAATTGTTATTAGTTTGTCTCTGTTCTTTCACTTTGTATTCTTTATCTTCAGGTGTTTTTTTTTTAAGTGTTTCATGTAAGTTTTCACCCTGCAATAATAAATAAACTTTTAATACACTTCTGGAGTAAGTAGACCCAAAGGAATCAGGGTGACCACAGCCTGTCGTCAGTAAAGGAGAACATGTCCATTTCGGTCATATTTCAAAAGGTGGCAAGAGAGTATCTGTGAAATCTGATACTTTGCACATTTACTTTTCTGTTTCACTTCTCCACCCACTTCAGGTAAATATGCAAATAGACTTAAGTCAATTGTGCAAAGCCACCTTCAATTTACTAATTCAGGTCATTACAGATGAGGAAAATGAGGCAAAGAGATTATAACTGTTCAAGTGGAAGCACTGAATTTTGAACCCAGGTGATTTGGCTCCAGCATTACTATTGTTAACCAATGTGTTTCACTACGTAGAGCAGTTATGCTACATGATATAACCATGTTTCTGAAATCTCTTCCAGAAAGGGAAGGGAGACCAATTAAGGCAGCATTGGAAACAGCAACAAAATTAAAATTTATCATGAGTTGGGGCGCCTGAGTGGCTTGGTCAGTTGAGCATCTGACTTCGGTTCAGGCCATGATTTCACAGTTCATGAGTTCGAGCCCTGCATCGAACTGCGTTGCAGTTGACAGCTTAGAGCCTGGAGCCTGTTTCAGATTCTGTGTCTCCCCTCTCTCTTTGCCCCTTCCCCGCTCATGATCTCTCTCGGTCTCAAAAATAAACATTAAAATATTTTTGTAATTTATCATTAATTTACATAAAATTAGCAGTGTTTTCAAGGATGTTATTATGGGTTTTCAGCCCGACTTTGTACAATGAAAGCATACTAAGGAAGATGGAAGGATGAGGCACTTCTTGTGAGTTTCAGCTGACTAGAAACCATCTTTGCCTAAGATGTGGGCTCAGGATATAATTAATACCACAGTAGCAGTACTGATTTCATTAGAGTAAATTCCTCTTGAATTCCTTTTACTTTAATTTAGAATTTTGATACAGAATTTTATCACGTATCATCCATTAATAAGAAACTGGCTTTGCCAAACTGAAGCTGTAGGGCAATGTAGTCTCTTAAGAATTGGCAAACCGAAAGCTTCATGTGATATATTAGAACATAGGAGACAACAAAACACAAATAGTGTAAAGGATATAAGTAATCAATTTCTTTCGGTTTCGTTTCTGGTAACTTAGACCCTAACTGATTAATGTGAAAATATTTAAAGATTATGGATAAGATTTTTATTTTGTAGCCACTAATAAGAAATGCCTCCTGAAAATAGAGAAAAACTGAAAACATGAATCATTTTATTGTTGATTTTGTTTAATATTGTTGAATATGCTTCTCATTTTGTTTGGAATAACCGATATCATAACATTGTAACACCAGCACAATTCATTATATGGCCTTTGGATTGAGATACCCTGTTCTACTTTAGGTTGTATAGTAGTACTTGAACTTTTTTAGAGCAGATCTTAAAGTCACTCCATTGATTTACTGTTTTGGGTCACCTTCAACTTTATCTGTAAACTGACATCAGTAGTCTGATTTACTATTATTTTAAGACGTAGTTTATGCACTGACTGTGAAAACTTCTGGGCAAAATGCAAGGAAAAGGGAAAGTTATTCCAAATGCTTTAAATAGTGTGTCATGATATTATTTTAAGGTTTGCAATTGTATGACTGTGAAACAGCTTGTTTTTTTTTTTTCCAATTACCTTTTGGAAAAATGAAATATGCTGGGAATTTTTTCACGAAAAGGCATGTAAAATAACTAACTTTCAATACACATTTTATAAATATATTAGATGCATTTAACATAGCTGCACAAAACATGTACAAGTCCCATAAGTTATACTCTTGCACAAGTACAAATAAATTTTCACAAGTATTTAAACTTTAAAAATTGTATGAAAATATATCTAAAAGCTGCAATCTTTTGCATAGAAGCAGTAAAACATTGTTTAATTATGTATAAGCTATGAAAATAGTCTGTGCCGCACTTTGTATTGTTGTCAGTTAAGGCATTTTTATTTTTTTTTTAATTTTTTCACGTTTTTTTCATTTATTTTTTTAAGAGACAGAGAATGAGCTGGGAAGGGGACAGAGAGAGAGGGGGAGTCACAGATTCTGAAGCAGGCTTCAGGCTTGGAGCTGTCAGCACAGAGACGGACGCGGGGCTTGAACCCACGAACCATGAGATCATGACCTGAGCTGAAGTTGGCCGCCCAACTGACTGAACCACCTAGGCGCCCCAGTTAAGGCATTTTTAAACATTAGGGTAAAATCTCACAAAGTCAAAATCCCAACAGGTGATCCTATTAAAAACAAGTTATTTTAATTGCTTAGAGGCTGAATTTCTTGATTACCTTTTACTGGATTAATTGTGGGAAACTGATGTACCCACGATCAATTAAAAAAAAAAAAATACATACCCAGGTCTTCGGAGCTTTTATGTGTTCCTTTTTCAAGTTGTTATTTAAAATGTAGTTAGTTAACATATATGTTAAAATTGGTTTCTGATGTATAATTTAGTGATTCATCACTTACACTGGAGCATTAAAAAAAAAATTATTGGAGAGAGAGAGAGAGAGAGAGAGAGAGAGAGAGAGAGAGCGCACATGTGTGAGAGCAGGGGAGGGGCAGAGAGGGAGGGACAGATTCCTAAGCAGGCTCCTCCAATGCTGTCAGCTCAGAGCCTTTGTGGGGCTTGATTCCATGATCTGAGCTGAAATCAAGAGTCAGATGCTTAACTGACAGCCACCCAGGTGCCCCACAATGGAGCTTTTAAAAAACTGAAATTGCCTGTTTATCTTATACATAATGTTAGTTACAATTTACATTTCACCATTGCAATCTAAATATCCTTATTTTTAAAGACACACCATACACACAAAACTTTTTTTTTTTTTTGTTAAAACTAAATGGTAAAAATCACCTTCACATATTAGCATTTCTCAATATTGATAATTTTATGACATATTTTTTCTTATGTAAGAACAAGTTAGAGTAGAAGATTAGAATAGAGCAGACTATGAAAATAGTAAGTTCTTAATACATATTAGCTTTTATTATTGATATCAATTGCTTTTTAGTTTCAAGTATACTGAAAAAAAAATTCTAAGTTCATTCATACTCTTCTTGTTGTGTTAATAATTTAAAAATACATAAAGGTTGCAATGTTTAAGTGATAATAATCTCTTTCAAAACAAAGACATAAGATAGAAAATGTTGAAATAGATGACTTTAATATAAAATATTTCCTATGAGTATATGAATAAACCTTAACAGACTTTCAAAAATTCTCCTTTTTACTAGTCCAATTCAATTTTATTAAATCATTCCTGAAGTAAAATGAAGGATTTAGTCAGTTGTATATGAGGCCTGAAGTTAAAAATGCTAACTTCCATCTCTGTCTGACAAATAGACTATTTACATTACCTTATTGCATTATTAGAAAGGCATCTGACTTTTCTTATTTGTAATATGTAGTATTAATACTCTTCCAGTAAATATCAGACTTTGTGAAAGATGTTTTGTTAAATAAATTTTTTTAAAGTGAAAATGTTTTACCTTTCTAGCTCTCAGCTTAAATTCCTAGCTAAATTCCTGAGAAAATAATTATATGGTTAAACTTAGTAATCTGGTAAACAATTTACAATGTTCAGAGAAGAGTTTTTATTAAATATATAATAAAAAACCATAAATGTATTTTCCAAGAAAAAGTAACAGGCAAGTTTCATTTATAATGTATAATGATTTTCTAATTTTTCTAATTTTCTATATACACACATATATATACACACACACTGTTTTTTAAATGCACATACTGTTCCCTTGGCCTCAAATGCTCCTTCCTTTTTTCGCCTGAATACTGTTTACCTTTCTTGGATCTACATCACTTCCTCAGAAAGAGAAACATCTTTCTCATAATTTTCTCTCTTAGCAAAATTGTTCCTTATGGAATTTGTAATAATATGTGATTATATAATTATTTGAATATTTATTTGATAAACAATATAGCACACTTCCCCTCTTGAAACTCTGTAAGGATTCAAATTTTATTTTATGTAATTTTTAAGTAGTATTGCCTGTAATATAGTGGGCACTTGATAAAATACTTACTGAATGAATGAATAAATAAATGAACACAGATGCAGTTTGGGGCTGCCATTTAATGCATAGTTCTAACAACTGAGAAATTTAGTGTTTCCACTGATTTTCTTAGCATGCTACCATAGCTCCTAGAAACTGATTCCTTCTTATATAGTTAAAATTTAATTTAAATTTCTCAAGATCCATAGTTCTCTTGTTTTCAGGCCCCACACCATTTCAGCCAGACACTTTCCATTCTTCCATAGAAGTACCTCCTTGAACCCTGAATTAATTTGTCAAAAGCCTTTCTTACCCTTGATTAGAGAATGGAGCATATATTTTAAGAAAGGAGTTGGGTAGAGGGGGAGTATGTTTTTTAAACATAGTTTGCAAAACTCATTTCCTAAGAATTAAAACATTAAAAGTGCCATAGGAATTAACTTCTAAATTTTATTATTTTATTATATTAAAATATTTAGAAATGATACTATCTAAAGATCAGGTGTGGTATACTTCACTAAAGAACAGTAAAAAGTATTAAGGAATGGATATTTGATGTAAATGAAAATAGACTACAGGGAGATTGCTATTTTAGAAAGTAGCTAAAATATACTTAGTATTTAATTCCTTAATGCCTTGAACTTAAAAAAAAAAAAAAAAGCTTAGTTTTTTTATGGTCATTGATTGAATCCTAATAATTCCCTAACATTAAGTATTATTAACATTCATGTTTTTCTACTCACACTCCTCTGACCCATAAAAAAATGAAGACAGTATCAGTTGAAAGACAAGAGAAGATATTAGAATTTAGGTTCAAACAACTAAAGATCTGAATTTCTAAGTTTGATTCAAAATGCCACCCATAGTAGCCTGTTCTCTCTCTCTCCCTCTCTTCATATAGAAGGAGAGATAGATATCATATCTATATATATCTATATCCATATCCATATCTATATCTATCTACATCATCTATATCTATGTATATATATATATATATATATATATATATATATATATATATATATATAGTATGACTGTCTGAGCTCTCTTGATGCATTGATGATAAATGGGACAATGTAAGAGTCTTGTGTTAAGGTCTCTAACAATAGTCTACCAGGGGTGCCAGTGGATTATGAGACTCTTGATCTTGGGGTCGTGAGTTTGAGCCACCTGTTGAGTGTAGAGTTTACTTTTAAAAATTTTCTAAATTAAAAATAAAAAATAAAAATTAATCTACCAGTTACCCAGTAAGCAGCATGAAGTTAGTTTCCATTATGTACTATATTTTCTCTTAAAGCATTAGCTATGTCATTATTCACAAGAGAGAAAATGTAGTCTCATACTTAGTAGGTAAAGAATATAAAGTAACAATCAAATCCCTTATGCTATAATATGCATAAAATATAATTGCAAACATGAAAGCCAGGACCTGCTCTAATATTTGAAGCTCTGGGACAAGAATATTTATAGTGACCCATATATCAAGTATAAATAATTAGAAGTTTTAATACAAGCTAATGTGCCTCTTTCTCCAACTTTGCACATACTTCTTTTTAAGTTCTGCAAAGTCAGTTGTGAATTTGGAATTTTTAGACTCCTTAGAGTTTGGTACAAAAACATGAACCTTTGAGGACCCTGACTCAAGGTCCCTACTCAGCAGCCTGCCCATTTACTCTACGGTACCACAAGAGGCTTTGTATACAAGGCGGGCGTTCCAGACCATGATTCTAAGCTGCCTTCACCTCCCCTAAATCTTGGCTGCCCTTTAGATCTACAGATATCCACACCAGTCTGCCCAAAGAGATGGATCCAGATTAGAGGCCTATCAGGACCTGGGGATAGGCTTCATGTCACCTTATGAAAGAATTCTGAGGTTTCAGTTTTCTAGTGTGACCTATAGCAAGGGATGGTGGGTATAAGCTCAGAAGAAATAATTCTCCATGGTTATCAAAATCCTTTCCTTTGGGGATGGTGCCTGGCTGGAAAAAAATGTAAAGCAGGGTCCCCTGTAAAGGGTAGGCCCAAGATAGAATGATAATAATGAAAATGTAATGAAACTGTAATGGGGAAATTTCAAAATATCTCTCTATTATTAATCTTATAATAAGGAGAGTCATGGTGAACAAATTAGTTGCTTGGGTGCAAAAACAGCCTTGCCCCTTAATAGTCCATAAGTGAATTTTTTCAATATCTGTGTGCTTCAGACTCTTCATCTATGAGATGGTAACAGTACCTCATAAGTTTGTTGTGAAAATTAGGTGCTATGTAAAGCACATAAAATAGTACCTAGCATACAGCAAACACCAAATAAATATTAGCCATCATTAATTTGAAGTTCTAAACAATGCTCAATATATCCAGAATGCATACCATTTAAGGTATGAACCTTATTTCAATCCTAGAGTAATATTTCCTATATGTTACATAGTTGCAAATACTTTAGTTTAAAGTTAAAAACTAATTAATGCTTATTGACTCACATGTGCCCAACCCCATCTAAAAACATTTTAGGCATCATTATATTTAATTTTGAAAACTAACTTAAAATGGCACAATCTTTTCCGATCTAAGTGCAAATAAGCATATTTGGGAGCATGTTCTTAATCTGGTCTCATAAAATCTATTACCTGATTAATTTTTTTAAGTTTTTTTATCTACTTATTTTTAGAGAGAGAGGGAGGGAGGGAAGGAGCACACGAGTGGACCAGGGGCAGAAAGACAGGAAGAGAGGGAATCTGAAAACAGAGCTCAATGCAGAGCTCCAGCTTACAAACTGTGAGACCATGACCTGAGCTGAAATCAAGAGTTGGACGCTTAATCTACTGAGCCTCCCAGGTGCCCCATATTGTCTGATTAAATTAATATAGCTATATCTGTACATACAAATTTCTTTGGGAAATGAGAATCGCAATAAATTGCAAAAGTTTTCACTTTATCCTTATAAATGAGCAGCTCTGGAAGCCATCTTCAGAACTTCAGACAACTTTTTTAACGTATGCAGTACATTTTTATCACTCATCTCAGGATCATTGCTAGATACAAGTATCAATACCAAAGACACTGTTAGGATAATCATAGCTCCCAGTTTTAAAAGATGAATGAAAGACTATCTGCTAAGTGTTCAGTACTATGTATGATTAATATCAAAGAAGTGATGCTTAGTAACAGACACTGAATTTAATATAACTTCGAGAAAACTCAATGGGGAAATAATCCCCTGAAATCCTTACTTATAAGGAAATAAAATGAGTGCCATTAGTGAGCAGATCCCACTAATAAACACAATGATGAAACTAAGGTAGAGTCTCAAGCAACATGTGATAATAAACTATGCTGCTATCAGGCAAGTTATTATACCAAAAAAAGCCTTCAGCTAGTAGTGGGCACCTACGGAATTCATGCCTTGGCTGGGAGCTCTGTGTGCATATGTACATATGCAAAGGACTATTTGTACCGTTTCTCCAAAATTGTCATTCATCAAATTAGGCCTAATTTGTCATGGTCAAATTAGGGAATTTTAGTCCACAAAAATATTTAAATAATTACTGATTCAGAGCCATCAAAATTAAACTATATCTTATACATAAAATAGCACTGCGCACATTGCCCGTAACTGTCATTGAATTCTTTCTGTATGTGTTAAAAACATAAAGAGTGAGGGATGCAATTTACTGCTATTATGTTATTTATTATTAATGAAAGTTTAGATAATATAACATTTATGTATATCTAACACCACATTTCCTGGGCATAATCATATTGAAATTCATACTGAAATCATATTGAAATAATAATGAAAGAACATGGTAGGATTCATGTATTCTTCAATAAGCACTCGGTGAGTGTCTTATGTGCTTGGTGACGAGAATAAATACTTGAGTAAGATTACCTTCAATGAATTCAGAGGAAGATAGGCAAGGTATGCCAACAAATGAATCAGAAGGAGGAGGAAAGTATGAGAGTAGTATATACAGGGTAGTAGCTTGAACAAAAGTATGATGAGTAGGCTAACTTTTATTTTTAAGACTGGGCCAGCCTGCATTTGTTGTAGGACAAAAGAAGACTATAGAAATGGAGAGAATGAAGATACTAGAGAAATGGCAGAAATATGAAGTATGGAATCCCTAAAGAAGAGAAAAAAATAGCTGAAGAAAAGCAGATGTGGGAACAAAAGGTTTTAAGAGGTAAATTTTTGCATGTAAATTTTGAAATTATAAGAAAAAAGTTCATAGATGGGAAAAGTTCCTTGATGGGAAATACCTACTCCATGAAATACATGAAGTATTGTTCTGAAAATTCAAGGCCAAGGAGGGCCCATGTCTTATTCAGTTTTGTGCTCTCACTGAATAAATGAGAAATTACAAAGAGAGTTTTAGAATTGAGAAGAGTAATTCAAGTTAAAGTTACAGTTCTTTCTCTTTTTTGATATAGTACAGTTTCTCCTAAATTGCTTATTATTATTATTATTATTATTATTATTATGTTATCTGGAAGTGCATTAGTTACATTTTGCAGTTTCATTTTTTAATTTACAATAAGTTCTCAAATTGTGACTAAAGAAATGTTAATACTTCAGATTGTGATAGCTCTTTCTTTTTTTACCATAAAAGGGAGTGAATGCACACACAATATCTCTATACACAAATCAGCAAAACCATTTAAATAATGGATATTGTGAGATTTTGATCTATATTCAGAGTAAACTTGATATACTGCTAATAATTAAAATGTGTTCCATATAAATGTCAACTTGCCTTGCACATAGTACACACCAAATAAACCTAGAAGAATCGTCCACATTTTTTAACTTTTATTTTTACATGATCTCTTAAATTCTGTTTTTTCTTTGAATTTTTATAGCTTCTGGTTTTTAAAAACCTTAACTATGTAGAAAAAAACACAGTTAATTGGTAAACATAAGACCTAAAATAATGATCCCAAATATTATCAAATATCAGGATTACATTAATTAATCAGGCTAGTATAGTATTTATTTCATATCTAATCGGATGTATATAATTATTTTCATGATAACCTTTGTTACAGGAGTTTTTTCCAAGTCTAATAATTTGTTATGCCTTTAGTTTTTGAGTTTTTATAGTACTTGGAATTCAAAAAAATCATAATATATAGTTTTGGCTCTAGTTATTAAATTATATTTTCTTATTTTCTTTCAAAATGTACATATATTTGCATTATACTGAATCATCTTTTGTCTTTTTCTCTAGCAATTTTTCCTAGCTTGCACCTTGGTATTAGTAGCCCAGCTTCTAAATTCCTATCCTTCTGCTACTGAGCAAATACCTACTGCTAACTGTTCTTAGCAGATTGATTTTATGTTTTTAAAAATGTGGAAAAGTTGAGGATAAATCCCCCCCATCCCAGTGCCATCCTGAAAAAACGCATCGTCTCCCTAAAAAATGTTTTGTCTCAAATTGCTGAACAAATTTTAAGTGGTATATAAAATTTACTTGAGTTTTTTTCTTGATTCTCTGAGATACTACATGTTTTTTAAAATATAAAAGTCTCTGAAATCTTTTCATAGAAGTTTAGGAATGCCAAGAAGCAGTCCTTTTAAATATTTTGTAGAGTACTGCTGATTGCTGCAAGCCATCTATTTGTCACCAGGAGGACCACAGAAGCTAATTTAACAATCAGTTTCTTTTCTGTTTTTGGATTCAGTGCTCAGCAGCTAGTGTGAACATTAATCCATCATTTCTCTTATTAAGCAACTGCCCACTATTTTGTAAAATCTCAGAGATGAGAAGACAATTTTAATTGTGCACACTGGAATTTTTGTGATTCTAGTTAGTATTTGTGTGTTTAACAGCTGCAAATTCTCTTTTTCCCTAATTTCAAAAAGACTTCTTGGTCTTCCATTTGCTTTTACTTTTAGTGTTTTCTATTGAGGCAGAAACAATATGATGAACAGCAGCATGGCTTTTCTGAGTTTATCAAGTGATGGAAAAAATAAGAATGTGAATCTTTCAGGGCAGTTCAATAGCATTTCCTGTCAATGACAGAGACCTTTTGATTAGAAGAAGAATAGTATCTTAAGATAAAGAAGAAATAAGCACAAGGAATAAAGGAGATAATAGCATACCTCTAGACTTAAATGTACTAAATGACCTGAAAAAGCTTGTAAATGCCTTTAAGCTTTTTGGTATTGAACTCCTCTTCAGGATTTTCCTTCTTTTTCTTTCATTTCCCTAAAACATATTTACAACTCTTTTTATTGCTAATGTTTCGATGACTTTATGGTATTGAGTTTATGAACTCAACTTTTAATCTAGTTATCAAAATATATGCCAGAATGGGAAGAAACATTATATTTTAACTATTATTTTTAACAGCATGATAATTATACTTTATTATTTTGAAGTTTTTATTTAAATCCCAATTAGTTAATACACAGTGTTATTACTATACAATATGGTGATTCAAGACTTCCATACAACACCCACCAATGCTCTTCACTACAAGTGTACTCCTTAATCTCCATCACCTTTTTACCCATTCTCCAACCCACCTCCCCTCCGGTAAACATCAGTTTGTTCTCTGTAGTTGAGTCTGTTTCTTGGTTTGCCTCCTTCTCTTTTTTTCTCCTTTGTTCATTTGTTTTGTTTCTTAAATTCCACATTATGCTTTATTTTAAACTAGATTCCAAAAGAGTTATCTAAGAAAAATTCTTTTAAATATATTGAAAAGATACAGGAAATGTCTTTTCAGCTTTAAATTATTTATTCTTATAATAACTTTGGTATCTAATTATTTTAGCTAGTTGTTAATTTATTGAATTGAAATAAAATTTTATATGATAGCTAGAACTAATAATTAAGTTTATAATTTACTTTAGTTACAGATAGGACATTTCACTTAGTGGTACTTGTGATTTGATTCAATGGTGAAATTCAAACATAATGTATGGTACATCATCTTCCATTAAAAAAAATGTTCTTTTTCATTATATATCATCTTACAATGACTTGTAAAAAATATATGTATCTTTTTTTATTTCTTTGTGCTAAGCAGTTTTCATTTTGTGGAATAGCTGAACATTACAAATGATGTATAAAATGAAAAAGATTTGCTCATGTTTCAGAAGTGTTAAAGTAAGTATTGGTTTCGTGTGCATGCCTTTATCTCAAGCATTGTTACATGTTCTGAAAGGAGCAAGGCAAATGTAAGCAAGCAAAACTCAGTGAGTCAATTGATAATTTAGATAAAAATAAAAAACAAATTAAGAACCTTCATCACAAATTTTTCAAGCACATACAAGTTTGGTTTCTTCATCACAATTAGGAAAAGAGAACTTAAACAAATAATTTTATTGATGTTGTTAGGTCAGGGACCAAACTTAAACTTACGTGGAAGTATAGTAAGAACACTTGCTAGGGGACCTGGGTGGCTCAGTTGGTTAAGCATCTGACTTCAGCTCAGGTTATGATCTCACGGTTTGTGAGTTTGAGCCCCACATTGAGTTCTGTGCTGACAGCTCAGAGCCTGGAGCCTGCTTCAGATTCTGTGTCTCCTTCTCTCTCTCTCTGCCCCTCTATTGCCTGTGCTCGCTCACTCTCTGTCTCAAACATAAATAAATAAAACTTAAAAAAAACAAACAAAACCAAAAACCCAAACACTTGCTGAGAGCTCATTCTGTGTCATGATGTATCCTAACGCTACTTCTATGTGGTATTTCTCAATTCTGGTATCTCTAAAGCATTATTTTATCTAGAGCATTATACATTAGGAAAAAGGGCTAATTTAATTAAATAAAATTTCACTTGTTTATGTTGGGCCACCAGGGTGGCTCAGTCGATTGAGGATCCAGCTCTTGATCAAGTCCAGATATCACAGTTTATGGGCCTGCTTGTTCTTTCTCCTCCCTTCCTCTATTTTCCCCTCCTCCGCTCGTTTTCTCTCCCTCTCCCTTTCTCTCTCTCCTCTCACTCCCCCAATAAATAAACATTTTTAAAAATCTACTTATGTTACGCAAAGTAGTTTATAAAAGAAATGGCATGACCAGGTCTGAATCTTTGAAAGATTATTCCATCATAATGGCTGACATGTTGGAGAACAGAAGGAAAGAAACAAAGCTGGAGATGTTATTCTACTGAAAGATGCCCTGAACCAGTGTTGTAAGATTTAGAAGGCTGGTTTGAATGTGAGAGGATTCATTTATCCAGAATCTTTTCTTTGCTTGAAGCCTTTTCTGCTCTACCCACGTAGAACTGTCTGTCTTCTCTTTTTCATACCCCAACTGGATCTTTTGCATTGGAGGGGAAACAAAATGATGTTACTTATACAAATATTTCTTGCTTTTCACAATGTGCTTTCCTAGAAAATTGAGCAATGCCTCAAAACATTTGTAATTGACTTCCTGCTGCCATTTGTGTCTTGGTTTCAGTTAGTATGTAAAGGAAATAAGAAAAAAAAATCAACTTAATAGAGTTAAATTGGGGATTGGTAGTAATGTAAGACTAAGAAATATTTTAAAAACATGTGAAAATATTCAAAATATGGATAGACAGATATTCTAAAACACTGTTGGTGGAAGTGTTAACTGGAATCATCCCTGTGGAGATTAATTTGGCAGTAAAACTAAAATTTTAAATGCACATTCTCAATTACCTGGGAATTTTGCTTCTAGATCTACTTACACTTATGTAAAAATGCATATAAGAATTTTTATTTCACATTTGTCTTTGCATATAAAAATAAATTGATAAATGATTTTAGGAGAAGGATTATGTATATAAATTATACTCTATCTTTATCATGACATAGTCTACAGTGTTCAAAAATTATGTACCTTTTGAATTGTTATGTAGGCACCCAAAATTATTTTATGAATAAAAAAGATACAACATTTTTTGGAAGGGTGCATGTAAAAATTCCTGTTGATGATGGCTTCTAGTTCTGCACTTCTACCCCTGAAGCACAGAACTAGAAGAAATTTTAGGGCAGAGATTCAGCTTTCATTATATTCTTTTTATAATGCTCATTGTCAACTCAATAATGTTAGGATAAAAAACAGATGATGACAACAGTATTCACTTGATCAAGATTCTGACTTTGAGAGCTGTTTATCGTATGGTCACCAGGCTGACAATACCCCAACAGAACAGATCAGTTGTAACGTCACAAAAAGTATGTTAGGATTATATTTGAAGTCATTCTTAGCATTCCACTTTTTATCAATGATGAGCTGGAAAAAAATTATAATTATCTTTTGTTATTGGAAAATAATTCCTCTACAAAACTATGCCTCTTTAAATTAACCCTTAAAACAGTGTATTATTTTTGCCAAGGAGAAAAAAGCTAGGTAAGAAGATATATTTATTTGTCATTTGAGTTTTCTTCTTGCTCATTCAAGAAAACTTGAATTACCCTAATGTGTTTGAAATATAAGGCTACAAGAAACTAACAATAATTTCTTCATATAAAAAAGAAATTGAACTGAGACCATTTACACAAACATTAACTACGGACAAACACTTAACCTAACAGAGATTACCTTTAGAAAGGTAGTTAATATGAAGTTAGATCAAGATAGTTGTCTTAACTTTTAAACATGTATTGAAGTTCTCATATGTAGGAGACATCTGACCATGCAGAATATCTAAAGAGAAGTAATATGCATGAGAATGAGAACACAAAGTCATTTCTTTCTTCTAAATTAATGTTTATCAAGGCAACTATATATTTTTGAATAAATGGCATTTCAAGATTTAATCTGACAAAATCAACCACGCATTTATATCTAAAGCCTATTATCTTATAAAACAAACACACGCAGAAAAGATAAAAAGACATCTTTGCTTCAGGTGAAATAGCACCTCAGGCCATTTTTTTAAAGTATCTCATGATATGAATACTTATTTAATCATTTCCTCATAAAATGCTGTGAAATTCCTTTCTATCAGCTCCCTCTCCTGTCTGCTTTGTGGCTTTCTCCACCTTCCTATTTTTCCTCAATAAGCAGTATAGTCTTAATATTCTTTTTTTGAAAGAGACTTTTTTGTGTGTGAGATTTGATTCTTCCAATCTTTGCATTGTATTGAATTTTCTGCAATAGTAAAATAATCAGCAAACATTTAAGGAAGATGTTGATTGGCTGTACAAATACAAAGCATAGAGAGGCACATAATTCACCATATTAAACACAAACTGTGTTTACTTAATAATTTTATTGTCATAGTAGCCAAGCCAGAATCTAATTATATACCTAAATATCATTTGTAGAAAAAAATCTGTAAAATGTTTGCAAACTAAAATGAAATCATTTGTTTGCATTAAAATCTATTGACAATTTGCTATTTAAAAGATTTCAGTTTCTATTTGTTTTTAACATAATATTTGCAGCATGAGCTACTTTCATAAAATTATTTTTTAAGTAACAAAACATGTACTAAAATTGAAAGAAGAAAATACTCAGAGGAACATAGTATTTGCAAATGAATATATCCTATACCATTTTGCAATTACATGGGATTCAAAGACAATATCTGAACATCTCCTCTCCATCTCCAAAATAGAATCAATGCTCTAAATAATTCTATAAAAGAACATTAAATACTTCCTTTAACAGACAAAGCAAAAACACAATATAATAAAAAGACCCCAGCCAGTAATCCCTTTCAATACATGCAAGTAAAATTAAGACCATAAAAGGAAAATAAAACATCTCCATATCAATAAAATAAGTGATTTTCCTCATATTTGGAAAACTGGACCGATTGTGCCGATGTGTATTTATACAAAATTTATATTACTTTTCTGTCTTCAAATATTTTTTGAACCTAAGCATTAAAAAAACAAATTTGTAAGCAATTGCACCTAAAAATATGAAGGAAATAATCTTGACTCCTGAAACCATTCTTGTTTCCTTCTTATAAAAACAAAACAAACAAAAAACCTGTAAAACAGTAGTTAATATCATTCTTTTACAAGTAAAGAAACAGAAGCTTAGAAAAGTTTCTGTATTTCTCGGGGAACCACATAGGGAAGCTGTTGGATCAGGAGGAAATCTGGGTAGTAGGAAGTCCATGCTTTTTCCATGGCCTCTCCAGGCGCTATGAATGCAATGTCTTGTCTCATTATATCTGTTTGGTGGAATCTATCCTAGACTAAGCTGTCAACACCAACAGTTTTGTTTCTTTCAACTTTTGTCTATATCAAAATCTCATAACTCACATAGGGGCCATTAAATTACAGTGTATCAAAACCCCCCAAAATATCCTTTAGGTTTATTGATTTTAACTCTCTTAAGAGGATAATAAACTGAGGAAGTGATTTGCCCAGGTCACAGCTACGTGCAAAACTGGGGCTGACCCTCATCTTAAATGCCATCTAATCTTGAAATGAACTATTAGCCTCTTGTTTTTGATAAAATCCCAATACTTTACATGTCTCTCAGAATCCTTTACATCGCATTCGATGTATTTTAACTTCTCTCTTTGCATTAGAGTTTTTTCTTTACATTAGTTAATTTTCCTACTTCCTTTTACATATTCATCTTCTTTCTGCCTGTCTTTCCACCAACTGAAAAGAGTCTTTACCAATCCATAATTGAAATTTCCGCCAAATCTTAGTACTTCTTAGTACAAAATCTTATTTTGTCTGGGAATTCAGTTTAATCCATCCGCACAATGACTATTTCTGTTCCTCCAATGTCTTCAGAATGTGTGACTAATATCTCAATAATTATGTTTACTAGTACATTTTCTTAAGTTTCTTATCAAGTTGTGTCCGAACTGACAATTTTCCACCTCTCACTTGCTGAGATCAAACCCCTCACTTGCTTTGGATTGCCAAAAATAAGTGGCTTTGTGTATACTAATTTTATAAGAAATGTCTTTCTAAATAAGTTAATTTAATAAAAGAGAAGATATATAGAATAATCTTTAAATACCCATGGTCCATACATCTCAATATTGTTTTCTACAATTAGGATAGACAGACAACTTAAAGCTTATATCTTACATAAATACATATTGGAGTGAAAACAAGTTTTCTTCCCAGACTTTTTTGATGTTTCTACCACTGTCGTTTTTGTTATTGAGAAGTAGATTGTTTATTTTTATATTAATATTATCACAACTGCATGACGGTTGTTATCCTAATTTTGCATATAAAGAAAGGTTAAGTAAGTCTTCTAAAATTAAACAGCTAACAAGTTGTGGAACCAAGGCTGAACTCTAAAATTCAAACACCAAGTCCCTTAATCCATACTGCCCTCCCTATGTTAGATATATTATTATAATGATCAAAATAATGTTTACTACTGTTCTGACACCTCTATTACTATTAGTATTGCTATCTGGAAGGGACTGTGTAAGTAAAGCTGTATTAGCTTTGCAGTTAACCTAACCCCTTAAAATATGGTTTACCATCACCATTAATATTCTATACTTAATCATAGAAAGAAATAAAGCTTATTTATTATCACATGTAAGAAATGTATCTTTTCACAGCATCTAAGCATGCCACATTTATTTTACCTAAGATGCAATTCTATCATCAGAGCCTGGATGGTTCTAAGATACTAAAGTTAGCACTATAATGAGATGTAGAAAAACACAGCATTCATTTAAAGTGGTTAGGTGAGTCTTGGAATCAAAGTTACTTCAAAATAACTTAGGCAGTAGGAAGTAAATGCAGCAATTAGAGAGCTAGCATAAAATACTCCAAGCTGGAAAGACTCAGTAGGAGAAAACTAACAGTAGTCTCCAAAAGGAGAACACTTTGAATATTTGCATCTTAGCTGTATACAGTGCTATCACTGTACATTTTACATTGAACCACATTTACCCTATATGTTTATTTCCTCCACCAGCTCATAAACTATTTATTCCCCTTTATATTCTTACTTAACTACAACTGCACACACTAGACCATTTGAGTGAGTGAAACGATGTAGAAATTGCTTTAAACTTGAAAGAATTGTCTCTTTATTAATGCTACACATTAAAGCATATACTAACAAGACCACCTTAAAAAATGAGAAACAAATATAGTCATAACTTTTTAAACACAGTTAATGTGGTAGATTTTCATAAAATCAGTTATGGATCATTTAACTTAAATCTTAACCATTCTTTCTTACTAAGGTTACTGTTTTTGGAAAATACTGAAGAATTCAAAATAAGTTGTAGGTAAGTAAATATCCAAAGAAAGTAAAAATTCAAAGAATATTAAGGACCACTTATTCATTGGACTTAGAGAATATATTTTATATTTTCTACTAATTATTTGCAAAATCTGGCAATATGCATAGGGTAAAAAAATTCAGATTAGATATTATTTTAGCCATTGTCTTTCACTTCATCTTTACTATATTTGTCACCTTTAAATATTCAGTATTTAAAGTAAATGAGAGTCTTAAAATATGAAGTCAGCCCATATGGACATACAAAAATTCTCTTGTCATACGTGACAATGAAAGATTTGAGAGACAATGTTGTACCATAAACCTAGCAATGTATAATCACTTGAGTTGCACTATGCTCATATTATAGTTTACCCTCGGTTCTACCATAGAATTTTTTAGCTCATGGTCTATACATCTCAATATTGCCTTCCACAATTAGGGCAGCATTGTGCCTCATGCAAAAACAGAATATTTTGGTAGACAGATAACTTAAAGCTTATAACCTACAATACATATTGCAGTGAAAACTAATTTTCTTCCCAGGCTTAAGTGTTTAAATAATTACATCACATTATTAAAATTAAGCATAGATGAAATTTGGTTCAGACACAGTGATAAACTAAATACTATTACAGACTCAAATGTGTTCTGTATTAACTTCCTTTAGTATTACAGCAGTAAAGCTAGAGTTTTTATACAAGTTGATATTTTAATTCTAAAACTCAGAGGAATGGTACCTATTTCTAGAGACTCATTTTCTGCTTTGCATTTTATTAAATTCTCCAAAATCATTACTATCCTATGGAAGCTCATGATTTAAATTTTATCCAAACTTGTCAATACACAGGAACATTTTCTTAGCTACATTTCTCGTTGACTTTCTATCTCATTTTAGTGTGTCATTAAACACATATTACTGAAAGAACCACAAACAAATAAACAAAAAACTAAAAAACTGCCAATTCAGGAAAAAAAAGTTTTAACCAAAAAAATATACAGTCCTTTATAAATATATGGTGGAAAAAAGTCACTTGTGTTTCTTTTCTTACTTGCATTTCCAGGTTTCTTAATTGATACTGTCAAAAGCCTCCTATTTAACTGTTGAGTACACACTAAGTTCATTTGAAAAACTTTATATCCAGCAATTACATTGGCTAGACATTCAGTTCTTGGTTAAGAGAATGTGGGTATAGCTGTTTCCTCTTAGTTAACATATTTCAATTTTAAATTTTCTAATCTTAAAAGACAATGTTTTACAAGTATACTATGTAGTAATCTTGACTTAAAAGATATAAAACTAATTAATATTTTCATAGCAAAATAAAAAGTATAAACTATAAAAAGCTCTGACCAAGAAATAAAAAAAAATAGGGTTCTAATTCTATTTTTTCCATTAAATGTAATGTTGAACAGAGCACTTCACGTGTTTATATCTGTTTGTTACTCTTTGTGGTAATACGTATGCACTCTGTAAGGCTCCTTCTAATACTAAATGATATTATTTTGTCACTGTTCCCTAAATGTCCTGATAATCTATTTATCATTAGTGACCTATGATATCTGTGGTTATTTTTAATGAGATGGTTATTTTAACATTAGAAACTCATTCACTAGCTCATATATTGCCATTAGAATAATGGCATTGAAAGAGGAAGAGTACTGAATTATGAAATTTAAGGTTTCAATTCTATTACAAATGATATGACTTTTGAAGTTCCTATTATAAAATATACCCAAAATTAGAAAAATTAATGATCACTAGCAAATTGTTTTATTAATTTTTGAATATAAGACATGAGATTAGTCTGTATCTTTTGGAGAAGAATATGAAGAGGAAAGTTTCAAACCAACACAATAAAGCAAAACATAAAATCTAACTAAGATTCGATATGAGACCTTTTCTAATGATTTCAGAAATATTTGAGGGCAATTAAATTTGTTTAGAAGCACAGGAACCAATTTCACATTAATGATCATGAAATACCAATTGAATAAAAATTTATTTCTAGAAAACAAGAAGTCTTTTTTAACTTCCTACTGTCACTCATCTGTATCCTCCAGTTACTATTCAACTTAATTCCAATAATTTCATCGAATTCTGTCATTTCCGAGACTATAAAATACAATATCTCAGCAAATATGACATAATTGAAAAGTGAATTCTTATATAAAATTGAAATGGGAGAACCCAGGAGGATTAAAATAATATTTACATTTGGTTTATATAATGTTTGGCTTAGCTTCAGAAAAGTTCTTTAACACTTTTAAATAAGAAATTAAATATTTGAGAAAATAAAGATGAAAATTTATATGCATACAAGTAAATTTTTCACCCAATAAATATACCATTTCTCTACCAGTTGTTTCATAAATATAAACTTGTGGAGCCAGTGAAATCTTCCTTAAAATATATTTAAAAATATGTTTATGGATCCAGACACATTATAACTATAATTATCCTGTTATAATATCTTTTTCTTCCAATATTATGTCTATCAATAGGAAGAGAATTTTAATTCACCTTTCATCACCTAAGTGACCAGCAAAATTTCCCTTCCTAAGATCCATATGCTACAGTTACTACTGGATGACAATGGAAGATGAAATCATCTTGAGCATTTAACAGCTATAATGATAAGATAGAATGATAAGGAGCAGATTCCTATCCCAGGCTGATAAAATCTTTATGTATATAATTACACTTATCCTATTGATGGTCGCAAAAGAATTTTTGATAACTCATAAATAAAATACATTGATTTTCCTCCTTGCCCAGATATACAATTGCTTAAATTCTGGATAATGTTCACATTAGCTACTTTAACGCTTAAGCATGGACATATTTTAGAATAAAGACACAAACTATAAAGGAATGTTTGCAGGAAGGCTCATACAACTATGTTAATACTTTATTTTCTATCAAGAGCTCAACTTTTTTTCACGTTTATAAGTATAGGGAATACTTGGATTCTTGACAGATATGAGGAAAATGGGCAAGTCCTGCTGGATCATGTAAGAGAAATCCACTTGCTAAAAATGCATAAAAGTGGTATCCACAAGGAAGCAAGTTATTTAGGTCATTATGGATTTTTAGGGAACCACTGAGAAGACCAAAAAAATCCATTTTACAACTGTATTGTCAAATGTATCCATTTTTGGAATTGTTTAAAAATGACAATGGTCACAAGGGATTCCAGCTTAAAGAACACACGGGAAATGAACACCCATGCTCTCTAAAGTTTCTTGAGAATGACAGTTCTCACACTATTTTATATTAGCTTAAGAAATGTTGGATGTATTGATTTTTTTGATGTCCATGAAAAGACAGAACTTCGATTTCCTTCCCAGGATTACTTTATGGGCTATTTCTAGGGTTCTATTTCCTTATAAAACTGAGAAGAAGAGCTTCCATACTTTGGCTGGCTTTAAGTCTTATGAACTGATGTTTCAGAAGACTAGAAAGTCAAAAATACAATATCTAACAATGTGGAATATGATGTGAAAGACTTGTGTTTTAATTTAAGGGGTTGATGTGGATAAAAATGCTCTCTTTGGATTATACATATGTTTATAATAGATAAAACATGAATGAAGTTAATACATGGTCTGATATCAAGTTCATGGGGTATAATTTAATACT
The DNA here is from genome assembly GCF_018350195.1 of Panthera tigris. Classification (NCBI taxonomy): domain Eukaryota; kingdom Metazoa; phylum Chordata; class Mammalia; order Carnivora; family Felidae; genus Panthera; species Panthera tigris. The sequence continues at coordinate 34,611,504 of NC_056669.1, forward strand.
GACAAATAACTTTGATGAAATAATTTAACTGCAAAACCTTATCTTCCTAGAAGGTAAATATATACAATAAAGCAGTTTAAAAATTCCTCTCATATTCAGTGTATCAATGAAACACTACCAAATTTGTTTTATTCATTCTTAATGAAAATAATTAACTAAAAGAATGTCCAAGAGTTTAAGAAAAATATTAACTGATACTATGCTGCTTATCAGAAATCTTCTAACATTATACATTTGGATATCAAAAAATCATAAAAGGAGAAATTAATTGGGCATAGGTAGGGATATTGGACATAGCTCTTAAATAGTTTTTATTCCTAAATATTATATTAAGGGATTTTATATTACTCATTACTTTTTAAAATGCACCATTCTCTAATGTGGAATTATTGATCACAAATGCTCAGAAAATAGACCTCGGCAAACATTCTACTGCTTTGAGCTTCCGACCAGCCTCTTTCCTGCTATAAAGTGCTAAGAAGTTCATGTGACATATTAGCACAGCCTTATAACACCAATCTAAGAAAATATCTTGTCAGAAATACACACCTCTTATTTTATGTTTGTATCTTCAGCAATAAAAAAAGGAGTAAATAAATCTGAGATCTTGAAGTCAGAGTTTTAAGTTGCCAAATTATATAAACATATGGACACATTCAAATTAAGATAAAATTTCCAATCTCTTAACAAAATTTTAAGAAAACATATATTTTAAAAAGCAGACAGTTCAAAGACAATGTAGCTAAGCAAAATATGTATGATAGGATGGATTAAGCAAAAAACATTTTAAACCTTGGCCCCATAAAATCCTAAATTGGATGGGGAATCACTAAATGCTGCTATAAAACTTGTGTTAGTAATGGAACTTAAATGTAGTCAAATCATCTTTACACTATTAAAGCCATCTAGGCAAATTTTTTAATTTCATAAAATATGCCTTTTGTCTTCTCTAGGAGTTAAGACAAACTCCAAAATAACTTGGGCAGCATAGCAACCCCTTCCTTTCTTCATCTGGAGAGCCCTCTACCCTTTACTGACACCCTCTGGTCCTTATTACCAAATCAGTTTTGAGATTAAACCACACTCTAATCTCTAATCTAAAGGTGCTAAAGGTCTTCTAAACTGTTAAATAAAAAATATATTTATAGAACTATATTTTAGCCAAACCTGTTCCATTTTAACAAACAGTTCTTCTCAGTTGGACCCATACAATTGAAGTAAATGTGCACAAACAACTAATTTTTAATAGCCTATGTGTGTGTTCACTGTTTGATTTTAGTTAATCTTCCTAACCTACTAAAGATTTATTTACCACTTAATAGTTGAAGGGTTGCTCTGATAGGGAAACTAAGGTATTTCAGCGGTCCATTAAAAAATTCCACAATTGTACTTTCCCAGATCTATTTCTAAACATACTGTGGTGTACATTTGCCTCACAATTTACAAAGTGTGTCATTTAGTTAATCTATCAGGGTAAATATTCTTTTTTCTAACTTTGAGAATTCTGTCTATTCAACTGTGTATGCAATCAAAGAAGAAATTAAAATGTTTTTCTCTTCATTCCTTAGTTTTCAGAAGTTTTAAGCTTTAGAAAAATGTAAAGGGTGCACCAACCCCTGCACAAAAACCTTGACACTTTATATTGTAATAAACATTCACTAATTTTCTATTTCAAATATGCTTTAATATCATCTCACCACAGTCCACTTGTTATTTTTCAAATTCTATTTCATTATTTATGGCACATTTCCTTTTTTTGACTTGTAACTTTGCATTTTGTGTTTTTTTTCTCTCACTAAACTTAGTTGGTCTTTGTATGTAATATCTTTAATTTTTAAGCATTTGCTTTATGTCACATATTCTTACACAGTCATATTGTTTTGGAGTTTCTTTAGAGTTGCGTCAGAGGAAACATATACCTATCAAGTTTGAGATTCAATATACTGGTCCACATACAACTCATGTGAGTATGCAGTAGGAAAATATACAAAGAAACATTTGTGAGTTGCTTAAAATTGGCTACAGGCCCTTTGAAAAAAATAATGACCTCATCATTAGTAATTCTTTTATGTTTAGGATCACAGTATCAATCATGACGAACTCTTTCTAGCTTGCTATGATAGTCCTAAGTATTTCTGTAGCTCTGTTACAGTTCAATAGTAATCAATTATACCTTCACTAATTTTTTAAAATCGACCCACTATTTATTTGTCTGTGTTTTTTAATGCTAGTACCCTAATGAATATCTATTTCTTTCATCCTTATTTCCCCAGGTAAAATTGAGAATCAAGGTGGAGGTATGGTGTCTCTAGATTATTTTATCTTTTCAATTAGAAAAAAATACAGATGGATTGAATATAGGTAAGGCATTTCACATATGACAGTTTAAAAGTTTTCTGCTTCCAAATCTGCATTTAAATTACGTGACTGTATTGTATTGTTCACGCTAAAGAGGTAATAAAATTTTTAAATAAAACAATTCTAAAATATTTATTGGATCCTTGTTTTTCCAAAAAAAAAGTTAATTAAAATTTTTTGAGATTGTCAGAGTAATTCTCAGCCTATTCTACACCATGTTCATATTTATGCAAATTACTATTCTCTTCCACTTCTCAATAAAAAGCTTAATAAGGATGTCTGAACATATTTTTATTTTCTTAAAAAAATCTGTCTCATTCCCCTACATGACATTTAGAAAACACCGCAGCATAACTCAAGACACTGTTTTTCCTTGGTCTCTCTAACTTTATAGAACTCCACTTAGAGAGCATCCCTCCTGAATTTTAACAAGTTATTGCACTGCCAGGTGCCCAGTCATTGGGCTGTCTTCCCACAAATACAGGGCTCAGTCGTGAGACATACATTCAGTATCTGAGAACCACATCCTATTTTCTGAGCATTTACCCTCTTTTGCAGAAAATTCTTCCCCTCACCTGGCATTCATTACCTTACCGTTTACTTGCAGGAATTGTTTACTCTTATTTTGGATGACATTATGAGATACACAAATAGGTTATATTCACTCCATGCTTCAACTTTTCTGACATAAAATTTCAGCAAAGAAAAAAACAGCATGTTTGGGGGAAAAAAACCACAACTCTTTACGTTACAGTTTTTAAATTCTGGCAATATGGCAAGAAAAGATGGCTTTGCAGAAGGGAGTGTGTCAAAAATCGTTAAGTGCCTGGGAGATGAAGTGCATAATCACAGAAAGCAGTCCCTGGCAAAGGAATGCCTGCCACTTACCAATGAGATGCCAGACTCCCCTGTCCTTCCTCTGTGACTCTCAATTCCTGTCTGCCATCCTCCTGCCCGTCAACACAGTTCAGATAGAGCAGTTCCTTGAGTCCACTCAGCCTGTGGCAGGAGAGAATTGCGGAGTTTTTAATCATTCAGAGGAAATCCTCCAGCTTGCCCTGCTTCTCCCTGAAGAGGGGACCCAGGTAACTCATCCTTTCCGCCCCGAGCTTTAATGGCACTTTGGCTGCCGCCTCCTCGCAGTTCCGCGCCCCCACTCCGGAGTTGGTTATATCGGGAAGTAGGTGCGGCGCCTCCTCAGGCTGGTACGTTTGGGGCTCGCGTGTTTTCCTCCAATGCGTCCGCGCGCCCCGCGCCCCGCGCCTCTGACTGGCTGTGTCCTTCCCGGAGCGGTCCCTCGCCCCTCCCCGCTCGCCCGCGCTGTCGCTGTCGCCCGCGCCCTGCGCCTCACTGCCTCTCGCTGAGAAGGTTCATTTAGCATGTCCCCGGGCTGAAAGGTCTGTTTGCTTCCAAAGGGTTTTATATGTTTCTCTACTCGTCTCACTAGTCAACCGCTATTTCCCTTCGCGCCGAAGTGCGGAGGGCTTCCCCTCCCCCCAACCTGCTTTTCTGCGCCGCAACCTTTCCGAATTCAACATTCATAGATTACAGAGCGATCGTGTTGGCTGGTGACTGCTCAGGAGATCTCAGACGAGCATTCCCTCCTCTGCTCGCTGGCCGCTGTCTGTCTGCTTTCGGATTCCCACTCGGTCGCTCGTACCCCAGACAGCAGCGGCACCGACCGAGGCCCGCTGCTACTGGACTTTGCACTTTGGAGAATGTCCCTAGGTCCAGACCGGGAAGCGCTTCTCTTTGTTTGCACACTTACGAGTTTTATCTCAGGACGGTTAGGCTCTGTGACTGTTTTTATTTCTCCTTGGTTGTCCCCCCCCCCCCCCCCCCCCGCGTCAGTCCTGAGTAACCTAGGGAAATAGTCGGCTTAGTCTCAGACAGCGGCCCTTTTTTTTTTTTCCTGAAATTTTATATCACAATGGATGTAATTGGAAAAATAACACAGGTAGTAAATCCACAGTGTGGCAGCTTTAGTGCTATTGTTCTGGTAGCCCTCCCCTTTACTTTTCCTCTCTCGATCTCAGAGTCATTCTCGAATTCTCTTGATTCCTTTGATGCTAAGAGTTTGTTACAGAAATTATATTGCACGTCCTTGGCAATGTATTTCCATAGATAAAGCGATTAGCACCTGTGTTTAATGGAAAAGAAATCCACGCACTGTTTTCTGTTTCTGTTCATCTATCTCTGTGAGACTGTGTGAGAGCCTCAGGTTACACCCGCTGTCGGTTGGTGTCCGGTTTGCATGTGTGTTTGAGTCCAGCCTGACCCTGCACTGGGGCTGATTCTTCTGCTCACTTAATCCCTCAATGGGGTCTGACTGGCTCTAATTGGTAAGGAGAGTACAGTGCCACGCAGCCTGTAGCTGGAAGCCTTCCTACCACCAACTCTCTGTTGTTTCTCTTACAGCTTTTCTGGTAATTAAAATTAGTCTTTTTACTGTTTCTTGGCTTCTTCTCATTCATCCACACATGTTGTGAGAACATACAGCCTCTGCTTTTAATGGCCACCCTCAGGATCTGGGCTGATTTCTTGTTCCATAGCAAAGACAAATTTGTGTGTTCACATCTAATGCTTCTCTACCCTTCCATACTTTTTATTTTCTTTTTCCCTGCTTTCCAGTAATTAGGTTATTTTCTTTGTGTTAACTGAGGGATTGTTGCCGAGATTTGACTTCTCTCGGCTTTTTCTCTGCTTCACTAGCTTCACTCCTGTGTCAGGCTCTTGGTTCACAGAGAGAATCACCCGGACTTTTATAACCTCTTTAAATATATCACAACATAGATTCAAAGTCTAAAAGCTTAAAACATTATTTTTTTTTATTGTGCAGTGAGGTTTTTCCCTTTAAATGTTTGTTATAATTGAGCATATTCAGCCTTAATAGGAGATAGAAAAGACAAGCTTGCTTACAGTTTTCTTTACTTCCTTGAACACCTTTATATTGCAATTGATTTGATAATTTTGGCATTTGTGTCATCACCTCATATATTTCATATATTTTCTTTCAACTTTCATTTCAGAAAAAAATTAAGTTGGCTTATTAATTTTTTTTAAATTAATCAAAAATGTAGGTCAGTCAAATCAAGACATAGGGTAACGTGATAGATAGTTGGAGAGACAGGTAGCCAGGAATGAGGTTTAGACAGAAAAACTCATTTATATTTTGTTAAAAATGGCCTTAAGTTTACCATTAAGATAGTAGCCAATTTAAAGAAGGAAATGCTATTGGTCACATGATTCGTGGTACCCTCCCACAGTTAACATGAACAAGGAGATGTATGTTTCAAATGACATAGGTGTGTTAATTATTTTAAATAAAATAATACAAAGGCTTATGATGTTTTGACATTTTACAAAAAAGATGATTATAATTAGGCATGAAGATATTTGTGTAACAAATATTGATAATGTAAAGCACTTTTCCTTTTGAGGTTATCTGATCATTTAGAGGGTGGGAAAAGAGATGTTGAATCTGGTTAATTAGGAATAGTAAGATCTATTTCTGTCAGTTCAAATTTAGAATGTTAATTTCAAGTCATATCAAGTCATAACGTAGGAGTGACTAGGTTACAGGGATATATTGCAGCAAGACTCGGAATGAGTGACTATATTTTCATTTATTTTATAATTTAAAATATTTCATTATATAATATGCAACTGTAAATTCAATACTAGTATTATATATTCCATATTAATACCTATATATGTACTATAGACAAAATAAGCCTTGACTTCTACATCTTTCTGAAAAATTTAGAATTTTGCTATTGTGGAATCTATTTTTGTTGTAGTGCATATTTTTAAATTGGTCTATAGGTCATGTGCCTCTGTTATTACATCCACAAGGTTCAGGTATAAGCAGGTGAACATTTGAAATTAGGAAAACAGCAGTGCGTAAGGTAAGAAGCAGGAAAAATTTTCTTTCAGGAGGTCTGCCAAGAAGAAACAAGCTAACTCATGTTTTCCAAGCACCCATCAAATCTTTTCACATGCATCATAACTAGTCATTTCTTTTATTGTTATGTGAAGATGGGAATTTAAAATATTGCTCTTATATTATCTTTAAAAGTCATAGGCATTCATGCCCCATTATAAAATCGCAATGCTATTTACTTTAAAAAGGTCATTATTAAAAAGATCGCTTGTTTCTATTTCAGACTGTTAGTGACATTTTAAAAATAGCCAGCTCATTGTCTACCCTGATAAAATATCATTTGAACATTAAATGAATTAAAAATATTGTTTGTAAGTGGGTTAAGTGGTTTAGTGAGTCATTTTCTCCATGCTATGCTTATAGTACCTTGACCAAGCTGTCGTGTTGCTTATCTGATCTTGTTGTCTAACCATCTTTGTGTAAATGTCTTAATCTCTTTATTTCCTAGTCCCCAGTGGGCAAGTGAGCAGATGTAGCACATCTGTAGTAGTTGAGTTGCCTCTAAGGTTTTGTCTTATTTGTGTTACAGATATTTTTCTTTAAATCACAGCCTCCTTTCCTCTCCTTTCATCTGACTCATAGAAGGTTCTAGGTTCTAGTCACGGGACCAATGCTACGTTATTTGTCAACAAATTGTGCCATAACATGAAGGGAAACAGAGGGCAATACTCAATTCAAGTCAGGTATAATCCTTTCTTGAATCACCTGCTTTGCTTATTGGAGCCACTTTCAGCATTTGCATTTTTCTGTTTTGATGTTTTAATCTTCTATGTTATATATTGAAAATAATAGTGAATGTGAAAATACTGAGAAATTAATCAAAACCTTGCATTGTCAACGTACACCTGTATTCCCTATAAATATAACTAAAACATGAAGATCCAAAAGTAAACTTTTACTTGAACTGGACAACAGATGATGATTTTAATTTTATTTTGGGTTTCTTAGAACATCAGTTTTAGTACTTACATCACAGCTGTTTTGTGAAAGCAGAAATAAACATATCTTAATCAGACTTGGAAAATATACTGACTTAATTAATTTAACAGCTGTTCCGGTAACCAACACTAAAGAACATAGCCCACTTTGTGGATGTCTTGGTAACATCTGTAGCTAAATGCATTAAGAGGTCTGAGAGATGAGCTCTAATTTGACGATTTTGGTGCTCAGAGTGCCGACTTTTGCTTATGGAAGCTATGGACATTACCGACCTCTGAGTGGCCCTTAAGCTCATCCTGTGACATCTTGGTCTAACAAAAATGTTTTTACTTAGGAAAGAACAAAAGACACTGTCAGTTTAACTAAGATTTTACAAAACAGGAGTAAAAGTTGAAATCTTACTAATTTAACGGTAAGGTTTACTTACTGATTGTATTCGGTAGCTTGTTAGATAAACACGTGCATTTTTTTCCTAAATATATCTTTAGTGTAAGGATGTACATTAAGTTTTAATATACTTGCTATTATAGATGTCTACTTTCCATTTTGTATAGCGTTCTCTCACCAAGATGTTCTCATATATAATTATTTTCTGTAAAGAAACAAAACCTAGTTCATTTGTTCATGACCAGGTATGTCTCCAAATATTATCTGTTTATGCAAATCTTTTCAATCTGGAATAAAAATCTCTAATACCTTCTTATGTTCTAATTTGTTGTATCTTATTTTAAAGGAGTTTCATATGTGTGTTGTATTTTGATCATTTTCCATCTCTTCCTGAATTTACAAGTGCATTAATTTGACCTTTCTTTGACTTTTTGCCCTAAATCTGAATAATATTTCTCCAAAATAAATTTTGTTATCAAATACTATACCCATATTTCTATTCCAGCTCTTCATGGTCTCATTTATAGTTGGACTCAGTCTTTTTTCTAAATCGTGTTTATAACCCAACTTAAGAATTTTATGTAGGTCTTTATATAGAGAGCCAGACTGTATGCTTCCTGTGGACCAGGAACTAAATTTTCTACACTGTGCTGAAATTTTGGTTTAAACTTTTTGTTGGCTGAGTAGTGTACATGTAGGAAACCTTATTTGCTCATCTGAGATTCATTCAGAGTGCATTCTGAAGCAGCACCACTTACTTTTCTGTTCACCAGTAAGCCTGTAGTTTGCAAATGTGACCACTAGATGGCATTGGTGTTCTAATTAGGAATGTCATTTAGGTTGTGTCCTAGGGATTTTGATTTTTTAGGAATGAGAGGAACCCCCCAAATTAGCTACTGACTCTATAAGAAGAGTTATATATACAACTTAATGTAAACATCTACTAAACACATCAGAAAATTGTAAAATGTCAAATGTTTAAAAGGTGATCTTGCACCTTGAGGCAAAATAAGAGCTATTGAAATTTGTTGAGGGTTAAATATACGCGAGGCATTGAAATAGGTATGTTTTATGGGGCGCCTGGGTGGCTCAGTCAGTTAAGCGTCCGACTTCAGCTCAGGTCATGATCTCACAGTCTGTGAGTTGGAGCCCTGCGTCAGGCTCTGTCTTGACAGCTCAGAACCTGGAGCCTGCTTTGGATTCTGTGTCTCCCTCTCTCTCTGCCCCTCCCTCTCTCTGCCCCTCCCTCTCTTTCTGCCCGTCCCTCTCTCTCTGTCTCAAAAATAAATAAAAAACATCAAAAAAAAATTTTTTTTAAATAGGTATGCTTTAGATGAATTGTTCCCTTTTGTCCTAATGGTCTAGCTGAAACTCATTTTCAAGTACTCTGTCTCCATTGACTGTTCTTAACCAGTTCACTAAACCAATCCTGGTTTTGATTAGAGTAAATCACTTAAATCACCACAAAATAACGTGTTGGTACCAGATGCACAGAACACACCTCATGTATAGAGAATCCAATAAATGGAAAATAATTTTAGCACAAGTATATAACAAGATAAAATGCCATATTAAACCTATTCATTGGAAGTTTATGGCATTTTGTGTATATTCTCTGGGACATGTGATTCATTCAAGTAATATTGATTAGGAAATTACTAGTCTAAGTACTGTACAAGGTGAATAAATTTAAATATGAGATTTCACAAAACTTTTTTTCATATACTTCAAAAAGTAAAGAGTTATATAGTCTCTTATTCTAATATTTTGCCTGAATAATACCAGATTCAAAATGCTAATTGACATATAACAAACCCACAATTTTGGGAAAAAACACATAGTTTTAACAATAAATGCTGTTTTGTTCAGAAGAGATTACATTTTGAATTTCCAATTGTTTGCCATCAATGCTATTTATGTCTGGTTTGCTTTCTTTATAAATTAAAAAACATTTTTCTGTCACCATGTCAAGGTCAGTCTGGTGCCCAGAAATTGGGTTATGTTCTTTGTATCTGACCCACCACCAACTATTGCTCTTCTGATAACTGGTAGCAGTGAAGGGATCAGGACTCTGCTGAAAATTGTTTTGATAACAGAGGAGGCCCCTTCTGGAATAACTACATTAACTTTGCTGCTGACAATGTTAAAAACTTACTTTGTGTCAGGGTGCCTAAGTGGCTCAGTTGGTTGAGCATCTGACTTCGGCTTAGGTCATGATCTCGTGGTCTGTGAGTTAGAGCTCCGTGTCAGGCTCTGTGTTGACAGCTCAGAGCCTGGAGCCTGCTTCGGATTCTGTGTCTCCCTCTCTCTCTCTGCCCCTCCCCCGCTCATGCGCTCTCTCTCTCTCTCTCTCTCTCTCTCTCTCTCTCTGTCAAAAATAAACATTTTTTAAAAAAATTTAAAAAAACTTTGTGTCTGTGAAATTTTGAGATATGATTTATAAGCTGTGCAGTTACATATATAACAATATTTTATCGTTAAATAGCACCTTTCTTATAAGGATCTCAAGTTCATTGAATATGAAAACAAAAACTAAACAATGTAGTATAGCTACATGTCACTGCTTTCATATACCTTTCATTATTTCCTATGTCACATCATCTGTGTGCATACATATACTTTATATGAAAGGAAAGAATCATACACTGTGAACCTGTTTTCAGTGCAATTGGTGAAGAGATATTCCTAATGAGGTGAAAATAATTACTTTGGTTGGCAAACTATAATATAATGCAACTTTATTATAAAATATTAATTATTAATTATTAGCTTGCAAAAGGCTGACAATTTTGTAGTGGAAAAAAAAAGGAATCTATGCTGGACAGTTCCAAAGAAAGCTAAAAGTTTGAACAAGATGGCATCATGTTGGCTGAGGCTTGTGCAAAATGATGCTTGCTGATTAGGTAGCAAATACTGATAAGAAGCCAGCAGTAGAGCAAATCATATCAAAACCCACTGGAAAACAATATGAGACCAAAAAATTAACAATGTTTGCTGAAAAATTACAGCAGTGGTGTTTTGTACTTGTGTGAGCCTTAGGATAATGCTACCAATGGTGTCTGCCCCCGAAGGGTAGGAAGTATGGCCATGTTACAGTGGCATCAGCACAATTAATGTGTAAGGAGCTATTAGTATTAGTGAAAACTGCATGTTTGACTCAAAGTTTGAAAACTTTAAAAGAAAAATCATTAAATTAGAGCTTTTACAATATTATATGAATAATGGGAAAAATCTTGCTTTCTGACCACAGAATTATTCTCTTAATAAGGGAAAAAAGAACCCGATTTCCAAATTCATGGAGGAGTCATTGAAACACTATAGTGGATTCCATTCTAGACCACCATCTCTCCTTCCCAGATGGGGTTTACCTGCTGGTTATCCCTTGCACGTGTTCTCCTGGGAAAACAGAGAATGCACATGATGAGCCCCCAAGTTCAGCAAGCCACAGTGACTTCAGCTTCTCCACACCATACAGGACTGCTTCATTCTCCTTCCCCACTTTGTTTTCCTTATCTGTATCCCCATATGACCTGAGTTAGAGTTCTAACTCCTCTGATTCTCTTATACTTATTGATATAAACACAAATCTTATTCTGTTTTGTTCTCATTGTGTTAGTTACTTCAAAATGAAAATATGCTCCTTATGACAGGATGGGAAATGCATATTTTTTCTTTTTGAAGTCTAAATTGTTGACTTTGATATATTCTGACATTGAATAAAACAGATTTGTGCTTCATTTTCTTACTAAATCTTTACTGAAGATGGTGTATACAAGTGTTTTTTTTTTAATTCTTTAAAATGCTTTATTTATTTTTTAGAGAGAGAGAGAGAGCAGGGAAGGGGCAGAGAGAAAGGGAGACAGAATCCCAAGCAGACTCCTTGCTACCAACACAGAGCCTCAGGTGGGGCTCAAACTCAGGAACTGTGAGATCATGACCTGAGCCAAATCCAAAAGTTGAATGCTTAACCGACTGAGCTACCCAGGCACCCCTCACCCAAGTTTTGTTTTTTTTTAATGAAAGCATAGAAAATATTTTGAAAACCATCAACATGGCATAAAAACTTAAGAGACATTCTTTCTGATATCTCAATTGGGCTTGTCTTTTTAGTGGGTTACTCTCTTGCTTACTGAGGGTGGAGATGACTCTTGTAGAAATAGCCAAGTATTTTAAGCCTATGTTTCCATACATAATTAAATTTGAAGTTGCATTCTTTTGCTTCTGTCATAAACCATTGTTCTGATTATTTCCTGTAAAAAAAGACATTTCCAAATAAGGATCTTCAGTTCATATAAAGAAGTTCCAACAAACTCAAAACTGTTTATTGTTAAGCTCTCAGAGCACTTTGAACTTTAACAACAATCAAATTTCACCTGTAAAGCATTCTTAATATATAATATACTTATTAGTTAACAGATTAAAATAGAAGAGAGGGGAGTTCTAAGCGTTGCTTGAATTATACTTTGCATAAGTAAATATTTATTCCTTCTATATGTTACCTGGGGATTTGTTTTTCTTTTGTTAAGTATTACTTAATGGGCTATATTTAAACAAAGAATTCTGAAGTGTATTTGTATTTACAGGATTCCTTATTTGAAGTTCTTTGTGCCACTGCTGCTTGGTAGGTATATTTAAAATTAAGTTTCTCTTCACATGGTAGATTGATATGATAATTAATACAAATTATAATTGATTCAAACATTCTTTTAACAAATGTTTTTACTACTGATTATGTAACACTACTTTCAAGGAGCTTATGGTACAGACGTGGAAATGCAATGTCCAAAGTGCTTTAACAGAGATATTTTCAGGAGTCTGTAGGAAGGCAGGAGAGAACAGCACTGAAGGGAGCCCTTTACCAAGAACATGAATCTTAAATGGTTCAGAAGAGTGAGGGGGAGAATCGGCCAGAGGTGATTACATCTATATCTATATCTATATCCACATCCACATATTGTGAGGAAGAAAATAATTCTCTACCTTTCCAGGTTTAAAAAAACAGGTAATAAAAAGACAAATTAAGAGGAGAAACACAAATACAAATGTAATAACCTGTATTCCTTCTGTATGCATTGGAAACACTCAGGAAAACTGAGTAACTCCTCAAAATGGTTGAAGTCATCACCTGAAATTCCATTTTCTGCTAAAGGCAAAAGAAGTTGTTGCATGTGGGGAGTTACTTATAGGAGGAAAAACATAGTCAACCCAGAGTAAGATTGTGATGCAGATTTAAGTCCATGCTTTCACCACTGATAACAGTTTCCAGGGAATAGGATATCCTCCTCTTTCTGGTGCAGTGAGATAGATACTTACAAATAGAGATTTCCCTTGTAAACATAAATGTTTTGCAAAAGAGTAACTTCTGCTCAGTTTCCAGAAGGTTTCCTGTGTCTACAATTTCTTTCTTTCTTTCATTTTTAATGTTTGTTTATTTTTTAGAGAAAGAGAGAGAGAAAGAGAAAGGGGGAGGGGGCGGGCAGAGAGCTGGAGACACAGAATGAGAAGCAGGCTCCAGGCTCCTCACTGTTAGCACAGACCCCAAAGCAGGACTGGAATTCACAAACTGCAAGATCATGACCTGAGCCGAAGTCAGACACTTAACAGAGTCATTAGGCATCCTTTCTTTTTTTAATGTTTTTTTTTTTTTTGCACAATTTCTTAAAAATAGCCAGTTTGAGATCATCTTTCAACCAAAGAGACATATTTTGGGGTCCAAAATTCTGGTTGCTTTCAACATCTATATCTACCTACACCTATACCCATAGTCATATCTTTCTATGTCTGTATTTATATAGATATCTATATTGACATTTATATCAAATATCTATACCTATCTATCCCTGTGATAGGAGCACAGTGTGCTGTTTCATGTTTTCCAGAAAGTTAAAATTAATGAATATGGGTAGATACTGCAGCCCTTGGAACGTGCAGAGCAGGAGATGTTAAGTAGCAGATCTTTGAGGTAAATACTTACATATAATCTTAAGGAACAGAGATCACTGAAAATATTTGAACAGGAGAAGATAAGTCTGTAGATGAATAGTCTTGAATCAAAGAAATAAGTTAGGGAACTATTATAGTATTTTATCCACGGATCATAAAAGCAGAAACTAGGAATGTGGCAGGGTAGTGGATCCCAGAGACTTCTAGGATGAGGAAACAGGAAGATGTGTGGACTAACTGGGCATGTTGGGTGGTGACAGACAAAAACCACTGTGCATTAACTCTTTTCTTCTAGGACCACACAACTAGGTATACTATGTGAACAAAATAGACAGGAAATAGATTTTGTCTTCTTGGGTCTTAGATTTCATTGGGAGATCTAATCAAATAAGCAAGACATTACACTGAACCCATTGCTAAGTGGAAAAAAAGGGAAACTCTAGCTGTCAAAAGTAGTGAATTTAGCTGACAAATATTATCTAAGGGATAGATTTAAGAGATAGATAATGAGTTCAGTTTATAGTGAAATAGATTCATTTGTGCAATATTTAAGAAACTTGTGCTGAATAATATGGAGAGCCTATGTTTAGAGGTCATACATTTTGTGTTTAAAGTATTCAGGTATATTTGGTAGCTGATGCATGGAATAAAAATATTGATCTTGAGAATGATAGCATGAGAAGAGGGCAGGGCCAACAATGGAAGCTCAGGGAACACTACATTTTAAAGTCATAGAGAAATAAAAACTGATAGTGGATACAGAGAAGGTAATATCTTGTATGAGAAAGAAAACCATGGAGGTTTGTCAAGGAAGCTAAAGCTGGAGATAATTTCAAGAAGTAGAGCACGCACAAATGCATCAAGTTCAAAGAAGTGAAAGAAGATAGGAATTAAACATTCATTTTTGATTTGGCTTTTAAAAGTTGGGGAGAATACACAGGCGTGTTACAGCAATGAAAAGTGCCTCAAAGGCAATGGATAATGTGAAAAGGTCATCAAAACTTTGATGTATTTGTTTTAACAAAATAGAAGGATAGAGAAAGATGTTTAAATGTTTCATGTATAACTTTTCTTGTTTGGCTGAATTTAACTTAAGGTCTATAGTACTAATTTGTTTTTGTTTTAACTGAGGGTTTTGTTCATCATTACTATTTTTGTGTTTTTTTCCTGGAGAGGTATTTCTTGAACATATCATATTCTTATCCGTTGTTGTTGGTATTATTGTTGTTAAAAGAAAATCAGATCTTAGGAATTCAATTTATGGTACATATTCCATATAAAATTAGATATAAATATTTTGTACATACCCATATACATGTGTACATAACATTTTACTCTTACATTTTAAGAATTACTTGTTCTTAAACAAAAAGCACACTGTAACATACAGCCATACGGCAACATGAGTATCATTTTATAGCAACACTAAACTTATCAATTCCAAATTGAGAGAATGTAGGCAGCTTGTATGCTTAAGGAATCAATTAAAAGCATAAAAAAACTTACTCATTTAATTGGTCCCAATTAGAGTGATTCTCCTTGATGAAATCTGGGGAAGATTAGTAGTACCTAACATCTTTACTTCTTTATTAATAACACAAGTAAATGTAACTGAAATACTCTGTGACATTCTTCATTATGAAATAATGTCTGGTATATGTTCATTGCCATTAATGAGTTATAAATAATACAATCTTGAAACATAAGTTACTCTTACCATATACAAATATGATGTCTTATATAAACTATTTACTTAGAAATGATCTGTTAAATTCTGAAATAGTAAAATACCAACACAAAAGAAAATATATTTCAGGTTGATTTTAAGACTTGCAGAACAAATTAAAATATATTTTAGCAATTTTCAGGGGGAAAAAGGCAAACAAAAAGAGTCTTTTTGGGATACATTCCTTTATTCAAAGAATGAGCAATGCTTTTCTGAAAACTTAGGCATTTTCTATACTAACCAATGGACTGGCATGTTCTTAGCTATTATAATTTGAGTGCAAAATTGTTTTTGCAGCTTCTTCTGAGCTTGCCATAAATTAATTTGGCATATACATCTTTTTAATTTTCTTTCACTTTCTGAAGATAAATGTTTAAATACAGTCTTCCAAAATTTTTATTTATTATATAAAAGATGAGCAGAATACATATTTTTATTTTGGTTTATGCTTGTAGACATGACTTTTAATTAACTCAGCAACAGCTGATAATAAGATTATTAGCATGTACAAAGTGTGCAGTTAATAGAAGCAGAACTAGAGGCAATTAGTGGAATTAGGTGTTTTTTCTACCGAGAAAGAGTATCCTAAGTACTAATTGTTTATGCCAGTCCAATCACTGCAAATATCCCTAATAGCATCATTAAATCAATGTAACACTACATTATAAGCACTAAGTAGACTTAGTGATTTGGTATCAGATTGGCACAGTGATGAGCTTATTAATATTTTCTATGAGTTACGTATAGACTGTTGAAACTTGATTTTGCAACACTTCACTTTGTAAATTTTCAAAAGACAAAAAAAATGCTTACTCTGCCATAGGTACAGTGTCTCTATGTCATATTCTTATAACCATTCAGTGGCATTTAAGGTTTTTAATTAATTAATTATTTTAATGCATTAATTATTTTTTTAATAATAAAACTCTTGAAACAGTCATGAAATAAAAGTGCTGCACCCTATGCAGCCACTGTGGAAAACAGTATGGAGATTCCTCAAAAAGTTAAAAAGATAACTACCTGATGATCTAGTAATCATAGTACTGAGTATTTACCTAAAATATACAGAAATGCTAATTCAAAGGGATACATACATCCCAGTATTTATTGTAGCATTAGTTACAACAGCCAAATTATGGAAGCAGCTCAAGTGTCCATCGATAGATGAATGGATAAAGAAGAGGTGGTGTATAAGTACAATGGAATATTATTCAGCCATAAAAGAATGAAATCTTGTAATTTACAAGGATGTGGATGGAGCTAGAGAGTATAATGCCAAGTGAAATAAGTCAGTCAGAGAAAGACAAATACCACATGACTTCATTTATATGTGGAATTTAAGAAATTAAATAAGCTAGGAATGGGGAAAAGAAAGAGAGAAAGAGAGAGAGAAGCTAAGAAACAGACTCTTAACTATAGAGGACAAAATGATGGTTACCAGAAGGGAGGTGGGTGAGGGGTTGAGTGAAATAAGTGATGAGGATTAAAGAGTACATTTACCATGATGAGCACGGAGTAATGTGTAGAATTGTTGAATTAACTATCCCGGAATTAAAACAAAAGAGCTTCATAAAAAAAGTACCGTGCTCTAATGACTCTAAAAATTAAATATAAGAAATTTAGTAATGATTATTATATTTTAAATAAAGGTCTTTTTATTTTGCTTGCCATACTTCATAATATTCAGTGGGTTGAGTATGAACGTAGTTTTCAAGGTAGAGGCAGTGAATTTCTGATCTTTCTTGTGGTTTATTTATTTCTATGGAAGATACATTGTTGCCTGTTTGACATGTCACCTGAGGTATAATGAGCCAACATATTTCACTTCTGTTTGCCATGTGTTCTTTATTCCTTTTCTCTTCCTTTTATCTATCCTTTCTTCTTCCTTCATCATCTCCTATTTTTAGTTATTTAGCAGAGATATATATGAAACTCAAAAGAAAAGCAGTAGCCTCTCTATTCTGAAAACTTATATTCTCAAAGTTTTAGGGGCACCTGGGTGGCTCTGTTAAGCATCCGACTTCAGCTCAAGTCATGGTCTGGTGGTCCGTGAGTTCAAGCCCCACATCAGGCTCTGCACCAACATCTCAGAGCCTGGAACCTGCTTTGGATTCTCCCTCTCGCTCTGCTCCTCCCTAACTCATGCTCTGTCTCTCTCTCAAAAATAAACATTAAAATTTTTTTTTAAGTTTTTAGGACTGAGATGCTCAAACTTTATGGTCTTAGGACCACTTTGCACTCTTAAAACAAACATATTAAGGTCCCAAAGAGCTTTGGTTGTTGGGAAATATATCTATTAAAATTCACCACATAAGGAACTAAAACTAAGACAGAACTAAAACATTCATTTAAAACTAGCAATAATGAATCATTATATGTTAGCAAAAATAAGATATTTTATGTAACAATGGCTACATTTTTTAAACAAAAATAGGGAAAAGGTTAGCATCATTTTTTGTTTGTCATACTTTTAAAATATCTGCCCTAATAGAAGACAAATGGACTTTCATATCTACTGCATTTAATCTTTTGCAAGTGGAATGTAACTGCTGGAAAACTCCACTGTATATTCATGGCACAATGAAAGTAAAAACAGCATTGTCATAAAAATAGTTTGATTTCATGTATTTCCTGAAAGGGTCCCTGGAACCCCAGAACCCTTGGACCACCTTTTAGTTTTAAGTAATATCAGTTTTCTGACTCAGAATAATTTAACTAATTGCGTTGATAAGATTAAAGCATACATTACTATATCCATTTATTTACAAATCTAGATTTGATTCTTCACTTATATCCACCAAAATAGCTAATATAAATTCATTCTATAGAAAGCATTTAGCTACCTAGGTTGTAAGAATATAAGTTCTTAGGGTAACCTTTTGAGCTAACATTTTCTTAAAGGTCTTTTTCCATGACTTTTAAAGCATATGCTTCAGCAGTGTAACACAGAATTCTATATAATCAGTAGGGAAAGTATCATTAAATTCTTCTAAAATTATACACACACATAAGAACACACAGTCTTAATAAGTTATGGGAATATAACCCAATAGCACATTTACTTTTTAGAAATTTTTATTCTAAGGGTAAAATGAATTTAGTGAACTCAAATAAATTTGAGCTACCCTCAGCCAAGTCTGAGCACAGTTATAATTAAATAATCACTAGACTTGCTTAGAAAACTGAAAGGCAGTTTAAGAATTTAAGCCTCAGTAAAGCATTAAAGGAACAAATCTCCTCAGAAACAGACATTTTTAATACTGGCTTTTACTAGCTCTCTCTCCAATCTTGTTTCCACAAGTCTTCTCTCAACATCTCACAAGCCCAGCAGACACTCCTAATAGCTCTTACTTTACAAAATATTCCAGTCTCAGGACACATATGTTCCTGTTTGATGTTGGTTTCGTTACTCCTTCTTTACCATGATTCTCCTAGTTTATCTTCTTACAGCAACTCTGCCTTCGTCATGTAGCTCACTGTAAACTTCCTAGTTCTACTTACACCTCCATTGTCATAATTAGGAGCAGCAAATGCACAGAGACTGAGCAGGCAGAGACAATATCTGTAGTGAGTAGGGTGAGTAGGAGGAAAGCCTATATATATATTTTGTTCTGTGTTGTAAAAGCAAATTAATGAATTCTAAAATATAAAAGAAAATATTTTATTCCAGTTTACTTCTGTGAAATAAAATACATGATTGTGGCTTCAGGTCTTTGTACAGTGATATTTTAAATTTATTCTGGATTCATAGTTACTCTGAAAGATTTATCAGTGTACAACTAAGAATGCAGATACTGCTCTTAAAATAGTAACAGAGTCTCACACCCAACCCCAAGATGCTTGAACGTATTTTGTGAAGGAGTGGTGAGTGGAAGAATGGTTTATTATTGACACTACAGCACATGACATGGCATCTCTATTTCTCCTGGGGGAAGTTTATTTTTAGCTCATACCTCCATAATAAAGGTACCCTCCTCCATCCAAAGAATATTGGTGGGCATTTCCTTTTATGGGTTACCAAAGGAAGGGACATGAAGAATGCAGGGAAAGGACCCTCAGTTTTGAGAGGAGTGTAGTCCAGCAGATCAATTTGTAACCCAGTGGATATGTTTCTGGATTAATAAGCAAAGATGAAAAGAAGCATTAAACAAACCTTAAATAAGTTGATAAAGATCATAAATTTCAGAAAATACAGTAAAATTCTACCATGATACTAAAAACGATGTCTACAAATTCAATTACATAAAGTAGATAGATGGTCACATTACTGCTGGGCAGAGTAAGAAGCCAATTTTAATTTATATTTATTCAAATTCATAATATCAAGTGACATAGTAATGAAAATTCCTTAAAGGTAAACATAATAAATTAATTGAAGAAAATGTGGAGGACTATATATCAAAGACTAGGGAGATAATTTTTTTAAAGACATAAAAGTTATAAACCTTAAGATTAATAATGATTTCTATTCAATAAATTTGTTAAGAAACAAATGTGACTGGGAGAGGACATTTATGACATCTAAAATGGCCAAGAGATGGATATCTAAAATATACTAACAGCAACTAAACAAAATAAAAACTAGAAAAACAATAGAAGACAATCAACAAATATTAATGAACAATTAGAAGCCTGGATAGCTAATAAGCATATGAATAGATACTCTTAACTTACTAGAAATTAGAGAAATAAAGATGAAAAACAATTATAAGATCCTAGTTTTATCTACCTTGAATGGCAGAAATGTGTGTCATTTCAAGTGAATAGTTAGGACATGGGGGGGGGGGATGAATTTTAGGCTTTACCATGATTATGTAAGATGATCAGCTATTTGTAGACTTCAGTAAAGCAGTATTTATCTAAATTATGCACGCTTAAGCCTGATAAGGTCAATACTCATTTTTGGCAATAAATTATAATCTCCACTATCTTCTACATTCTACACTATATCATAGAAGAAGGAGATTGGAAATACATTTTCCAAAATTTATTGCTATCCTAGTTCTTGTTTAGAATCCTCCAACAGGAAGTAGTAGCATGCGATTTAGAAGGTAAAGGGGGCTATTGTGAGAGCAACAGGCAATGGTATGGGACTCAGCAGAGGTGAGGTTTTTTTCAGCAGCCTTGAGATCTCCTCCTGTGAGTCAACTACCTATGAACTTTGGAAGTAGTTTCAGATCCTCATTTTCTTGATGCCATGGAAGCCAGGAGGGAATTTGAGAGCTAACAGCAGTCTTCCCTGATATGATCAACTCAGGCCCCTCCCAAGAGTTCTGTTAACCTAATTCTTTGCATTAAATACCATCTTCTAAATCCCTAGAGAGATATTTCACCATATACTGACTGGTACACAAACTGATCCCAGTATGGGTGGGAAAAAAAGTTTAAAAACTTGCATAAGGGCACATCACATCATTATTCTTTATAACAGTGAGTAGTAACAGGTTTCAAAACTGAGCATTACATGAAGAATGCATAAACAAAATGTGAGTGGAATATGTCTGAGAAGTAAGGAGCACCAACTTAGAAACATAAAGAAGCATGGCTATATCTGAAAACATTAGTGGTGAAATGAGGGATAAAGTAATATAATTCATATTTAAGTGTTGTCTGTAAATCAAAACATTCACTCAACACTCCATATTTGATAAGTTTTCATGTCTATTTTCCATTTAATATTAAATAAAGAGAATAGGTCCATATGAAGATGAATCGGTGCAGAGAAGAAGACCAGAAGAAAAGGGAAAATAAAATACAACACAATAAAATGAAATGGAACAATGTAAAGCAATGTAAATAAAATACAAAAGGGAGAGTTTTGAATGGACACATGAATACAGTGCACTATGAACTGAGGACTACAAAAGAATATAAACTCTCTCTACACCTAAAGATCAGAATGGAAACAAAAAATGGAACACACAAAAATGCTTTAATCACTGCTTGTTTCATCTAAGTTTGCACTATTATTTTCAAATTTATTTTTCATACACTACTTTTGTAATAAAACTTAGATTTTGAAAACTGGGTTCTCAATAAATGTGAATCTTAGGCATATTTTCTTGAAACTTTACATGTGTACCTGAATTCATACTCTGCAAATACCCACGCATTCTAAAACAATGATTAAATTAATTTAAAATACAGAAGCTTTTGAAATTTTGCATATAGCTTCTGCTCTCTGAACATCCTTTTACAGATGCTACATTTATTGAATTCAGGTTTTTATTGTTTTAATTTTATTTATTTATTTATTTATTTATTTATTTATGAGAGAGATTGATGGTGCATTGGGGAGGGGCAGAGAGAGAGAGAAGAGACAGAGAATCTCAAGCAGGCTCTGCTCCACATTAACATTTAAACATTTAAATAAATATAGTAAGGTGTTAACATTTGAAGATAATAGAAGAAACAGAATATGTAGCAGTAATACTGTTTTTTTTAAATACCAAATTTGCCCTCTTCTTCTCTAATCTACAGAAAATTTATAGCCAAGTAATTGACACAGACAGGCCTTCAAGAAATGTTAGTTGATCTCCTATTACATGCCAACATTTTTTCTATTGCAGAAAACTAATCTCTTTTAAATTCTTCCACACTACCAATTTTGTTTGAGAAGTAATATGTCCTGCTCTGGGGCATATGTCATGGTCAGCCTGAGCCAAACATAGAGAACCCTATGCCTCTACTAGGGATTGGTTGAGGGTGGGCAATGACACATAAATAAAGTCTGCTTCATACATTTTAGAAAAAAAATTCCTAACTGATGCAGGCAAGAACAGCATAAACGGAATGCCCTTTTGTTCCTCTTCATCGTTCCCCAAGCTTTGAACACAGTCAGTGAAAATGTGATTTCTCTTAATTGTAAAGTGTTAACTATAGGTACCATGTGCCTATCAAACAGTAAGGCAGAGGACTAAACCAAAATGCTTAGGACGGTGAAATGCTTAACATGGTAACATGGAAAAATAGAAATGTGGAGATAAGAATTCCTAATAGTTTTCTTTCTTTGCTTTATTCAGTTATCTTTTCATGTAGTCTGTAAAATATTGTTAAAATCTTATAATCAAATGGGATTCTTGTGAACTATAAAAGCACATGGATATTAAATAGAGGAAGGAACTCTGAATTTTATGATTAATAAAAACAAAAGGAGGCAATTATATTATCTCCCATATTCATAGAATCTATCTAGAGGGGGGATTCATCTTGTAAAGTTTTATAGTTTAAACCAGATGACTGACTTATAGTTTCAAAATAAAATTTAAAAACAATGAAAATTATAATAGGCTTAATGTAGGAAATCTATTATAGGCTATAATTTAGACAATTGTTACTTGAATCATTAAGTTATTACTAATTTCACAATTGGTTTATTATGTACATGGGTAGGAAATCCTTTAGGCCATAAGTCATCAATTAAAAATTATTAAATTAGTAACAAGATTTTAATCAAATAATTTATTTTTGGAAAACAAGAACATGATTAAAATTGCTTTAGGGATTTTTCATTACTCCTGTTAGATAGTAATGTAATTTTATAATTAGTAATAAAATATTTGTAACTATGTTTAGTAAGTTCAGAAAAATGGGGGCTCCTGTGGCTCAGTCTGTTGAGTCACCACCTCTTGATTTTGGCTCAAGTCAAGATCTCACATTTAGTGGGATTTAGAATTCTGCACCCCCCCCACCTCCCTACCCCCACAGCTGTGAGCACTGAGCCTGCTAGGTTTCTCTCTCTCTCTGTCCGACTCTGCGCCCATCCACACATGTGTGTGTGCAGACTCTCTCTCCCTCTCTCAAAATAAATACGAGTCTTAGTCTCCATTTTTAAACATCTCCTATTCACTATAATGCTGACCACTGGTCTCCTCTCTTGCCCTTCTCTAATTTATTCGTTAAGCTACCTCCTGTTGTCTTTACAAACATAAAACTGTTATGTCACTTTTCTTCTTAAAATACTCAAATTGCCTCTCATTGCCTTCAGATATCATCTAATGTAATTTAAAGCCACACGAGATCTGGCCACTACCTCTCTTCTCTGGTCTTCTTTGTCTTCGGATAAGCGTTCCATCCTCTGTTCACACTGAACTAACAGTACCTTTAGAATGTCTGTGCTTACAAGGGATTCCTTGTTCCACATTTTGGCTAAATGTGGCACTCACACTTTTTAAAAAATAATCTACCATGTATGAAATAACATCTCATTGCAGAGGAAACTGATTCATGTCTGTCAATTTTTTTTTTATTTTTGCCCTTCATAGCCATTCTTTACTTTAAAAAAAATAGCATTTTTATTTATTTTTGAAAGACAGAGACAGAGCATGAGTGGACGAGGGGCAGAGACAGAGAGGGAGATAAGGAATCCGAAGCAGGCTCCAGGCTCTAAACTGTCAGCACAGAACCCGACGTGGGGCTCAAACCCATCAACTGTGAGATACTGACCTGAGCCAAAGTCAGAAGCTTAACCCACTGAGCCACCCAGGTGCCCTATTCTTTACATTTGTTATGCCCAGTTTATTTGTCAATTATATGTGTTACAAATACTTTCTCTCAGAAAATGTAGAGACTTTTTTTTTATCATTTCTCCTTTATAATAATTTTTGATGAACCAGGTTTTTTAAATTTAATGTAATTGAATTTTTCAAGATTTTATGTTAGTAATAATATTTTAAAATTTATTCATTAACAAATACTCCTTATATTGAAATGATAAAATATTCTTTTATGTGGGTTGTGTTTTTTTTTCAGATTTTCCTTTCACATCTATGTCATTATGTCATTCAGAATTGTTTTTTTTTTCCTCACATACAGAATCCATTTTGCCATTGATAAGTCCATTATTATTTGAGCCAATACCACATTATCTTAATTACTATAGCTTTATACATCATTTTGATATCTCATAGCAAACATTCACATTTTAATTTTTATCAGTCTCTGGGTATTCTTGTTCATTTATATTTCTAATACACTTTATGTTAATCTTACCAAATTCCTTAGAAATCCTTATGGTGGTTTTGATTATATGAAAGTCTAAAAATTTTCTTACAAAATTACCGCACACAGATTGATTTTTTTTTCCCCCTCGGCTACTTTTGTATTTGTATTGTTTCAATTTCAATTTTTGAAATTATATTTCTACTTTTTCTTTTGGCACAGCAATTATACATTCTATTGTATTTTTAATTTCAGTGTCCACGTGCTCATTGCTAATATGTAGAAATACAATGGATTTTTGTGAATTTCTTTTTGCTCTCCTTAAATCGCTGAACTCAAAGAGTGTGCTCTAGGACTGGTTTTTGTTGTTGTTGTTGTTGTTTTTTAGATTACTTGGGAATCTATCTATAGTAATCTTGTCATCTGAAAATAGGAACTGTTTTATTTCTTTTTTTCTCCAATCTGTATGCATTTTTATTTCCTCTTTCTGCCTTACAGCATTGGCTGAAATTTCAAGTACTATGCTGAATAAGAATGGTAAGAGTAGACATCCTTACCTTCTTCCTGATTTTGGAGGAAGGAATTCTGTGTTTTGACTATTGAGTATAATATTGACTGTTGGCTTTTTGTAAATGTTATTTATCAAGAAGGCTTCCTCTTTTCTATTTTTCTAAGAATTGCAATCATGAATGAATGCTGAATTTTATCAAATGATTTTTCTGCATTGATTTATATGATCATGTGGTTTTCATTCTTCAACCTGGTAGATTTCATCAGCTGATTTAAAAAAAAATAATGTTTATTTATTTTTGAGAGAGAGAGAGAGCTGGGGGAGGGGCAGAGAAAGAGGGAGACCCAGAATCCCAAGGAGGCTCCAGATCTGAGCTGTCAGCACTGAGCCCCACATGGGGCTAGAACTCACAGGCTGTGAGATCATGACCTGAGCCAAAGTCGGATGCTCAACTGACTGAGCCACCCAAGTGCCCCTCATTGGCTGATTTTTAAATATTGAGCCAGATTTGAATTCCTAGAATACCTCACCTGATCATTTTGCATAAATCTTCTTATACATTGCTAAATACTATATGGTATTTTTTTAAGGAGTTTTGCATCTATATCCATGAGTGATATTGAACTGTAGATTTATTCCTTTATTTTTTATTTATTTTTTTTTATTTTTTAGTACTTTGGTCTTTGTATCATGGTAATACTAGCTTCAAAAAAATAAATTAGGAAGTATCTTCCTTTCTGCTATTTCTTAAAATGATTCTATACAGAATTGGTGATAATTACTCTTTCAACAGTTGTTAACATTCTTCAGTGAAACTATCTGGACCTGAAAATTCCTTCTTTGAAAAAAATTGTATTTATGAATTTAATTTCCTCAAATTTTGATAATTAAAATGCTATAGTAATATCCTCTGTTTCATTACCACTCTTCATAATTTGTATCTTTTTTCTTATTTGTCAGTCTTACTGGAAATTTGTCAGCTTTATTGATTTTTTCAAAAAACAAGCTCTTTGTTTCATTGATTTTTCTCTATTGTTTTTCTGGTTTTTTTTTTTTTTTATTTCTTCCTTTTATTACTTACCTCCTTCTGCTTGCCTTGGGTTTATTTTGCTCTGCTTTTCCAGGTTCTTGAAATGTGAGCTTATATTATTGATTTGAGACTTACTCTTTTCTAATATATACACTTAAAACTATAAATTTCCTTGACAACACTGCCATAGCTGCAATCCATACACTTTTATATGCCGCATTTTCATTTTCAATTAGCTCTGTGTTTAACTTCCTTCAGGATGTTTTCCTTTGTCTCATAGGTTATTTAGAAGTCTATAAATTAGTTTCTAAATTTTAGGAGTTTTTCTGTTGTCTTAACTCTTAGTATTCCATTGTGATTGGAAAACATATTATCTATGATTATAGTTTTTTTCTTATTTGTTGACATTTGTTATATGGCCCAGTGTTTGATCTACCTTTTATATGTTCCTTGAGCATTTAAAAAATATATATGTTCTGCTGTTTTCTGGGTGGAAAGTTCTATAACAGTCTATCTTATTCTGTTGGTTGATCATAATGCTGAGTTATTTGATATCCTTGTTAATTTTCTATTTATAAGTCATTGAGAGAATAATCTTGATATCCCCAATTGTGAACTTGTCTATTTCTGTATTAGTGCTATCAGCTTTTAGTTCATACATTTTGCAGCTGTATTGTTTTGTTCATACATTTTTAGAAGTTCCATGTCTTCTTGGATGTTGACCCATTTAACATTATACAGTGCTTCTTTGTGTCATCGTCTTTTTCTTCTTCTTCTTCCTCTTTATTATTATTATTATTATTATTATTATGGCTCTAACATTTTTATTTTTTATTAATGTAGCCATTCCTACTTTTATTTGATTAATATTTGCATGATATGCTTTTCTATGCTTCTACTTTATAGAATATAAACTGCCTATATTTTATAATTGAAATTAGTATCTTGTAGACAGCATATAATTGACTCATGTAAAAAATATTCTGCTACGGTTCCCAGATGACTCAGTTAAGTGTCAGACTCTTAATTTTGGCTCAGATCATGACCTCATGGTACATAGGATGGAGTGCACAAGGCCTCTAGGCTGACAATAGGAGACTGCTTGGGAATTCCATTCTCTCTCTCTCTCTCTCTTTTTTTTTTTTTTTTGTTTGTTTGTTTTTAATGTTTATTTATTTTTGAGACACAGAGAGAGAGACAGAGCATGAGTGGGGGAGGGGCAAAGATAGAGGGAGACACAGAATAGGAAGCAGGCTTCTGGCTCTGAGCTGTCAGCACAGAGCCTGATGCCTGGCTCAAACTTACAAACCGCGAGATCATGCTCTGAGCCAAACTCAGAGGCTCAACCTACTGAGCCACCCAGGTGCCCCTCTCTCCCTGTCTCTCTGCCCCTCCCCCACTCATGCACGCGCGCGCACGCGTTCTCTCTCTCTCTCTCTCTCTCTCTCTCTCTCTCTCTCAAAGTAAATAAATAAACTTTAAAAAAATAATCTGCCGGGGCACTTGAGTGGCTCAGTCAGTTAAGCATCCGACTTAGGCTCAAGTCATGATCTCACGGTTCATGAGTTCCAGGCGACCGGCTCTGTGCTAACAGCTCAGAGCCTGAAGCCTGCTTTGGATTCTGTGTCTCCCACTCTCTCTGCCCACCCCCCCCCCAAAAAAAATAAACATTACAAACATTAAAAAATAAAACAAAATAAAAAATAAATCTGCCAATTCCTGCCTATTAGTGTAAACCTGCTATTTATATTAAATGCAATTATTATGTTAAGGATTAAGATTGTTACTTTATATTTTTCCTGATTTTTGTTTCTCTGGTTGCATTTTTCTTTCATACTTGAACATTTTTCAGAATTCCATTTTAACTTATCTACACTTTTTTTTAGTGTATCTCTTTTTGTAAACAGTTTAGTGGTTGTTTTGAGTATTTCATTATATATATACAAAACTTATCACAGTCTACTAACATCATCACTTTACATTTTGTGTGGACTATAAAACCCTTACCTTTTTTCTACATGCTTACCCCATTTATAATATAATTTTCAATATTTCCTCTCTGTATAGAATTACATCACACAGTACTACAGTTTTTGCTTCAACTTATCAAAATATAAATTCACTATTCAAAAACTAGGCATTCAAGAGGAGAAAGAAAGTCTACTGTATTTATCCATATTTTTGCTTACCATGTTCTTTTCTCCTTTGTGGTTTCCCAAAGTTCTTTCTCTTATTTTCTGTTTGGAGAAATTTCTTTAGCCAGTGTTTTGCACTAGGTCAGTTAGCAGGAAACTATCTTTGTTTTCCTTCACCTTAGAATATCTTGATTTCTCTTTCATTGATAAACTTTTTTTTTTTTTTTTTTTAGAATATAGATTCTGCTTGACAATGCTTTGCCTTTAGCACTTGAAAGATACTGTGCCACTTCTCACTTCCAGGGTTTCTGGTAAGAAATCCACTACCTTCCAAGTTATTTTTCTCCTACAGATACCATCTCATAGGTCTCATTTCACTCTTGTTTTCAGGATGCTTTTTTTTGTTTAGAAACATACACACATATTTGATTAAGTTGTGTCTTAATGTGGATTTCATAAGATTTATTCAGATTGGAGTTTTCTCAGTTCCCTTTATCTATACATTTACATCTCTTGATAAATTTAGCCATCATTTTCTTTTCAGCCATCATTTCTTTTATTACTTTCACTTCAACACTCTTTCCCTTCAGCTTTTGGGGCTCTGATGATACAAATATTAGATAATTTCTTATAGTGCCACAGGTTCCTCAGGCTCTGTTCATCTTTCGTTTTGTTTTGTTTTGTTTTCTCTTCCTGACATTTTATCTCCTAATGTTTCTCTACTGATTCACTAAATACTTTTTCTAACTTCCATTCTCATAGTGAACTAGACTAACCTGTATATTCTGGTTACTTTGTATTCAATCCCATTTGGTTCTTCTTTATATCTTACTTTCTTTTCCTTTGCTGGTACTTTTTTTTTTCATTTGTTTTAAGCATGTTCATAATAAACTGTTGAAGAATTATTACTATTGCTGTTGCTTTAAAATTTTAATTTGGTAATTCTAACATTTCATCATCTCAATGTTGACTTCTGTTTATTTTCTTTTTTCACTCAATTTTAGATCTTTCTGGTTTTTGACTTGATGAATGATTTTCAACTGAAACCTGGGCATATTCCTTTAATTTATGAAATTCTTGAATTTATTTAAACTTCTTTTATCTGCCTTTGTCTGACTCTGTTAAGAGAATAGGAGGAATCACCTGGTTATTGCCAAATAGAGGCAGGAGTTCAAGTTCTCCATTCACCTTCTTGACACCAAAGGTGGAAAGCTCCTCATTGCTGCTGGGAGTAGAAGTGTAGGCTCCCTACATGGTCACTAGGGTGGTAAGGCTTGTTATCAGCCAGCAGGGATGAAATCCTCAGCTCCTTATTTGACCTTCTCCGACATCGCCCCCACAGAGGTTGGGGTGCCTCTTTATAATATAGCCTTACAAGAGCAGAAATCTAGGTTTCTTATTTGCTGGATCAAGTGGGAGTGGGGCTAGAGTTTTTTCTGTGGTATTTGTCCAGAGTAGAGTAGTCATTATCAAAATTTTCTGGTGCTAAGTTCCTCTTCCCTTGCTTCTTTGGTTAGAAGAAACAGTTCTTGTTGGGCAGTATTTTTGCCTGTGCCTGTTGATATTTTCAGGTTGTAGACTTCCTTAACTCCAGGTCTGGGATATATGAAAAAAAATATAACTCAGGGTGCTAATTTTGTTTGTTTGTTTCTCCAGTCTCCATATCCCTAGCAACTATGCCTTTTTTCCCATCTTTGAAGAATCTTCTTATGTTTGTTTTTTGTATAATGTACAGGGCTTTTAGTTGTACTTAGCAGAAAAAAATAAGGAAAATTATGCCTACTTCATCCTCCCAGAAGTGAGAGGCTTCATCATTGCCCTGTAAAAGCTCTAGGTTACTTCCTTTCACACTTAATTTTTTTTTATTACAACCAATCACAATGTCTTTCTCTTAAGAGTTACCACAAGTCACTTGTGTGGTAACCATTTTCTTTATTTCCCTTAAAATTTACCTCATAACTACGCATCCCTATTGAATTCCATAACTATGCATCTCTGTTGTTTAGTTTTGCCATTAAAAAAAAAGCTTTATATAATTATATTCATGTAATATGTAGTCTTTCCTCTGTATTATGGATTTATTTCTTCAATATTATGCTGTTAATATTTATAACTTTTTAAACTGTTTATTTATTTTTGAGAGAGAGAGAGGGAGAGAGGGCACATGAGCAGAGAAGGAGCAGAGAGAGTGGGAGACAGAGAATCTGAAGAGAGCTCTGCTCTGACAGCAGAGAGCCTGATGTGGGGCTGGAACTCACAAATCATGAGATCATGACCTAAGCCAATCATGACCTGAGCTGAAGTTGGACACTTAACCAGGTGGCCCTGTATTTTTAATATTAATATGAGTTTTTATTTGAAATCTTTGCTTATATTTTTGGTTTCTCTAGTAATGTATGAATAAATCATAATTTATGTATTCATTTTACTTTTGATTAATTTTAGATTATTTCTAGTTTTTGCCATTATTAGAAATAAAAATGTTACTATGTATGTTCTACATACCTGTTGCTGCAAGTGTGTGGGCAAAGCAACATCAAATTATTGTTGTTATTTTTATTGTTATTTTTAATGTGAAGAAAGGTTTATCCATAAATGAAAATACATTCACCTTGTAAAAATGAAATTTGAAGTAGTAAGTATATTATTTTTCAAGTTTTATTATTGTGCATATTTCAGACCAGCTTTATGTTAATTTATTGGCTTAGTTTTTTTGCATTTCATGGGAAATGGGAATGGGATACTCTTTGTTCTCGGGTGTCTCGTGTTTCATTCATAGCCCTAAATCAGTGGCCCATGTCTACTGAATACCCCTGAGCCAGGGCACCTGGTTGGCTCTGTGGGTTAAGTGTCTGACTCTTCATTTCAGCTCAGGTCATGATCTCAGGGTTCCTGATTTGGAGCCTCATGTCAGGCTTCATGCTGGAAGTATGGAGCCTGCTTGGGATTCTCTCTCTATCCCACTTTCTGCCTCTCCTTAACTCATGCTTTCACATGTGCATTCTCTCTCTCTAAGTAAATAAATAAACTGGGAAAAAAAAAAAAAAAAAAGAATACCCCTGAGCCAAAGTGCCAAATATTTTGTATCTCTTTTTTCACAGTGGGACAGCCTTTTCTGCTTTCTAAGTTTGTGGGGTTCAGTTCCAATCTATACTGCAGAAGAACTAAGCATCTTTTCCCCAATCTAGTTTCTTTATTATATAGTTTGATATTAAGTCTTATATATCAATAGTCTGGTTGTTTACAATAACCATGTTCCTCTTTATGGTTAAAACTTGAGATTTTTCTTTCTTGTTTTCTTTTTCTCTTCATCCTTGTTTTAAACCAGTGTATTTTGTATTTTGTCATACAAATTCTGTGTGTAAAATGGAGATTTGAAGACAACTATCTTAATAGAACATACTGATCATAACTCTACTAAATATTCTTCAAAATATAAGACACAACTATGATGTATTAGTTCAATAAAACACTATTTTTGTACTAAATTAAAAGAATCTTTAACTGCAAATACTCTTATTTACCTTTGTTACTACTTTGTAGTCACATGTTTCTAGAAGTAGCTGCAATGTAAATCTGAAGAATAGTTTTCTCATGGACATAAAGCCCAATCTTAGTTATCAAACAAGCACTAAACAGTAAAATAGAAGGCTAAAGAACATAAATTTAAAATATATCTATATATGATTTTTGGAAAAGAGACAATAGAGCCTTGAAAATAACACTCTGAATCCTCTAGAAAAATCAATAATGGTTCCACTGAAAATGACTTTTTCTATTCCAGCCATGAACATTAATTATTGCCAAGGTTGAAGATAGAAAAAATATCAACATATATTGTCCGTTTTATAAAAAATCATATTTTAACTTTAAGTGTTCTATTCCTTAGCAAAAAATGTTTTCTTTTAGCAATAGCATATGTGAAATGGAAGAAGGTGAAAAAACTCTTGAAAAATTTTTAAAGATTCAATTCATCTTGAAATATGTAAAAACAATGCAAATTTGGTAATATTGGTCAACTTATACTCATGAGTGTTTTATTAATATTAGCTATGGGGATTTTAATAATGCTGCCTTCTATCCAACTATTTTATTGTAATCATTATTGTTCTTCCTTAATTGGGCTTGCTAAATTTCAACTCTTCACTCTTTAGGAGGTACAAGACAATAAACTTTTACTTTTAGTAATCGAAGTTCTAAATACGTAACTATAGCTTTTTCCCTATTTTCTTCCTATTTATTAGCTTAAATTCACTACCTTTAATTATTATAATTCTATTGTATTATTACCCACAGTAGTTTATTGACCATATACTATAGTCCAAACAGTTGCATGTTTTAATCCTCACAATGTTATGAACTAGATAGTACTCAATCTTCACTGTATAATTAAGACTTTGAGGCACAGGATTTCAAAAACTGTGCCCAAAGCTACAGAGTTCCAAGTGTCAGCAACTGAATTGTAAGTCATATCTGTGTGATTTTGAAAATTTTTCTCTTAAAGGTTGCACCCTGTTACCTCTCACACACACAAATTATAATTAAACAACCCATCAATCATCGTAATATGTCATTTGTAATGCTGGTATCTATCACTTCTATTCACAATTCTTTTCCTATATTTTTCCCTCACTATATGCTAAAATTTAATTCATTGTAATATACATATTTACTACCTCACTTTTTATATTTACTTTATTTCTTCACAAGTGTGTAAAGCATTTCTTCAACAAGTAGTAATAATAAAAACAACTTGTAGTTACTTTGTGAATAGCTTCACAAATTTAAGGATTTTGCGGATTCTTTGTTCTTCTCTACATATCCAAGCAGTTTTATTGCTGCAAAATGTTTTATGTAGGGATGCCTGGATGGCTTAGTTGGTTAAGCGTCCAACTCTCGATTTTGGCTCAGGTCATTATCTCAACAGTTCAAGAGTTCAAGCCTCACATTGGGCTCTGCACTGACAGCATGGAGTCTGCTTCAGATTCTCTTTCCCTCTCTTCGTCCCTCCCCTGCTCACACTTTCTTTCCCCAAATAAATAAATTTAAAAACATGTTTCATGTATACTTCACTTTTATTATCTCCACAATTAAATTAACATTTCCT
Source organism: Panthera tigris (assembly GCF_018350195.1). Taxonomy (NCBI): domain Eukaryota; kingdom Metazoa; phylum Chordata; class Mammalia; order Carnivora; family Felidae; genus Panthera; species Panthera tigris. Next base: position 34,644,523 of record NC_056669.1, read on the forward strand.
TTTTTGTTAAGTACTCTCATAATCTGGGTAAGAAATTAAAACAAAACAAAACAAAACAAAAATGAAATGCCGAAAACAGCACAAGACACAGTATCTAAAAAATTAGGACAGTGCTTTGAATATACCAGGTATTCAATAAATATTTAATGCTAAATGAATAGATGTTGTTTATTTTGTATTTTAAATATATATATATATATATAATTTTAAAAATCACATAAATTTATAAATGTATATACATTCATGTACTTTATATAAAAATTAACCTAGTAAGAAGTTTTAAATAAATAAATATTTAGGAACAGTGACATAGTAAATGCAGTGCTTTGTATATAATAAATGCTGAGTACATTTGTTGATTTAAATCCCAAATTGATTAACTAATGAAGGAAGAGAATACTGGTGTTCTTTTTTGCCATGTTTTACATAAGGCCAGGAGATTATATCCTGATGTGAGTATTTCAGGGGAAATACTTTTATACTCTAAATAGGTTGCTCATTCACAATGCTTTAATGGTGACTTGAAGCAAGCATGGATGTGATGGGGTAGTTTGTATAAACATCCCAGCCATGGAGTAAAGGCATATGCTTTATAATCCTTAATAGCATATTAAAATAAAAAGGAACTAAGGGAGTGGAGTGTCATCAATCATGTTATCACTATGTGCAAAATTGAATTTTGACGTCGCTTCCCAAATTGCTAGGTTAAATTGTAACTTGTGCTTTTGCCAACAATGCATTGTTTTTTCCCCTTTCACAAACTATATAGTAGCAGTTTAGTTTCTGAATGAGTATTCAAGCTGTATTTTTTGTGCCCTAGACCATTCCTCACAATATTCTCTATTTTTTGTGTCCCTGTAGACTTTCAGGTAATTTTTTTCTCATTAGTATACCTCCATCAATAAAATGTTCTGAGAGTTGTTTTTTTTTTTTTTTTTTATTAAGGCTATATGTGAAATATAACCTAGATCTCTTGTTTAGTTGGAAATACATATTGCATTTCAATGTGATTCCCTGTTTTACTCAGCTACTGTATATCTAGATGTTATATTTCTATGGATTTGTTTTGTCCTTTCCACCATGAGAAAACAATTATTTATACAGCGTCTATTTTCTTGTTTGTTGTAAAATGAATGTGATTGTTACAATAGCAATGTATTTCACTGTAGAAAACACAATTATTTCCTTCTTCAAACAATATAGTTTGTTGTTGAGCTATATATTTTTAAAAAGGAAAGAAACTCTGAGAAAGACAACAAATTAATATCAACCGTATGTATCTATCTTATTTTTCATCTTACTAGAGAGGTATTTAACCCTGATTTTATGCTGAAGTAAGTTGGTAGCCTTTAAAAATACCAACACTTTGGCTTTACCACATAGAAATCTGAGGGTAGAGTCCAGGAATCATTATTTGTTAAGCTCTCCAGATAAATCTAATATGTGGCCAAAGAATATGACTGCTCTGGACAGGTATTACCTCTCTTGTGCTATATATTATAAGAAAAACTACTACTACTGCCATTTGTTGAAAAGCTTCTATGTGTCTGGTCTTTATATATTCCATTACATTACGCAATCTGTACAAAAACCATATAAAATCATTATTCTCACTTTTAGATAGGGAAGCAGAGTTGAAGGATAAAGTAACTTGTACAAATTATATAGTGTCTAAAAGTTAATGCTGAGATATGTATTCAGGTCTGTAAGTATAATTTTATTATTGCAGATAACACATGGTGTTAATAATGCTCTGCTTCACTACTAGAGCCTATTCATATCAAATTCTTCTCTCTGTCTGGAAACAAAGGAACAGTCCACTTCTCTGGCCTCTTGTACTTAGCTGGAACCGTATGACTAGCTCTGGCCAATGATGTGAGGGGAAATGATATGCATCATTCTAAGTGTGGATGCATAATCGTCTACCATGCTGTCAGAAGGTACTGCATGTTTGCAGGTACAGGATGGTGGCATCAGGTTGACATTGTCAGTGATTATATGAAGCAGATCCCCCGCCTGTTCAGTTTGGATGTGTAGTTGAGAGAGACATACTCTATAGTACTTGAAGCCACTGAGATTTGTGTTTTATTTGTGTTACAGCATTACATGACACATACTTTTGAATACACTTATGATACTTTTACACTTCCAGTCTGAGCCATTTGGGGACCTAAATAAATTCCTGGCTAATAAAAGGTGGATGCCCAATTGATGTTTTCATTTTGTTTTTTTAAATTTTTTTTAAATGTTTATTCATTTTTGAGAGACAGAGTATAAGCAGGGAAAGGGCAGAGAGAGAGGGAGACACAGAATCTGAAGCAGGCTCCAGGCTCTGAGCTGTCAGCACAGAGCCCAACACGGGGCTCAAACTCATGAACTGTGAGGTCATGACCAGAGCCAAAGTCAGACGCTCAACTGACTGAGCCACTAACTGATGTTTTTGAAGACACCATTTTTCTTCTGGGTGAATGTAAAGCAGTGTAGGGGAGGAGAAATAATTTTCCTCTCCCCTTTTGAGTTCTTAACTGAGACTCCTATAATATTAAACAGATTAACAAGAGAAAATAAACAAAAGCTATTAACATGTATACCTCATGTATATGTGGAGATACCCAAGGAAAAATGAATAATTCAAAGAGATGGCTTTAAAATTCAGGATTAATACTATCTTAAAAGGGAAAGCAGAGGGGGAATACAGTTATCTTAAGGGAAAGTACATGATTTTTTAGGAAACATAAATGGACTCTTATAAGAATAGGTGGTAGGTTTGACAGTTTGTGACCACGTTTGTCTGGGTGTAATATAGACCTCTAGACTCTTCTGGTTGATAGAACTCCAGGAGGGGATTTATGTCAATTGAATTCCTTTTAGAAGATCTATCTCTAGCCAGACAAGGGGAATTCAGAGAAAGCCTTTCTCTTCAGTTACTGTTCTTCAAGTGCCTATAGCTCAGAATAATCTGCAACCAAAGTTACATATTTTGGGGTGCCATAATGTGCTATATTCTTCAGCAACAAATTTATATTTTACATATGATTGATAAATGACTCTAATGAAAGCTAGATTTTACTTGCTGAATATTGGATTTGAGTTATTTTCTCCAAAGGATGTTTATCTACTTTATGGCACATTCATTTAAATGAGAATGAGGACTTATCCTCTTTTCAATAAATAACCAGCAGATATTCTCCATCTTGGATCATCCATCCATCCATCTATCCATTCACTTATTAACTGTATATTGAATCTCTATCATAGGTCTGCAATAAGGGACAACTTCATCACACACCAAAAGAAGGATCAAGGTGCAACTACTTTTGTGGAGCTCCAAATTCACCAAGGACAGCCATCAGCAGGGAGAGAAAAGTGGCTGAATCACTCATTGAATGGTGAATGTTTTTACTGGGAGAGGCTGGGCATGATTATAGCAGGACTATTTCTCTGCCTTCTGACAATAATCTGGTTTTCAGGGAAGGATTAGAAAGGGATCCTCAAATTTAAGGAACACACAATCCTCTTCCAACTTTATAACACTCAAAAACTGGGAAGAGTTGTGTAACTAAGGAATTGATTGGAAACATTGGGCTAGGAGTCAAATAGCACTGCCTACTCTTGAAGGCTTACACTCAATGAAACAAGGAAAATAAATGAAAACAATATTGAAGTAGTTAGCAACTGTGTGAAAAGAGGTAGTGCCCTGAGGAGTCTACCGGCTTTTAAAAAAAAAAAATCTCAGAACGAGAAATGGATTGCCTATGCAGTAAAGTTAAGTATACTATAGAGAATGACAAAATAATTAACTAAAATACTATTTTGTGTTTTTAGTTTGTTTTGTTTCTTTCTTGTTACAAGAAGATAGCGAAGTATATAATTTTCTTTGCTTTGGGACACATTTATACCATTAAAAAATGAATCTTCCTGAAGAAGAAGTTCCTTTTTTAGTATTTCGTCTCCCAACTCCTCATTGGGAAGTTTAAGCATAATTTTCCTAGAAAAGAAATGAGCCACAAAGAAAGCATGACTGTACTTGATGAAGAAGTACTTTCTCTGGTCTGGAAAGAATTGGTGGGGACTCACTGGATCCAGAATTAGCTGTGTCCTATACTACTTTGAAGGTTTTAGTGATAAGATAGGATCTCAAAGAAGAATGGTTATGGAAAAGGAACCTTTGACTTGACAAAAATCTACAATGCCAGACAGCTATAGACCTATATATCTACCTTTCAGAAATCATGGTGGCAAGGACAATGCCTATATCACTATAACCAATGTGAATATAAGACCAGAGAGACCTGCTTGAAGTCTTGAATTGTGGGAGGTTTCTGAGTACATTTTTGGACCTAAAAATGGGGAGGCAATTATTGTTTTCCTCCTAGCCCATAGAATATGACATAGAGTGGACTATGTTTGTTATAAAGCATTGAGTAAAATTGTATCTGTCTATCTAGAAAACAGGAGAGAGGTTAAATTAGCAATTTGGTGGACTGTAGGGAATATTTTAACCAAGCTCATACTATTTGTAAACTTTGTAGGTGTCACAAGCATGCTTGGGAGATAAAGGAAAGTGGAAAATGAAATATACAACTCTAAATTATCATTTGATGAAACATTTTCCCTCTGTCTCTCAGAAGTGAAAATCATCAAGGATTTTTTCCTTAGTTTATTAGATGCTGACATTTTATTAACTATTTTATTGTATATGGTAGATATTTGAAATGGAACTTGTGACTTATCGAATTGATTCCTAATTGCCATAACACACACACACACACACACATACACACACACACACACACACACACACACACACACACTCATGATATACCCCATAGTCACCTCTAGGTTATACTTTTGAACTAATTCTAAGGGTGTCCACTTTCCTGTGGCACCACGCCTATCTATTCACATGTGAGAGGTGTGAAAGCTTGATTTCAGCCTCCATTCACTCTCCTCATGGGTCTCCCTCATCAATGGCAGGCATATCTAGCACAGTCCTTTATGGTGGTCCTAACATAGTCTCCTGGCTATAAATCTATGATAGTTGGTGAGTTTACTTGAATGTCTGGCATTATTGGAAATATAAATAATGAGCTCATAATGCCAATGAAATATCCTCAGAAAGTTTCATCTTCAGTGACTCCTTTTACATGATTTTGTAGCAAGGTATAAGCTAACCTCTCTTGATAGCTTTATCTTGCTTCAACCTCAGCACTATTTGGATATTTCGAAGGGTTACTATAATACAGGTCTTTGAATATTTTAGCCTCTAAGAAAAACTAGATTAGTTTGTAAATTTATACCTTTGGGTCATAAAGAATCTTATCAGTCAGTCTTGATATATTCAGGCAATTTGACAAGTGAGATATTCTGGAACACTTTCTTAGGATAGTCACTACTGTGAAATTCTTCTTTGGCATAAGTACTATTTGTCAGCCTTCTCCAGTCATGCATATTTTCATGTACCCAACAATTTTATTTTTCATTAAGTGTGTCTTATAAAAATAAGTTAATTCACCATTAAAAAGAATTTATTATTAGAATTTACTTTTATTCATTTTATCTCACATTATTATTTCCGCGTTATCTCAAACATGATTAAAAACAATAATTAATACAGTAATAATGAATTGCTTTTATGTTCATATAATTCCCCAGGACTGATACTATTGTTTCAGAATGGAGATTTTAGAATATTCATTGATTTTACATTTTGATATAAAATATTAGAATTAATAATCTCTTCTTTTTGTTACATTTGAATCATTTTTTAGTCTTAACTTTTGAGTGTAGTATAATATGAAATATAGTAAAAATAGAAAAATGAAGAAGCACAAGAACAAATAAGCCCTGAAAATTTTGTATAAACACCTGCATATAGAATTCACACATGCAGACTTTCAACTGTGCTCCTGAAAAATCAGTGCACTTCACCTAAACATTTCAAAATGTAATTTTTTTCAACTCATAGTTTTGACAAAATATATATCATGTACGCATGGAGTTTGTTATATGTGTTGGAATTTTTTGTTTGTTTGCTTTATTTTTAAATATTTAATATTACATAGGATTCTATGTACATTTTTATTATTGTCTCTAATACCAAGTGGTACGTTTCTGAATCATGGCCCATAATCCAGCACTGGGCATCTACAAAAATGACAGGAGCATAGATATACCCTGGACCCTAGTATATCAGAGGAGAGTCAGGCATGGTTGGTTTGTCACAGCATGGTGGCTTTCACACAGCGGGGAAGCTTTAGAGCACTTTAAGAACGAGTGCTAGCTAAAGGAGTAACCGCTGTGGCTAATCTTATGAAATTTTATGGGCAGCACAGGCCTCTGCAGCAAGCCTGCTAAGGGAAGAGACAAGGAAGAAAATAATAGATGGGAAATGAGCTGACAATTATTTGTAAAATGACAAGAACACGTAGGGACTACAGAATATAACTTGAAGGGATTATGAGGGCAATGTTGTAAAGGGCTGGGACAAAAGTACAGGTGGAGACTTGAGGTTCAGAAATGGTTATTGCTTTTGTAATTTTTATTATAACCTCATCCCTGCTTACTAAACCTGTAAGACTTGGAGAAATGTTAACTACATAAATTAAACTTCCATTTACAGATGTGTGTGTGTGTGCGTGTGTACCAAATGTAAAATAATCCTCACTATGAATTTACACATAAAAAGTTACTCCTAAATAAAATGTATAAGGTTTGTTTCATTTTGGCTCAGCTTCACCAGAAGCTTTAGCGAATGGATTTCTTAGATAAGTATTGTTTTGGATGGAACAATTTGGAATGATGTTTAGAATATAGATATCTAAACTGATAATCTATTTATTAAAAATATCATAAAAAGAGGATTTATAAAAATTACAAACGATGTGTACAGTTTGCTGATTTGTATAAGCTATTATTATATATTATTATAAGAGTTTGCTGATTTGTATAAGCTATTATTATATATTATTATAACAATTTATTTATTTTTTTTACATTTATTTATTTTTGAAAGACAGAGTGAGACAGAGCACAAGCAGGGTAGGGGCAGAGAGAGGAGGAGACACAGAATCCGAAGCAGGCTCCTGGCTCTGATCAATTGTTCAGCACAGAGTCCTACACGGGGCTCAAACCCACGAACTGTGAGATCATGACCTGAGCTGAAGTCAGTCACTTAACTGACTGAGCCACCCAGGCACCCCTACAACATAATTTTATAAGCTGAACACACTCATGTAATCAGTGGTAGGCTAGATAATAGAATATTAATAATGTGCCAAAATCCTCATTGTGCTTCCTTTCAGTTACTAATCAACATACCAAGGATAATGACTCCCTCAATTTCCAACACCATAAATTAGTTTATGTGCTACCGAATTTTCTATGAATGGAATCTTGTAGTATTCGTATTTTTCAACTTGGCTTATTTTACTGGTTTTTTTTCTTAGATTCATCCATTTTGTTGCATGACTCAGTGATTTTTTTTTTTCTTATTTGGATATCTCTTTTTGTAGTTATTTTTTCTCCTTGATATGTAAGTGTTCTTTCTATATTCTATCAATACATTTTTCAAATTTTTTCAAATTTATGTACTGTGAATTTTATTTTCCTGTTTTGACTTTACATTTAACTCTCTCAATAATGATTGTTAATGCACAGAAGAGTTTAACTTTAATGTCATATAACATTTTAAAAATTTATTTTATGATTAATATTTATGGTGTGTTTATGTTCAGTTAAGAAATATTAACTGTGTTATTTAAAAAAAAAAAACAAAGGTTTCCCTTTTATGATTAGATACACAGCCCATCTGGAATTGATTTTCATTTAAGCTATGAGGTAAGGGACAAGGGTTATGTACTTTCATATGGATTTATAATTAAACAATTTAAGTATTTTATTGAAAAGGGCCATCCTTTCTTCACCGTACTGCAGCATCACATTTTCTTAAATCAGATGTATGTATGTGGTCTCTTCATGAACTCTATTCTGGTCTATGCATTTATCCTTTCCCCAGTACTGCAAAAGGTTAACTGCTTAATTTAAAATAAGCTTTGAGATCTGGTAGTAGAAATTCTCCATTTCGTGCCATTGTTGTTCTTTTTCAGAATCGTCTTGGCTGTTCTTAGCCCTTTACTATTCAATATATATTTTAATATCAGCCTGCCAATGTCTCAGAAATCCACCTGCACCTTTGATTGGTATTTCAATGACTCTATAAATTAGTTTAGGTGGGATTATCATTCTCAAAAGATTGGTCTGATAACCTATAAATATAGTCTATCCTATCATTTCTTTAGGATTTTAATTCCTTCCAATAATGTTTTGTAATGTTCACTGTAGAGGTTTTGAATGTTTTATTTCATTCATTTCTAAGTTTTAATGTTTTTCTAAGTTTTAATGTTTTGGAAACTAGTGTAATGTTACTTTTTAAAATAGTTTATGATCTACCTAGAATCTCTAATAAAAATGATCTCTAAAAAATGGTGATTTTTCTTGTTTTGTTCTCAAACTTAGGAATAAAACTTTAAATAATTATTTAAGTTGCTGTATTTTTTTTCAGATATTTGAATTAGTTATCTATTGCTTTTTAATAATCACCACCTTAGGCTAATGACTTATAAAATTAGTATTTCTTTTCTCTAAGTTTCCTGCATAAGGAATTTGAGTGTGGTTTAGCTGGGTCCTTTGCCTCCAGTCTTTTTCAAGTCTAATCAAGATGTCAGCCTAGGCAGCCTCCAATTCCAAGCTCACTCAGTGTTTATAAGCAGATTTCACTTTCTCATGGGTTGTTGGACTAGGACTTCAATTCCTTACTGGATATTGACTGGAGTCCACTTATTCTTTGCCATTTGGAACTCTTTTTAAGGCAACTCACAAAATGGTAGCTGGCTTCAACAAAATGATAAAGCAAGTAGATTGAGGGTGAGTGGGACAGAGATGGACATTATAGCCTTTTAAAATGTAATGCTGGACGTTTCATTCCATTAATTTTACTATTTTCTATCCATAAGAAGTTACTAGATCAGGCCTTAACAGAAGAAAAGGGTTATACAAGGTCACAAACACCAGAAAGCAGAAATCATTAGGAACTTTTCTAAAAGAAGCCTAACACAAAATTCATCAGATTAGGAAATTCTTTCCATTTCCAGTTTACTGAGAGGTTTTGAATTTTGAGTTGGTGTTGAATTTCACTGACATCTTCATGTATTAACAAAATCATATAATTTGTCTCCTTCTTTTTTTTTCCCCACTGAATTTGTCAGTTACATTGCCTGACCTGTGACCAAACGTTCATTCTGAAATTAACACAACTTGTTAGAAAGCATTATCTTTTTTAACATATCAATATATTCTACTTACTAATATTTTGCTTAGAAATTCTGCATCTATTACAAAGAAATTATTTACCTGAAAATTCTCTCTTTTTTTTAAATTTTATTGTCCTGTTTGATGCTAAGGTTATGTTGTCATAAAATTAGTTCAGAAATATTTTCTCTTTTCCAATACAATGGATTTGTCTGAAGAAAAGTTAGTGTTCTTTTTGTCTTTAACATATGAAAAAAAATACTGAAGAATCAATTTCAACCTACAGATCTTCTTCAGCAAAGTTTTAAATGTGGATTCAATTTTTAAATAAGTATAAAACAATTTCAATATCTACATGCTTGTTCTTTCGTTCCTTTCTTTTTCTTGTTCTTTCTTTCTTTCTCTCTTTCTTTCTTCTCTCCTACTTCTTTTCATTCCTTTCCTTCTCCATCTCCTTCGTATTCTTTTTATTTTTATAACCTGTGTATTTCTTGGAATTTTTCTATTTAATGGGAAATTTTGTTTATTGCTATAGGATTATTAATATTGTCTTACATCCTTTTTGCATCTGAAATATACATAGTGATGAACACTTTTTCATTCCTAGTATTAGGTTAATTTTTCCTATTCTTGTTTTTTTTTTAATTCATCAGTCTTGTTAGAGTTATATGAATTTTATTAGTCTTAAAAAACAACTTTTTATTTCCTTGATTTTTCTACTTTCTATTCCATTAATTTACATTCTTATTTTTTTCTATTTCCCCCCTCCCTTTTCCATAGTTTGGGTTAATATGCTTTATTTTTCTTCTCAAATTTTTATTCAAATTCCAGTTAGTTAACACACAGTGCAATATTGGTTTCAGGAATAGAATTCAGTGTTTCATTACTTGATACAGTACACACTGCTCATTCACAAGTGATCTCCTTAATACTCATCGCCCATCTAGCCCACCTCCCACCCACCTCCCTCGGTCAACCCTCAGTTTGTTCTCTATCATAAAGAGTCTCTTATAGTTTGTTTCCTTCTCTCTTTTTTTCCCCATCCCATATGTTCATATGTTTTGTTTCTTAAATTACACATATGAGTGAAATCATGTGACCTTTGTCTTTTTCTGACCGACTTATTTCACTTAGCCTAATATACTCTAGCTCCATCCACATCATTGCAAATGGCAAGATTTCATTCTTTTTGATGGCTGAATAATATTTCATTATATATATAATATTTCATTATATTTCACTTAGCCTAATATACTCTAGCTCCATCCACATCATTGCAAATGGCAAGATTTCATTCTTTTTGATGGCTGAATAATATTTCATTATATATATAATATTTCATTATATATATAATATTTCATTATATATAATATTTCATTATATATAATATTTCATTATATATAATATTTCATTATATATAATATTTCATTATATATAATATTTCATTATATATATTTCATTATATGTATGTATATGTGTGTATATATATATATATATATATATATATGCCACATTTTCTTTATCCATTCATCAGTAGATGGACAGTTGAGCTCTCCATAGTTTGGATATTGTTGATAATGCTGCTATAGACATTGATGTGCATGTCCCCCTTCACATCTGTATTTTTGTATCCTTTGGTTAAATACCTAGTAATGCAATTGCTGACTCATAAGGTAAATCTATTTTTAACTTTTATCTTTTCAAAGAACCATCTCTTAGTTTTATTTATCTTTTCTATTGTCTATTTAGTCTCTATTTCACTTATTTCTGCTCTGATCTTTATTATTTCCTTCCTTTGACTAGCTTTGGGCTTTAAACTCTTCTTTTTTCTAGTTTTGTTAGATGTAAAGTTAGATTGCTCATTTGAGATTTCTTTTTCTTATTTCTTGATTCCTATGAACTTCCATTTTAAAAATTTTTTAATGTTTTTATAATTTATTTTTGAAGGACAAAGAGACAGACAGAGCATGAGCAGGGGAGGAGCAGAGAGAGAGGGAGACACAGAATTCAAAGCAGTCTCCAGGCTCTGAGCTGTCAGCACAGATCCTGATGTGGGGCTTGAACCCACAAACTGAGATCATGACCTGAGCCAAAGCCAGACGCTCACCAAGCTACCCAGGCACCCCATGAGCTTCCAGTTTAATAATTCTTTTGCTACATCTCAACGATTTTGTCATTTTTCTGTTTTCATTTGTGTCTACATATTTTTAAATTTCTCCTTTGGTTTATTTGATAACCCAGTTGTTGTTATGGTTGTTGCTACTGTTGTTCAGTAACATGTTTCATCTCCACAAATTTGTATTTTTTCAAATTCTGCCCTAATTATTTCTAGTTTTATACTGTTGTAGTTAAAGAAGATGCTTGATATGATTTTGAACTTATTGAATATATTTAGACTTGTCTTCTGGCCTAATATATGATACCCTGAGAAATGTTTCATGTGCACTTGAGAAGAATGTGCATTTGTTGCTTTTGGGTAGTATTTTCTATATATGTCTACTATGTACATCTAGTTTAATGTGTCACTTAAGTCTATATGTAGTTTTTCATCTTCTTTTTTAATTTGGATGGATCTTTTTTTTTTCTTGCCTAATTGCTGTAGCAACTATGGGTGGAAGGGTCCCATTCTTTTTTTGTGAATGAAAATGGAGACAGGTCTTCTTATTCAGCTAGAACCTGTACTCATGGTCTCTCCTCTGCCAAACTTTTCCAGGACTCTTCACTATCCCCCATCCCCCAAACCATGCTTTTACACTGTGATTGTATTAGCTCATAAAAATGAGAGCACAGATGCCCTCAGGCTGAATCCCCAGTATAAGTAAATATAAAATTTTCATAGGAATTCTAGGGGTATGCTTCTGATGTCTGTACAGTGCCCTGGAGGTGTTGGCTTGCCAGAAACTGTCCTTCTGATTGTAATAGTTCCATAGAGCTCAGAAATGCTAACCCCAAGACAAGACAATTTATCCCCTGTGTGTATTGTTCCCTGAGTCGTTTGTGTGAACCTTCTGGGTTTAGTAGAGCATCCAGAAAGTATACACAGTGAGGTATACTCACTCACCTCAGACAAGCAGTGAGAAAGTGTTTTGACTCCACGTTGCACACATGAGCTTCAGCAATGCTGCAAGAGAGTGCCTTTTCTGAGTGTGTATGCTGGCCCAAGAGTGAGTGTAAGGTGATGCTGTTATCACTTGTACTTGCCATCCCCAGCCAGGGTTTGTGGGAGTGTTACAACCACCAGAGCTTGCCACCTTTAGCAAGGGAGCAGTAGAATGCTGCAATTATTTGCACTCACCTGCTCCAGCTAGGGAGCAGAGGAACATAGCATCCATCACACTCTCTGGCTTCAGCAAGGAAGTGGGTCAGTGCCAGGACTGTTTACTTTCTCCATCCGAGTGAAATAGCAGGATGGTGCCTCATATAAGCACATCTGCCAGTGTTAGTAGTATAAATGGAGAGTACACAAGGCATGTGCCAGCACCTCCAACTCTAGAGAGATGTCCAACTGCTCTGCTTCTGGAGTAGGTGCCTCAGACCAGCAAATGAATCTCCTTCATTTATAGTCTGGGTGCTTTTCAAATTGGTGTTTTATGCTGAATCCAGGGGTGAATGAACCCACATCCCAGCCTTTTCAAAGGAGTGTCTCAGTTTCTTATAACACTTCGGGTTCCTTGGATGCTAACCTCATTGGTTTCCCAAGCCAGGCACTTTCTGGAGCTTGTCTTTACAGTGTAGATCCCAAAGGTGGGGATGCCTGATATGGGGCACCAACCACTCACTCCTCTAGAAGCACCAGATGAGTGAGATCCTTCTCTGTAGTGTGTTGCCATGCTGGCAGGGTGGGGGGTAGTTTGCTGTGGCTGAGACTGTGTCTCTACTCCTAAGTGTCTCACTGTAGTCCTTTTATCATTTTTTGTGTGGAGAAGAAGTTCATCTAGTTTTTATATTCTTTTCAGAGGGAAATGATTCATATGTATTTGTAGATTCAGTGTCTTCATGGGAGTGAATTCAGGATCTTCCTAGGCCACCATCTTAGACCCTTTTCATCCTTTAATTTTAGTCTCTATGTGCACGTATATTTAAGGTGTGTCTCTAGTAAGGAATATATAACACACTTTTTATTACAATTTTAGAATGATAATTATTGTTTTTTGTTTAGTATTTAGTTTTTTGACACTTAATAGTTACATGTATACATACATGTATATACACATATATACATATATAATATTTACATCTACTATCTTACTATTTGTTTTAGTGTATCCACTTCCTTGCCTTCTTTTGAATTACTTTTTAGTTTATATGATCAGCTTATTTTATGTACATTATTTTATGAAGTAGTTCCAATAGAAAATGAAGCATGGATTCTAGACTTATTTTATCTAAGATAAATTATTGCTTCCAGCAATGTCAGTTATGTTCAAAATTTCCCAATTTTGCTTTAGTGTATTTTAATTCTACATGTATTTAATGTTTACATTATAATTATTATTTTGTGTAGCTATATCCAGTATATTTAGCCCAAACGTTTACCTTCTTAAGTATAATCTTTTCTTTCTGCTTCTTATACCTCTGTCTAGAATGACTGTCTTTTATCCACCAAAAACACTCTTTAGTCTTTCTTTTTGTGCCAATACCTTGCTGTCTTGATGATTACAGCTTTGTAGTAAAGGCTTGGATTGTGATGCCTCCCACTTCGGTCTTCTTCTTCAAAATTACTTTGGCTATTCGGGGTCTTTTGTGGTTCCATACAAATTTTAGGATTGCTTATTCTGGCTTCGAGAAGAATGCTGATGCAATTTTGATTGGGATTGCATTGAATGTGTAGATAGCTTTGGGTAGTATTGACATTTTAACAATATTTATTCTTCCAATCCATGAGCATGGAATGTTTTTCCATTTCTTTCTATCTTCTTCAATTTCCTTCATAAGCTTTCTATACTTTTCAGCATACAGATCTTTTACATCTTTGGTTAGGTTTATTCCTAGGTGTTTTATGCTTCTTGGTGCAATTGTAAATGGGATCAGTTTCTTTATTTGTCTTTTTGTTGCTTCATTATTAGTGTGTAAGAATGCAACTGATTTGTGTACATTGATTTTGTATCCTGCAACTTTGCTAAATTCATGTATCAGTTCTAGCAGACTTTTGGTGGAGTCTATTGGATTTTCCATCTATAATATCATGTCATATGCAAAAAGTGAAAGCTTGACTTCATCTTTGCCAATTTTGATGCCTTTGATCTCCTTTTGTTGTCTGATTGCTGATGCTAACACTTCCAACACTATGTTAAACAACAGCAGTGAGAGTGGACATCCCTGTCATGTTCCTGATCTCAGGGGGAAAGCTCTCAGTTTTTCCCCGTTGAGGATGATATTAGCTGTGGGCTTTCCATAAATGACTTTTACGATGTTTAAGTATGTTCCTTCTATCCCGACTTTCTCGAGGGTTTTTATTAAGAAAGGATGCTGAATTTTGCCAAATGCTTTTTCTGCATTGATTGACAGGATCATATGGTTCTTATCTTTTCTTTTATTAATGTGATGTATCACATTGATTGATTTGCAAATGTTGAACCAGCCATGCATCCCAGGAATGAATCCCACTTGATCATGGTGAATAATTCTTTTTATATGCTGTTGAATTCGATTTGCTAGTATCTTATTGAGAATTTTTGCATCCATATTCATCAGGGATATTGGCCTATAGTTCTCTTTTTTTGCTGGGTGTCTGTCTGGTTTAGGAATCAAAGTAATGCTGGCTTCATAGAATGAGTCTGGAAGTTTTCCTTCCCTTTCTATTTTTGGAATAGCTTGAGAAGGATAGGTATTATCTCTGCTTTAAATCCTTGAGAAGGATAGGTATTATCTCTGTTAGAATTCCCCAGGGAAGCCATCTGGTCCTGGCCTCTTATTTGTTGGGAGATTTTTGATAACTGATTCAATTTCTTCGCTGGTTATGGGTCTGTTCTAGTTTTCTATTTCTTCCTGTTTGAGTTTTGGAAGGGTGTGGGTGCTTAGGAATTTGTCCATTTCTTCCAGGTTGTCCAGTTTGTTGGCATATAATTTTTCATAGTATTGCCTGATAATTGCTTGTATTTCTGAGGGATTGGTTGTAATAATTCCATTTTCATTCATGATTTTATCTATTTGGGTCATCTCCCTTTTCTTTTTGAGAAACCTGGCTAGAGGTTTATCAATTTTGTTTATTTTTTCCAAAAACCAACTCTTGGTTTCATTGATCTGCTCTACAGATTTTTTAGATTCTATATTGTTTATTTCTCCTCTGATCTTTATTATTTCTCTTCTTCTGCTGGATTTGGGGTGTCTTTGCTGTTCTGCTTCTGTTTCCTTTAGGTGTGCTGTTAGATTTTGTATTTGGTGTTTTTCTTGTTTCTTGAGCTGGCCTGGATGGCAATTTATTTTCCTCTCAGGACTGCCTTTGCTGCATCCCAAAGCGTTTGGATTGTTGTATTTTCATTTTCATTCATTTCCATATATCTTTTAATTTCTTCTCTAATTGCCTGGTTGACCATTCATTCTGTAGTAGGGTGTTCTTTAACCTCCATGCTATTGGAGGTTTTCCAGACTTTTTCTTGTGGTTGATTTCAAGCTTCTTAGTATTGTGGTCTAAAAGTGTGCATGGTATGATATCAATTCTTATATACTTATGAAAGGCTGTTTTGTAACCCAGTAAGTGATCTATCTTGGAGACTGTTCCATGTGCACTCGAGAAGAAAATATATTGTGTTGCGTTGGGATGCAGAGCTCTAAATATATCTGTCAAGTCCGTCTGATCCAATGTATCATTCAGGGCTCTTGTTTCTTTATTGACCGTGTTTCTTGTTTCTTTATTGATCCTGTGTCTAGATGATCTGTCCATTGTTGTAAGTGGATTATTAAAGTCCCCTGAAATTTCCACATTCTTATCAATAAAGTTGCTTATGTTTGTGATCAATTGTTCTATATAATTGGGTGCTGCCGTATTCGGTGCATAGACATTTATAATTGTTAGCTCTTCCTGCTGGATAGACCCTGTAATTATTATATAATGCCCTTCTTCATCTCTTGTTACAGTCTTTAATTTAGAGTATAGTTTGTCTGATATAAGTATGGCTACTCCCGCTTTCTTTTGACTTCCAGTAGCATGATAGATAGTTCTCCATCCCCTCACTTTCAATCTGAACGTGTCCTCAGGTCTAAAATGAGTCTCTTGTAGACAGCTAATAGATGGGTCTTGTTTTTTTATCCATTCTGATACCCTATGTCTTTTGGTTGGCGCATTTAGTCCATTTACATTCAGTGTTATTATAGAAAGGTATGGGTTTAGAGTCATTGTGATGTCTGTAGGTTGCATGCTTATAGTGATATCTCTGGTACTTTGTGGTCCTTGCAACATTTCATTCACAGGATCCCCCTTAGGATCTCTTGTAGGGCTGTTTTAGTGGTGACGAATTCCTTCAGTTTTTGTTTGTTTGGGAAGACCTTTAGCTCTCTTTCTATTCTGAATGACAGACTTGTTGGATAAAGGATTTTCGGCTGCATATTTTTTTCTGTTCATCACATTGAAGATTTCCTCCCATTCCTTTCTGGCCTGCCAAGTTTCAGTAGATAGGTTTGTCACTAGTCTTATCGGTCTCCCTTTATGTGTTAGGGCATGTTTATCCCTAGCTGCTTTCACAATTTTCTCTTTATCCTTGTATTTTGGCAGTTTCACTATATGTCATGCAGAAGATCGATTCAAGTTACGTGTGAAGGGAGTTCTCTGTGCCTCTTGGATTTCAATGCCTTTTTCCTTCCCCAGATCATCTCAGCTATGATTTGTTCAAGTACACCTTCAGTCCCTTTCTCTCTCTCTTCATCTTCTGGAATTCCAATTATAGGGATATTTTTCCATTTGATTGCATCACTTAGTTCTCTAATTTTCCCCTCACACTCCTGGATTTTTTTATCTCTGTTTTTCTCAGCTTCCTCTTTTTCCATAATTTTATCTTCTAATTCACCTATTCTCTCCTCTGCATTTTCAATCCAAGCTGTGGTTGCCTCCATTTCATTTTGTACTTCATTTATAGCATTTTTTAGCTCCTCCTGACTATTTATTAGTCCCTTCATCTCTGTAACAATAGAGTCTCTGCTGTCCTCTATAGTTTTTTCAAACCCAGCGATTAATTTTATGACTATTATTCTAAGTTCTTGCTCCATTATATTGCTTAAATTGTTTTTGATCAATTTGTTAGCTGTCGCTACTTCCTGGAGTTTCTTTTGAGGAGAATTCTTCTGTTTCATCATTTTGTATAGTTCATGGAGTGGCATGGAACTGCAGGCACCTCCCCTGTGCTGTCTGGAGTAACTTGTGTTGGTGGGCTGGGCAACAGTCAGACCTGATATCTGTCCCCAGCACATTGCTTGAGGCCATAGTCAGACTGGTGTGTACCTTATCTTCCCCTCTCTCACGGGCGGGCGGGACTCAGTGTGGAGTGGTGTGGCCCCTTTGTGGGTTACTTGCACACTGCCAGGCTTGTGGTACTGCTTTGTTGGGATCTGGTGTATTAGTGGGGTGGATCCGGGGCGGGAGGAGCAGGGTTAGCTAGCTTTGCTTTTGGTGGTCCTCTGTGGGAGGGGCCCTGCAGCACCAGGAGGGAGGCTGACCCTTCAGAGTGATGGATCCACAGAAGCACAACGTTGGGTGTTTGCGCGGTGCAAGCAAGTTCTGTGGGGGGGGACTGGTTCCCTTTGGGATTTTGGCTAGGGGGATGGGTGAGGGAGATGGCGCTGGCCAGTGCCTTTGTTCCCTGCCAAGTTGAGCTCTGTGTCCCAGGGCTCAACAACTCTCCCTCCAAGTGTCCTCTTGCCTTCCCCGCTCTCCAAGAGCAGAGCTGTTGACTTTTAACATTCCAGATGTTAAGTCCCACTGGCTGTCAGAACTCATGCAGTGAGGCTATCTACTTAGTGTTTAAATCTCCAACACTAGTAAACTTCAGGAATGAATTCTTAAGAAGTGAATGCCCTGTTGTGAAAACTGATGGGGTTCTGAACTCAATTTCCCACGCTTTCTTCTCACTACAATTATAGAAGTCTCTTGTATGTAGCTGTTTTGTTTGTTTGTTTGTTTGTTTGGGTTTTTTGTTTGTTTTGTTTTGTTTTATTTATGAAGCACAAAAAGAATGTCATTTCTATGTTGGTTTTCCTTCCTCTTAGTGGCAATTCTTGGCCTGGGCACTTTCCCAATCCTTAACTTTTTGCCCATTGTCCAGAATTGACAGATGTCTTGAAAGAAAACAAGAGTTGCAAAATGCCAGCTCATCTCTTTTAGTTGTTTCTCCTTTTTCTTTTTTATTTACTTATTAAAAAAATTTTTTAATGTTTACTTATTTTTGAGGGAGAGAGAGAGAGACAGAGCATGAGCAGGAGAGGGGCAGAGGTAGAGGGAGACACAGAATCAGATGCAGGAGACAGGCTATGAGCTGTCAGCACAGAGCCTGACATGGGGCTCGAACTCTCAAGCTGTGAGATTATGACATGAACAAAAGTCAAGGCTCAACCAACTGAACCACCCAGGTGCCCTGTTTCTCCTATTTCTTGATTTTTGTCTCTGTTAGGCTTGGTTGCCTCACATTCTTTCCAATTTTTTGAAGCTAGAAATTTTGAAATAAAATTTCAGCTTTTACTTGTTCTTTGGTGGAAGTTATGTTATTCTACATCCATCATAAATATAATCATATTGTTTTAATTTTGGTTTTCAGAAAGAAAATTAGTATGATATGACTATATACTTTCAAAAAAGTACTAAGTGATGATTTTATTGCTATAAATTAGTATTTTCTTATACACTTACTAAAAATAAAACTGATATTTAACACTCCACTGTATTGTGACTGAGCTGTACAATAAACACATTAGAATATACATTCTTAAGATAGAATTTTTTTCTTTTATAAACACTACTTTACCTGATTATTGGAGATGAGTAGATTCTTATTATCCTCATTAAATAGTTCATGGTGCTAGGAAATGCCCCAAATTACAAGTAAACATTATTTTGTAATCACAGGTATTTATTTAAAAGCTTATTTGAGTATTATGCACACCCACAAGCACATAAAGTGAGACATTTCCTTTTCAGTGACAAGATACTTTAATTTATTATGAAATTTTGAATTTGAAATACAATTACCTAATGTGAATATTTATGTATGGTGATTATTTTAATTCCCCAGGCATTTTTTTCTATGCAACTCAATTTCTTTTTTGTATCTAAATTTCGAATTCAATAATTCATTGCTTATTTATAGAGAGCCTACTATGTGTGTAGCATCTATTTAAATGACAATATATTTATAGACAAGAGGGTTTTTCTTTTGTTCAAATTTTATTTGGTTATAAATTTTAACCATAAAAAAGACATAAGGCTGAATCTGCAATACCACATCTTATCTGAAGTAATGAAATTCAATGGTTAGCTCTAAACACTTTCACCACCTTGGATGATGGATGCTAATGGATATAGCATTTTAAACTGGCTGTTCAAATAATGTGATACAATGTTTCAAATTTTATTCTGCTGACATTTTAATCATCCCACTTTTTGTTTTGGTGTAGGCTCCAAAGGTATTGAAATTTCTTCCTTTGAGAAAATTACAGTGATTATGTTAAAATTATATATGTTTACAATATTTGTACCTGCAGTTAATAACTTTTATATGCTTATATAAGTTATATATATACTTATATGTTATAAATATACATCCAAATATACTTATATAACTTAATACAATAACTAGTTAATAATACAACAACTAATCCTTATATTCTCTTAATTTTTGTACCCCTGGTATATAGATACTATACTATTATTCTGATACTATTATATTATTCTGACTCACACACTATTAAATATTTCTTAAGTGATGGAATAAATGCATTAAATGCATCTATTTATTGATATAATACATGTAGAACTTAGAGATTTTGGTTCTATTTAAAACACGCATTTTACTTAAAATATAATGGTAAGAAAAATCCAAGAATAGTTTACTGTAGAAAATTTCATGTTCTATATAACTTCTGACTATAAAACTGTGAGCTTAGAGTAACCACAATAGCTAAAAATGAGGAATGAAATGGCCTAAAACTCTAAAAAGAATCTTCTCAGAGGAGTGTGGCCAAACAGAAGGATGCAGTTCTAAGAAGAATAACTACAAATAGATATCATAATGAATTAAGAAAATAAACAAAATGGAAGAAAATACAAGTATGTTTATAAGAAGTCTAATTTTTTCTAATTTAAAAAATCTTATTTGCCTAATAAATCTATTATAATAATGAAGATATATTAAAAGAACATTGAATCCAGTCTGTAAAAGATCAATGAATATTTATTGTGACCCTACGTATAGGAGACACTGTTCTACATGCTGGAGATCAAATAGCGAGCAAGAAAGTACACTAGTGTCGTTTGACGATAAGGCCAAGAAATCTCCTTTGTTAAACAAACAAATATTAGAGAGATAGGAAATTAAAGAGAAAAGATATATCTAGGGAGACAATAGAGCAAAGTCTTCAAAATCCACTAGGAAAATGGTTCCTATCTATAATTTATTTCAGTTAAATTTATCAAGAAAAGATGAGGGCAGCTTTTCATATTTGTGAGGACTCAAGGTTTATCTCCAGAAAAATCAAATATTAGCAAATGTTAGCAAAATGAGTAGTTAAAATAAGGAAGGGAAAGTTATTGAATTCAGGTCCAACCTTGGACAAATTAAGGGATGATCTAGATAAAACTAGTTCCAGACAAAGCCTAGACAGTATATAAGACTTAGTCAAAAACTAGAAACTTCATAAAAAGCAAATATAAAAAGGTTGATCCCAATACAGGAAAAATAAACCATAATGTGTTATGATTTGGAGTATTTGTGGAATGTAGGAAAAATAAGTCATTTAAAATTGAAATCATTACCCCTTATTGGCATAATAGCAAAAAAAAAAAAATCCGGAGTCCCCCAAAAAGAAATGCTATTATTCTATATGCAATGGGTTAGCCAAACTGCAAAGTCTGAAGAAACAGTCCTTATAAGATTGCCCTCATTTCAGACACAGGTTTGGGAACCCTAGAACACTTTTACTTCAGACCAGTCACCTAAAACTTTTCTTCAGACTGCAAAGTCTGAAGAAACAGTCCTTATAAGATTGCCCTCATTTCAGTCACAGGTTTGGGAACCCTAGAACACTTTTACTTCAGACCAGTCACCTAAAACTTTGAGGTTCTTGACAGGCACCTTCAGGAAAGTGCTATACTTATTACTGTTTTCTAGAATAGTGAAAGTATACAATTAAAATCTACCAAGTGAAGGGAGAAAAAATACAAAGTTCAGGCAGTCCAAACATGGAGCTTCTGATTGTCTTTTTCTTGTGACCTTCTCCTGCCACATGAGGACCATACACACAGAGTATTGCCAAACAGAGAAGCTCACTCAATCCTTTGGTGTCCACAGTTTATTAGGACTTGATTGAATACTGCTTGTGTGGCTGAACTTGGGGGTTCAGGTTAATAGCTTTAGTCTTCAGGTTCTTGGGAGATGGGGATTTATATGGTGTGTCCAATGCCTCCATCATATATCACATTGTTAGACTTTGCAGTGGACAAAGCTTCCAGGAAAACCAAGACAGTCCTATCAAGCATGACCTCCCATGATCCTAGAGGTCTTCTCCCTGTGGACAAGGGCAAAGACTAGACCCTTCTTTGGGTAAAGTCAGTTCTTCACTACACAGGGTATTACTTCTTCCTGAAAGTAATTACAATTATGAAAATTAGATTTTTTTACTGACATTTTACTTACAAATAATAACAACAATAAAACAAAAACCCCAAGAAACAGACAAACAAACAAAAACCACAGACAAATCTTAGAAGATCTAACTTTGAATTAATATATAATAAAAATATTTCTAACTTGGAAATACAAAAATAGATTTACAGCACTGAGACTGGGACATGGGAAATAAAACAGTGGAAAAGAGATGTTGAGGGAGAAGATTAATGACATCTACATCTGACAAATTGGGGAGTCAAGATATAATATCTATGAATTTGGAAGAAGGAATGAAAGTTTTGGTACATCATTTGAAAATGCAGATTTGACCAATGGAAAGAGAGTTGAGAATAACTACAACTGAACTGAGAGACATAAAAAAGAAGTGGGGATACAGCAAGGTATCTAGAGCTATCTATTTTAGGTGAAAGAGTGAAAAAATAATGTTTTGATAACAAATCAAAAGCAGATTCAAGTATATTACATACTAAATTAGAACTGATAATTTAAGAAGTAAAAGGAAAAATAACATCTGTCATTAGGGATTGGTAAGATTGATTGTTTTATTATGGCTTCTCTGTACTATTAGGTGCTTTTAAAATCAGATATATAAGTTATTTTGTTAAAAATTTCCAAAGAAGGGGCGCCTGGGTGGCTCAGTCGGTTAAGCGTCCGACTTCGGCTCAGGTCATGATCTCACGGTCCGTGAGTTCAAGCCCCGCGTCGGGCTCTGTGCTGACAGCTCAGAGCCTGGAGCCTGTTTCAGATTCTGTGTCTCCCTCTCTCTCTGCCCCTCCCCTGTTCATGCTCTGCCTCTCTGTCTCAAAAATAAATAAACGTTAAAAAAAATTAAAAAAAAAAAAATTTCCAAAGAAACTTAAGAAATCAAATTTGTTAAAAACACTACACATGAACAAAAATTTTTTTTGACATGAACTGACATAACATAGAATAAAATTATAAAATGTCATATTTAACCACCAGAACTTGATGTTATCCGACAAAACTGGTGAAAATTATTCTTTTATAGCCATTATAGTCAATATTTTGGTGAGCTACTTGTTGCTGAAATGGTCCAAGAGAACTATTCTAGTTCAAAATAAAGGGAAAAATTGAGCAGGGGAAATGGAAAGAGAGTTTAATATAGTGATTTGATATTGTGGTTATTCTATTTAATCCTAATTTAAGAAAGTTAAAGGAAAAACATTCTTGGAATATTAGAGTTATATAATTTAAAAAGATAAAAATGATAAAAAATGAACCAAATAGAAGGAAATTTAAGTTCCCAGTTTAGGTAAAGTTAGCTTAACTACAGAATATATGAAGGTTACTAAATTGAAGTGTGTAACAAAATAAAATCTGAGGGGTGCCTGGGTGACTCAGTCGGTTGAGCATCCAGCTTTGACTTAGGTCATAATCTCACCGTTTGTGAATTTGATCCCCGTGTCGGGTTTGTGCTGACATCTCAGGGCCTGGAGCCTGTTTCAGATTCTGTGTCTCCCTCTCTCTCTCTCTCTGCCCTTCCCCTGCTTGTCCCCCATTTCTCTCTTTGTCTCTCTCTCTCTCTGTCTCTCTCTCTCTCTCTCCGAAATAATAAATAAAAACTTAAATCACTTTAAAAAAAGAAAAATGGATAAATAATATTTGAAAAGTATTTCTGACAGATTGGCATTAAGGTTCCACTAAGAGCAGACTGTTATTTGAAATATTGTATTACACTCTTTCTATATTTATGTAATGAAGGCATGAGGTATAGAAATATGAAGTAAAATGTAAATGCCATATCATATAGCACTATTAAAAACATGCATTTACAGGGCGCCTGGGTGGCTCAGTCGGTCGAGCCTCCAACTTTGGCTCAGGTCATGATCTCACGGCTTGTGAGTTCGAGCCCCATGTGCAGCTCTGTGTTGACAGTTCAGAGCCTGGAATCTGCTTCGGATTCTATCTCCCTCTCTCTCTGCCCCTCCCCTGCTCACGCTCTGTCTCTCTCCTTCTCAAAAATAAATAAACATTAAAAAATTAAAAACAAATAAACAAAAAGATAACATGCATTTTCTTTTCAATGGATTGATTATATCCTGGGTACCCAAAGGTTATCTCTTTAAAAACCTTTGCTATAAAAAGCATTTCAAGCCCTTCAGCCAAAACAGAGTAGTCATTTCTGTTAAAGAGAGTACAGTAAACTATGCATGTATTTGTTCCCAGATTGACTTTAGAATGGTATCAGCGTAATCAAATATTCTTTTCAGAGTTTCATACCCTGGGTAGAAAATAACCCTAATCTTGAGCTTCTGTTTGGAATAGCGGCATAAATCCATAAAAATTGGGAGTGAAGTTGCAGTTAGTTTCCCTAGGCCCTAAAGAAAAATGTACTAACTCTGAAAAATAGCTTGAGTGCCTCCTTGACAATGTTAGATTTTTAAAAATTGATTTTTGAAAATCTAGGAAGCATCATAGAAGGTTGCAGAAACAACTCCTTAGATAAATAAAGAGTATCTGTTTATAAACAGATATGGAATATTGCTGAAGTGGGATATTTTTGCTAAATAGAATTTCTGAATCTGTTGTTATCATATTTTATTACATTTTTACTGAAAAAATTTATTTTACCATATTTTCTATTTATACCTTAAAGATGCTGAACTTGACCTTTAAAAAAAAAAAAAGAAATTATTTTGTGTTCTATACCATATTCTGTTCTAGGATGGGCTTAAATTTACTGAGATATGTATTGGTTACATGCCACCTCTTTGCATTTTTACAGATACCCAAATTCTGTACTACAATTTAGATGTCAGTAGCCCACCACTCAGTATGCTCTCTTTGAAAGAGGAGAGAGAGACGGGATGAGAGAGAGAGAGAGATAAAGAGGACGTGAGGGAATGGAAGAAAGTGGAGGGAAACATCAGGAAGGAAGAATTAACAACCCAGGGTGCTCTGATGCCACAAAGGCATAGTTTTGAATACTTGATTTAGCAGCCCAGTTTTCCTCCTACCACGGTTAAGTCATTTATTTTTTGTCAAATTATTCAATACTTAAAGACTCCAATGTAGGCAGCAATCACTGTGTTAGAAGATGCTGATATAGAGAATTTGCCGACCATTAGTTCTGCCTGACACTTAAAATATACCGTCAACATATCAACTTTCTGAGCGAGTTTCTTTGTCATGAAAAGGATAATAATACAACTTATGTAATTTTTTCTTTAGTTATGACCATGACTCTTTTATTATAATTTTATCTTCATTATGAAAGCAACTCCATGAAATGTGATTTATGATGAGGGCTTTGGGACACACCATATCAGTTAATGAAATGTATATTATCATTCCATTTTACAAGATGATAAAATTGAGTTCTTAAGTACTTAATAACCTCAATTGGAATATAACACTGTTAAGAGAGCCAAAATCATCTGGGTCCTGGCAATTCCAGGATAATTCTAATGTTCTCATACTTTGTCTCTGGTGCTAGGTTCCATTTATTCAACCTTTAGTACAACTGTATGCATGTCACCCAATCCCCTTTCCTACCACTTGAAAGTTCCTCAATTTTCCCTCTCCTACACTTACGTTCAAACCTGTTTTCTGGAATAATTTGATGGTGAATATTTAGATACAAAAACAAATATAGTAGCTAAAATATTTTATTACATGGGGTTGCTTAGCACTTCACACACTTTATGTTTTTTATTATTCATAGCAATTTACTAGGTAAGCTTTACCTGTTTTTTGTTTTTGTTTTTTTTCCCATAAAAACTGAAACCCAGAATGGTTGGCTATGCTGCCAATTCATCAGCTATAATAAGGATATTAGCATTTATTTCCATATATGAAACCATGAAATATTAATTTGTGCATAATTAAAGAATATCAGCTATCAGTGAACATATAATAAAATACCTGGGGATTTGGGGGCCAAAGTACCCTCAAATATTATCATTTCCATATATTTGTAATGTAGTCTTAGAGTGAGTATAAAATTGCCAGTACAGGCATGTCTTTAAGTAGAATAAACAAAATTCTTACTCATCCCATTCTTTACACTAAATGTAATTATTAGATGATTACTTTTTTAGTAATCATATTTATAACTTCTGTGGCAAATAATGGGTGTGGGAAATTAGGCTATAGCTTCTCCAAATCCTCCATGAGCAACTGCCTCACTAGGCTGCATTTGTTTCTATTTTAGTGTCTATGGTGATAGTATATGTCTAAGAAAATAGAACCTTTTATTGCACCAAAGATGCACATTGAGTTATAGCTACACCTCTCAAAAGTGTAGCTCTGTGAGGGAAGAATCCATATTACGTGTTTACTCATAGACCCATTCTCAGCAAATGACTTTAAATCAAAAAATGTCTGACATTGAAAGACATTATCAGCAAAACACAGTTCTCGTTTTCTCCTTGTCTTTAATGTCTTTCTCTACTTTTTTATTTTACCAAAAGCAAAATATCAATAGCTTTCCCACACATTTCAGATAATAAAGAAAATTGTTACATTTTATGTCCTAGCTGTTCTTTATTTCATGTGCAGTGCTAAAGAAGTTTATTGTCTATCTGTGTATTCTCATTGCGGTTGATGTTAAAAATGTTTTCTCTTTTGGGGCGTCCAGAGCTCGCTTTGGATCCTGTCTCCCTCTCTCTCCGACACTACACTCTTGCATGCTCACTCTCTCTCTCTCTCTCTCTCTCTCTCTCTCTCTCTCTCTCAAAAATAAATAAACATTTAGAAAAAATGCTTTTTATATTTACTGTTACTCTGTTTTTTATATTCACTGAATGTCTGCAATGTTCTAAGCATCATCCATGCAATGCTCAGTTGTTGTTTTTCAGAGAGGCAGTAAAAGAACACAATAGTCTAACTATGTGAGTTATGGTACCTAAGCTCCAAGGTCATATTGTTAATTAATATTTCATCCTTTCAGTTAATGTCACATAAATTACTTCATTTATTCATTCATTTAACAAACATAATGTAGTGAGGAAGACAGAAAGATAAAATGCAAGCAATAAATACCATGTCAGGGTATATTTTAGAGTATGGAAAAAGGAAGGGAATCTAACCCAAGTCAGTAATGCTTCATGATAGTTTTATTAAAACGTGGGAAGATCTTATCCACAAAAAAAGGCCAAAGGTAGTTCCCAGCAGAGGAAAGAACATGTATAAGGGCAATGTGCCTTAACAAACATAATGTCTCTGAAAAAAAGGGAAGTAGGCAGTTTGGGTGAGTTTGAATATACACATGCAGATGGTACTGATGAGAGATAAGAGTTTGGGTTTATCATTTAGATTTTATTTGGAAGGCAATTAAGAATGCATACCTTGAGATTTTCTAAGTGTGAAGTGACCAAATCATAGACTTTAATTAATGCAGTAATTTTTTTTTTTCAAATTGTTGCTCTTGGAGTGCCTGGGCAGCTCTGTCAGCTGGGCGTCCGACTTCAGCTCAGGTCATGATCTCACGGCTTGTGATTTTGAGTCCCCGGTCAGGCTCTGTGCTGACAGTTCAGAGCCTGGAGCCTGCTTTGGTTTCTGTGTCCCTCTCTTGCTCTGTCCCTCCCTTCTTCATGCTCTCAAGAATAAATGAACATTAAAAAAATTTCAAATTGTTGCTCTTGAAACAGAAGAGACAGCAGAGTATAAGTGACTCACAGCTAACCTCTACTAATGTAGGAAAAAGGACCTATATTTGAGCCTACAACCTTGATGGCATTTGATTAACTATACAGAAAATAGTGAACTTTCCTAATTAACTCTACATACACCTGGGCCAGGACTTGAAGGATAAAATCAAAGATATCCTGTAGGAAGTGGAGGAGTTTCAAGCCTGAATTCTGCCATGCACAAACAAGCTGGGAGAGCCAATCAGTGACAATGACTCATGCTGCAGAAACATAACAGTTGACACTTTACTTCCACCTTACAAATCTTTTGCTGTTTCACTTGTGTTCTTCCTTGTCTGAACATTACCAACACATGCTGGAACATTTAGTCCCAAATTAGCTAAAGAATGTCATGAAATTACCACCATCAAACTCCTTGTCAACCTAGAATCCATACACAATTTCTTTAACCATATTTACATTACAAAGAAAGATAGTAGTAAACCATGCTTTGTTCCTTTCCCTTGAGTATGGACTGTGCTTCATGACCCACTTCTAATGAATAGAATATAGTAAAAGCAAAGACATGCCACTCCAAGATTAGATTATAAAAAAAATATGGCTTCCCATCTTAGAGGTTCTCTCCCTTTCTATAATCTCTAATCTCTCACTATGCAGAATCTATATCATTAGTAGCCCTACTGAGAAGCCCACATAATGAGAGAATGAAACTTCTGTCCATAAACCCCATTAATGAACTTGAAATCATATCCACAAACCCTTAAATGCAAAGACTGTTACCTGGACTGACAGCTTGACTCCAACTTCATAAGAGACCCTGGAAGAGAACCACCCAACTCAACAGCATCTCCCAGAATCTTGACCCTTAGAAGATGTGTTAATAAAGGTTTGTTTTAATCTGAAAAAGTGTGGAATAGATTTTAATGCAGCAGTAGGTAACTAGCATCATTTTTTATATCTGGAAGTAGAGTGCAGCCACAGCTACAACCTAAACTGGGTGAATGGTCTTGAGGAGAGTTTATTGAAAGCTTAGAGTACCTTAAACACACCACTTGTAGAGGTTAGGACTTTGAGCATGCTGTAGAGAAGACTTCTCCAGAAAGTGAAAAAAAAAAACATTATTGGAAACTGGAGAAAAGGAGATCTTTGTTATGTAGTAGCAGAAAGTTTAGGCTTGCCTGGGTAGCTCAGTTGGTTCAGTGTCCAATTCTTGGATTCAACTCAAGTCATGATCTCACAGTTGGTAAAATCAAGCCCTGCATCAGGCTCTGTGCTGACAGTGTGGATCCTGCTTGGGATTCTCTCTCTTTCCCTTTTTCTGCCCCTCTCCCACTTGTGATGTCTCTGTCTCTCTCAAATAAATAAATAAACTTAAAAAATTGAGAAAGTTTAGTAACTGTTGCCTATAGCTATATGGAAAATAGAAAATATAACTAATAAACTGGGTGATATGGATAAGGAGATTAAAAACCAGAGAAGTGCCACCTGTTATTGTAGTGGTTGTTGTTTTTATTCACTCTTTACAGTAAAATGCAAGAGGACAAAGAAAAACTTTTAAGAAAGAACAAGGAAAAAACTGTTAGACAAAAAGGGGTCAAAACGTCATGATTTTGAAGTTTTTCACCCTTTTTAGCAAGCAAATGATACTAAAATTATGACATTATTCTGGATCTGGAGCGCCTGGGTGGCTCAGTGGGTTAAGCATCCTACTTTGGCTCAGATCATGATCTCGTGGTTCATGAGTTTAACCCTGCATCAGGATTTCTGCTGACAATACAAAGCCTGCTTCAGATCCTTATGCTCCTGTCTCTGCCCATCACTCATTCTCTCTCTCTGCCCCTCTCTCTCTCAAAACAAATGAGTAATCTTAAAAAAATTATTATTTTGGGGCAAAAATTACATCATCTAAGGTATGCCAAGACAAATAGGGTATAAAGATGAAGTTGAGAGTATGATTATAAAATCTTTTTTAAGCTCTCAAAAAAATTAAAAGTACCATCTTAGAGTACCTTTTTATTAAAAAAAAAATTCCTTCTATAGAAATTAAGCATATACATTATAGATCCTTGCAATCAAACAGTAGTGCTCCTAATAAGCTTAAGGGTATTCTATCTCAACAGTCTCAGCAGTAGCCCAAGGTACAGAAGGGCTTAATCTAGAAGAGATATGTGATTTTACCCTTTGTCAAGTGAACTAAAACCTAAAATTATCTAGAGGACACCCAAAATATTTTTAGAGTTATATTGGAAGTACTGTCATTTTGGACTGAAATGGACAATGAGTACAAAGCGAAGAGTCTATTCCAACACTAAAACTTTATCAGCAGGAAAACTACTCAGATGTGATTGATTGTACCCTTCATGAAAAAGAAGAGATCATGCTGAGGTCAGAACCATGAGAACAGAGCACAGAACGAATGGTGAAATATTTCTATAAAGGAAGCTTCCCCGACCTACTATTTCATGACTCATTATCACTTATATAAGAGACACAGGATGAAGGCCTGACTCTTTCCCTCTACTATATAATTTTTAAAAATAATGAGTTTATTCACAAAATGCATTAATTTATTAATGTTCTTTCTGTGTAGCATCACACGCTTCTAACACTGCAAGGATCTTAAATTCTGCAATTTCTTTCAGTGATACCATTAAAATTGAGTGGTAATGATCTGTTTTAGGGGTGTTTACTGAACCTTGACCTCCCCTTTGAATGTTTTAATAACAAAAAGCAAGTCAGAATCTTCAAATCTACTTCTTGTCACACTTTATCTCCTCTCCTCTCTCTCTGCCTCCCATCATGGGCTTCAGCCCATGTTGGAAAGGAAGAACTCTTCCTGCTGGTTGCCAGTTTTGCTAACTCAACTGCTGATAATGGTAAAACTTTAAGTTTAAGACTATTAGGTCTAGTTTTCCACTTGACAATGGGAATTTTGGAAATTTTCAAAACCCTTTTTTTTTCAATAAAGCTTGAATTTTGAAATATTGGCATTGTTATGATTTAAAGAAAATCAGCTTTAAAATTTAAAAAAAAAAGCAGTCTTTGTTAATTCGATGGTTGCGATGGTACAGACCAAAATTATTGATAGGACATGAAAATATTTACAAAATATTTTTTGATATTTTGTTCTTTACACATGTTGAACTAATATATATGCCTAAATCTTCTGGCAATTTAGATGTTCTTCTAAATGGTTTTGATGATAGCTACATAGTAGCATTTGAACAGGAAATCAGTAAGGAATCAGGACACTCTGTGTTAGAAGTGGTTTTGTTACAGCTGTGTAGCTACTATGTTGTATGTACTTACATGTCTTAGGCAAGACACATTAGTACATATAGTCTCATGTGTTTTTCTCTGATGTTATTTTTATACTTGTAACAGTGGACTCTACAATCAACTCTAAAATTCTGACTCTATAGTCATAGGACTATGGTTTTGACAATCTAATATGAACTCTAGTATCTGACCTTCTATCCTTCTTGACTTTATATTTAGTTTAAAAAAATTTCTAGTCAGAAACAGAATGTTCCTATAATGCTAAGCTTGCATACATTTTAAAAAGGTAAAGAATTAGGGAACATTGTTGGGAATGCAAGCTGGTGCAGCCACTCTGGAAAACAGTATGGAGGTTCCTCAAAAAATTAAAAATGGAACTACCCTACGACCCAGCAATTGCACTACTAGGCATTTATCCAAGGGATACAGGTGTGCTGTTTCGAAGGGACCCATGCACCCCCATGTTTATAGCAGCAATATCAACAATAGCCAAAGTATGGAAAGAGCCCAAATGTCCATCGATGAATGAATGGATACAGAAGATGTGGTATATATATATATACATATACATATAC
Organism: Panthera tigris; assembly: GCF_018350195.1. Taxonomy (NCBI): domain Eukaryota; kingdom Metazoa; phylum Chordata; class Mammalia; order Carnivora; family Felidae; genus Panthera; species Panthera tigris. The sequence goes on from NC_056669.1 coordinate 34,676,128, forward strand.
ATATACATATATATATACATACATATACATATACATATATATATACATACATATATAATACCCTCCAGTTCCATCCATGTAGTTGCAAATGGCAAGATTCCATTTTTTTGATTGCCCAGTAATACTCCATTTTATGTGTATACACATATATATGTGTATATATATATGTATATGTATATATTATATATATTATATATGTACATATATATGTATATATACATATACATATATATACACATATATATATACACACACACACACACACATATATATATATGTGTATACACATACAATGGAGTATTACTGGGCAATCAAAAAAATGGAATCTTGCCATTTGCAACTACATGGATGGAACTGGAGGGTATTATGCTAAGTGACATTAGTCAGTCAAAGAAAGACAAAAATCATATGGCTTCACTCATGTGAGGACTTTAAGAGACAAAACAGATGAACATAAGGTAAGGGAAACAAAAATAATATAAAAACAGGCAGGGGGATAAAACAGAAGAGACTTATAATATGGAGAACAATCTGAGGGTTACTGGAAGGGTTGTGGGAGGGGGGATGGGCTAAATGGGTAAGGGGAAACTAAGGAATCTACTCCTGAAATCATTGTTGCACTATATGCTAACTAATTTGGAGGTAAATTTTAAAAAAATAAAAAAATAAAGTTAAAAAAATAATAAAAACTAAGTATCTTCACAGCCTAAAAAAAAAAAAAAAAGAAGTAGTTGCAAGTTTAGTTTTTCCAGAAACTGCCTAACAGGTTTCTAGAGTGTCTATATCATTTGTCATTCTTCTAGCACGTTACAAGTGATTGAGTTTCTCCACATTCTCACCAGCTTTTGGTGTTAATTATTATTATTTTCTTTAATTTTAGCCATTTTGAAGTGTGTGTAGTGATATTTCACTGTGGTTTTAATTTACATTTCCCCAGAGGCTGATAGGTTGGACATCATTTTATGTGCTTATTTTTCATCTATATATCCTCATTTTATAATTAAAAATTTGGTCAAAAAAAGGAATTAGGAAATATTGTGACTACACAATTCCATCATTCTATCAAAACTCATTCAAACACTCTGCTAACTTCTCTACAGACATAGTTCACATACTTTACTCTTTCTTCTGACCAATACTCCAAAACTCTTGCTGATCAAAGCATTACTTTTATGTAATGTTTCTGAAGAAACTCTTCCATCCATAGGATTTTTTAAAAAATAATGCCGATTTTTGAGAGAGACAGAGAGAGAGAGAGAGAGACAGAGATGAGCTGGGGAAGGGCAGAGAGAGGGGGAGACACAGAATCCGAAGCAGGCTCCATGCTGTGAGCTGTCAGCACAGATCTCAATGCAGGGCTTGAACTCATCGATGGTGAGATCATGACCTGAGCTGAAATCAGAGGCTCAACTGACTAAGCCACCCAGGCACCCCTAGGATTTAGACCATTTAAAACTATTTTTAATATATTATTTTTTCTTCTGAATATCACATTTTATCAAAATTTCCTCATTATATTTTGTGGATTTAGCTATCATTTTTAAGGAATTTGGTTCTTTTTGTTTTTTTGTTTTTCTTTTATTCAAATATCCCTTGATTTTCTCTTTTTCTTGTTTGCTAGTTAAATACACATGGTATTTGTTTTCTTAAGTTTTTAAATATATGGCTGTTAGATACAACTTGATATTGATCTGAATAATTCTGATACAAAAAATTCCCTAATATTCCAGGACCTCATCTGACTTTTGCAATGTCTTAGCTACTGGTAAATATTTTTATTGTAGGTTCAATAATACCTGTGATATTCTCTTTGCTCACTGATAAACTTAGAGATGAGAAAAACAGACATTAAAAAAAGGAATAGGGAATTCTCATTAGTGATATTGAGCAACTTTTCATGTGTCTCTTGGTCATCTATAGGTCTTCTTTGGAGAAATATCTAGTAAAGTTTTTTATCTGTTTTTTTTTTTAATTCTATGTTTGGGGTGTTTTTGGTGTTTAGAAAGATAAGTTTTTTATATTTTTTGGATATTAACCCTTTATTGAATATGTAATTTTCAAATATCTACTCCCATTCAGTTGGGTGACTTTTTATTTTGTTGATGGTTTCCTTTGCTGTGTAGAAGCTATTTTTTTTTTATATAGTCCTAATAGTTTATTTGTTTCCTTGCCTCAGGAGACATATCCAGAAAAAAATGTTACTACAACTGTCAAAAAAAAATTACTGCTTGTGTTCTTTTTTAGAATTTATATGGATTTGGGCCTCACATTTAGGTTTTAACCGACTTTTTGTTTAGTTTTTTGTGTATCATGTAAGAAAGTGGTCCAGTTTCTTTCTTCCACATGTTGCTGTACAGTTTTCCCAACACCATTTGTTGAAGAGACCCTATTTTTTTCCATTGGATATTCTTTTCTGATTTGTCAAATATTAATTGACCATATAAGTGTGGGTTTATTTCTGGGCTTTCTAGTCTGTTCTATCAATCTATGTGTCTATTTTTGTGCCAAAACCATACTATTTTGATTATTATATTTTTGCAGTGTATCTTGAGATCTGGAATTGTGATACCTCCAGTTTTTTTTTTCCTCAAGTTTCCTTTGGCTATTCAGAGTCTTTTGTGGTTCCATACAAATTTTAGAATTATTTTTTTCCTAGATCTGTAAGATATGTTATTGGATTTTGATAAGCATTGCACTGAATCTATAGATTGCTTGTGTAACATAGACATTTTAACAATATTTGTTCTTCCAATCCATGAGCATGGAATATCTTTCCATTGGTTTGTGCTGTCTTCAATTTCTTTCATCAGTGTTTTATAACTTTCAGACTACAGGTCTTTTACCTCCATGGTTAAGTTTATTTCTAGGTATTTTTTTAGTTTTGGTGATACTGCAAATGGAAATGTTTTCCTAATTTCTCTTTCTGCTACTTTGTTTTTAGTATATAAAAATGTTACCAATTTCTGGGTATTAATTTTGTACCCTGAATTACAAAATTTACTGAATTTATTTATCAGTTCTAGTAGTTTTTTGGTGCAATTTTCAGATTTTTCTATGTAGTTTCATTCAGTTAGTGACAGTTTAACTTCTTCATTACCAACATGAATACCTCATTTCTTTTTCTTGTCTGATGGCTCCAGCTAGGCTTCCAGTACTAAGTTGAATAAATGTGGTGAGAATGGACATCCTTATCTTGTTCTTGGTTTTAGAAGAAAAGCTGTCAGTTTTTCAACATTGAACATGATGCTAGCTGTGGGTTTTTATTATATGACCTTAACTATGTTGAGGTATGTTCCCTTGAAATCCGTTTGTTGAGAGTTTTTAATCATGAACAGATGCTGAATTTTGTCAAGCATCTATTGAGATGATCATGATTTTTATACTACATTTTGTTAATGTGATAAACACAATGAGATATCGCATTACACATGTTAAAATAGAATAAAAAAGACAAGAACTAACAAGTGTTGGAGAGGATGTGTAGAAAAAGGAATCCTCAAACACTGTTGATGGAAATGTAAATGATATACCAACTGTGGAAAAAATATGAATATGCCTCAGACAATGAGAAACAGAAACATGATATGATCCAATAAAGTCCACTACTGGGTATTTACCCAAAGAAAACAAAAACACTAATTCAAAAAGACACATGCACTCTATATTTATTACAGCACTATTTGTAATAGGCAAGATATGGAAGCAACCCAAGTGTTCCCTAATAGACAAGTGAATAAGGAAGACATGGTATATACACACAATTGAATATTATGCAGCCTTAGAAAAGGGTGAGACACTTATGACAACATGGACGACTTGAAAGGTATAATGAAAAGTGTAATATGTCAGACCAAGAAAGAAAAACAACATATATGAATTCATTTATATGTGGAATCTACAAAAATGAATAAATAAACAAACAAAAAGCAGAATCAGGCCTACAAATACAGAGAACAAACTGATGATTGACAGAAAGGAAGGGAGTAGGTGAACAGGCGCAATGGTTGAAGGGGAGTGGAAGATACAGGTTTCTCATTATGGAATAAATAAGTCAAAGGAATAAAAGCACAGCATAGGGACTATAGTGAGTAGTATTATAATAGCATTGTATGCCATAGATGGCAACCACACTTGTGATGAGCAGAGCATAACATATAGAGGAGTTGAGTCGCTATGTTTCACATCTGAAGCTAATATAATATTGTGTGTCAACTATATTCAAATAAAAAAGACAAAATTTTAAGACAAATGTTAAGATTTTAAGACAAGAGATTCTGAAAGGGAAATATCATGAAATAATTCTTAAAAATCCAAGAATCCTTAATGTCTCCTGATAACATCCAAATTCAGAGTGCTAGGAAAGAAATCTGCAACCACATTACTGTGGTAGTGAGAGAAGTAGAGGCTAAGACAGCTCGTCTTCAACTAAAGAACATAGCTAATGGGGCAAAAATGAACACCTTAGTGTCGCAATAAATCATATCCTTTAAACCTAAAAGCATTTCTTTGTGGTGCCTGGGTGGCTCAGTCGGTTAAGCGCCGGACTTCGGCTCAGGTCGTGATCTCGCCGTCCATGAGTCTGAGCCCCGCGTCGGGCTCTGTGCTGACAGCTCAGAGCCTGGAGCCTGTTTCAGATTCTGTGTCTCCCTCTCTCTGACCCTCCCCCGTTCATGCTCTGTCTCTCTCTGTCTCAAAAATAAATAAACGTTAAAAAAAAAAGCATTTCTTTAATTCTAAGGACATGATTTTTTAAATCTACATACTTTGGATTTGGGAATGAAATGAACATTCTAAATATGCAATTAAAATTAATAAATATTTGTCCTTCCAGAACATCCAGAGAACACTTGTTGATCCTAAAGATAAACATCACCACACAATTTAGCTCAGGATAAGATAGTTAATCTGCTTTCGAACCTCATGAATTACTTCATGGAATAGGAAGTGACTAAGGCATTATTTGATGAATATTATTTGCTTTCATAAATCCACTTTTGATGTTACATTCTAGAGTATAAGAAACATTATGCTACTCCCAAAAATTCATTCATAACATGTATGTCCAATATTTTAAATATGCATAAAATGCATTCTAATATAATGTTTTCAATATGAATTTTAAATAGCCTTTATTATATGGGCAATAAACCTTCCAGACAGTATGAGCATAGCTTCTTAGCATCTAAATTTTTATTTCATGTTATTTCATTCATTTAACATATTTAGTCAAATGCACATCCTTTTAAAAGTTAATAAGACATAATATTTTCCTTCAGCTACACCAGATAAGCCTTGATTTTGTTTTCTATTCTATGTAAATAATAAGCAGGAAAGTAGACTTTGGGAAAATATGTGAAGCTGTATCTGTGAGGAAGTCTTATTTTTGTTTATTTGTTTTTAAAGAGAGAGAAACAGAGTAGGAACAAGCAAGGGAGGGGCAGAGGGAGAGGGAGAGAGAATCTCAAGCAGACTACCTGCTGTCAGCACAGAGCCCCATAAGGAGCTCAATTTCATGAAGTGTGAAATCATGACCTGAGCTGAGAGCAAGAGTCAGACACTTAGCCGAATGAGCCACCCAGGCACCCCAGTAAGTCTTCAAAGTATGAAATCAGATTATTTATGGTTTTGACAAATTAAGGTGACGCCCACATGAAGCAATACATTGTCAGAGAGGAATTAATTAGTACATACATTATCAGGCCATAAAAAGTTCAAGTAATCTCTCTCTGAAATAGTCTTTTTTGTCACTATGCTTTGAATGAGAGACCTGTTTTCCTCATTATAATTCTAAACATACTTTTGTCTTGATTCTCCTTTGTATGTGACAAATCAGTTTGGATGAGAAAAGATAACCCTAGGTTCTTCTTGCAGCTCTTCTTTTCAGGGCTGGCTGTTTGGATGGAGGAGTTTCCTGATGACTCACTAAGAGTCAGTGGGGAAAGAAAAAAAGACAGAGAGAGAGAAAGGGAGAGAGAGAGAGAGAGAGGAAGAGAGGAAAAGGAAGGAAGGAAAGAAGGAAGGAAGGAAGGAAAGAGGAAAAGGAGGAAAGAGGAAAGGAAGAAAGGGAAGAAAAGAATGAAAACCTTGAGCTAATAAGAACATGCTTCCATGTTTGCAGACTTCGAAAAATCATTCCTTCCACCTAAAGCATCACAAGTCATTATATTCTGTTTGTCTTCACTAGTTGAGATTATTTAATGGTGTTTTACTTTCACCATTTTGTATTATGGAAACACCATATATTTTTGTTTTCAAAGTAAAAATCATTAAAATATTATGCTTGCTTTTCAAATTACACTGCTTCAGATTAGATGTCTCATCTTTTCCACTTGAAATCATCATGCACTTTGCATCAACATGCAAACCTCTAGTTAGTATTCTTTTTCTTTTTGCTATGCTCTATTATAACACAAACATATATATGCTAAACATATGCAATTGCAACACATCTCTTTTATCTCATGCAGAAAAGTAATAAAAATAATAAGAGAATAAGAAAATAATACAGAAAATACTGTACTATTAATGCTAAACCATGGAGAGGATGCTGAGAACTTTGATTAATAAATAGCACAATGTATTTCTTAAATGTATGTTCAGAAAATACATAAATTATTAGTGTCGTGTTCAATCAAAAACCATATGCCAAAGTTTTATATTAAAAGAGTAGTTGGCTAATGAAGAGAATGTGTGTGCACTGAAATTTCAGGTTGGATTTTTAATTATTCTTTGAAAAAAAGATGCCAGAAAGTCATCTGGAATCAACACATCTAACCCCTTGGTTTTGTTGATCCCATTGGAATCACATGGGATAAATCCTTAAGGAATTAAATCAGATTTTACCTCCTGGAGATAACTTCTGAGACATAAGTACTGAGATTAGTATTGTTTAGGAGGATAAAGAGATAACTTTATAGCCCAAGAAGGGAGCCCAGAAGGAGAGATTTGCCCATAACCACAAAGAATAGGAAACAGAAATTATTTGGGAGGCTTTGAAATGGCTTATAAGTGCTTAATAATTATACTGCTGAATCACATAGGGCACTGCCCCAACAATAAAAGACTAAAACTACCAATAACTGTATGCTGTCTCAAAGGTTGTCATCAAAGCAACTACCTAACTCACTGGTGAATAAATTAGCCAGAGCTTTGTTCAGTGTGCATACTTCTGATTTGGCTTACACAAACTACCCAAAAGAATATGTTTGGGAGTGCTTCCCTTCACAGTTACTGTAATTTGACACATCCTGCAAGACATCCTTAAATTCTATGAGAATCACAGAAACAAAGAAAAAAAAGGAAGAAAAGAAGGAAGGAGATAAGAGAAGAAGGGAGAGGAAGGGATATTCTGAGTTTTCTTTACTGAAATTAAATGGGGTGAATTAGGATAGAAAGGTGACAAAGTAGTTTTTTTCTAAGAGAGAAGATCTGAATCATACAAATAGAAAATTTTAGCCTTACATATGATCACTTCTTAAATCTAGTGTAAGCAGTAATTAGGGTCCAAGACCATGAGGAATGAAACATGTAGCATAGAGAAGCTCACTTATATGCAGGGATCTTGCAGTTATATTCATTCTGCTTCTAAACCTATTTATTAAATTGGTAGTATTATTATCATTCTAATGAAATAGGAAATATTTTATTTTGTGATGTGTTTTGCAGTAAGGAACTGAATTTTAAAACTTTAAGATTTTATTATTAAACAAAGATATACAGTTGTCATTGAGTATTAGTATTATAGGAAGGAAAATATGCTCTATAGATTATTTCATTAACATTGGAAAAACTATGATTAATAGACAGGCACTATACATAAAAATGGATCCATTCTCAAGGGATTAATTAAGAAAAGATCATGACACATACTGTATGTCTCCTAAAACATGGAAGTATCCTTTCATCCTATATAATTAAATCTTTAAATAAGGTTACGGGCACCTGAGTGGGTCAATTGGTTAAGCTCCTGACTCCAACTCAGGTCATGAACTCACGGTGCATGAGTTTAAGCCCTCCATGGGGCTCTGTGCTAATGGAGCAGAACCTACTTGGGATTCTCTTTCTCTCTCCCTCTCCCTCTGTCCCTTCCCCACACATGCTCACACTCTCTTTCTCAAAATAAATAAACTTTAAAAATAAATAATTAATTAATAAACAAACAAATAAATAAGGTTAAATCACTTAAATTAAAGGTAATAGACAGGGATTTGGAAATCCATGCTTGAACTACTAGGTTAAATATGACATTTTAAAAGTGTTCTATGTACTTTTGAAAGTAATTATTAATACAGGATATCTGTGCATACATATATTGTAATATCTGTTTCTTAATATCTGTGGACATGATTAGCACAAATAAACCCATCATCAGTAGTAGATTTTAGAATTAAAACTCTAATATTGTCTAATATTGTATTGCTATTAGCTCATTTTTCACTTGCTGAGAGACACAGAATGTTTAATTAAAAATCCACCTTATCCAGGCATAGCTGCATTTCTGTCAGAGCGAAAGCTGGTGGAAAGATTTGGCAGCTGTATAAATAAGATATACTCTAAAAGTTGTGCTTTTTTTCCCCACACAAAATTCCTCCCAGAAATATGTATACCTCATTTTTTTATTAGTGTATAAAAGAAAAAAATCCCTTTGTCTTAGAAAATCCACTGTCACATATATTGGTATTTTTACTACCTTAATAAAACCCAGGGATTTATTTTGAAGAACATCACATTATAGATTTTTCTTTGAAAAAATGCAACAGTGAGCTTTAGTTAAAGAATTATGTCTCTTCATTTCAAATAAATTTAGTTTAAATATAGTATTTGAAATATAAGTTTAGGCAGAATTTTAATTAGCATATAAGCCCGAGGATGTACTTCTCAGTACTGCTGAGCATTTTGAGTCTCTACTTTCAAACAACTCAGTATTAATTTTAGCAGGATAAGCAACCTTGTCTTTCATGCTTTTTTAAAGTCAAAGAGATGAGATTATTGTTTAATCTAGTTATTTTATATTAACTCTCTTTTACCTGGATATTATGAGTTATACAGAAGTTCAGAAAGATCCAGCACTGCATCTGAAAAACTTCCAAGTTAAAAGGGAATTGGAACATGAAGTTGCTAGGAGATAGTTGGTTTCTTGGGCAACACATCTCTGTATCCAGGGAAATAGATAAGATATTAAACACGGCCTTTGTTTAAATTCATATGGTGTATTACAAAGACATTGTGTTAGTAAAGGACAATAGTATTAGCAGCTCTGTTAATTATGTCATATGCTAAAAACTACAAACGTTTATTAACCTCCATTACATACCTGGTGCTGTGTTAAGTGTATATTTACTTTCTTCTCAAGTATTCACAACAGCCTATGTTTTCTACATTTTATAAAGAGGAAAATGAGACTTCAAATTTTTTTAGCAATGTGCCTAAATACCACTCAGCTTGGGAATGACATAGTGAGGAATCTGATGCAGGCTTATTCATGTCTAGAGTTCAAATATCTACTATGCTACAAACTACTATCAATAGTTTATATGATATTTGTCTTATCAAATATACGATCCTGGCAATATGCTTAATAGAAATGTGTATATGTGTGTGTATATATATACAAATATTATATATGTCAATATACGGACACTAAACAGTTGAATAATAGGTGGGTTAGTGGCTTTAAGCCCAGTGCAGTAATAAATTGCATGTGATTTATGGGGTGCGCAGGTGGCTCAGTCAGTTGAACATCTGACTTCAGCTAAGGTCATCAACTTTCAGTCTGTGGGTTTTAGCCCCGCTTCAGGCTCTGTGCTGACAGCTTTGAGCCTGGAGCCTGTTTCAAATTCTGTGTCTCCCTTTCTCCCTGGCCCTTCCCTGTTCATGCTCTGTCTCTCTCTGTCTCAAAAATAAATATTAAAAATTTTAAAAAAGAAAGAAAATTGCATGTAACTTTTGACTCCTCTTAAACTTAACTACTAACAGCCTATTACTGACTGGAAGCCTTCACAACACATATTTTGTAATTATATGTATTATTTACTGTATTTTTACAATAAATTAAGCTAGAGAAAAGGAAATCATAGAGAAGAGAAAATACATTTACACTCTTGTACTGAATTTATCAGAAAAAAATTCATGTGTAAGTGGACCTGTGCAGTTCAAGTTGGTGTTGTCCGCAGATCAACTGTAGACACACACACACACACACACACACACACACACACACAAACTGCACACATGAACACACATAAATATGTACTAGAATGTTTATAATACCCTATTTGCAATAGTTCAAAGCTGAAAACTATACAAATAGTTATCAGTGGTTGAATGGATAAATAAATTGTTATATTAAAAGGATGTTAAAATATCGAAAATAAAATGTTGAATAAAAGAGGCAAGACTCAAAATCATATGTTCTAATCCAATTTTTATGAAATATAAAAATAAGCAAACTAATCTATGCTGTTAGAAGTCAAGCAATGTTTACTTTTTCAGGTGGAGAAAGTGGTTAGAATGGAACACAAAGAGGGTTACCTGGGAGGCTTAGTCAGTTGAGTATCTGACTCTTTGTTTAGGCTCAGGTCATGATAGAGTGGTTTCCTGGGTTCAAGTCCCATGTCCAGCTCTGCACTTGCAGGGAAGAACCTGCTTGGGATTCTCTCTCTCCCTCTTTCTCTGCCTGTCTCTATCTCAAAATAAATAAAGAAAACTTAAAAAAAAAAGATTGGGACACAAAGAGAAGTTTCTGGGATGCTAAAGAGCCCTTTTTTTTAGTAGTGGTTTTATGAATATATTCAGCATGTAAGTATTCATTAAACTGCATACTTATTTTAAGTGTGTGTGAGTATGTACACACACACACACACACACACACATATATATATATAATGTATATTTAAAACACTTTAATAAAATGTTAGAGTTAAATCATGCTATGACCGCTTTATATTGATTTGACACTAATGGGCTTCTTTTTTCTGGGTTTACTTTTCAATCATGATCTCCTTATAGCCCCCTTATTTGATTCCCTTCTCTCTTTATTCAAGTTGGGCATAAACTTCAGTTTGTCTTTTGTTTCTTAAAAAGATTATGCCTTCTGTTCATGGAATTAACTATAGAATTTGGAAAAACCTTTGTTAACATAAGAGATTTAAAATATTCCAAATATTTTAAAATTTAGATAACATTTCTGTTCATATGTGAATATTATATGTGAGAACATAATGCCTGAACATTGGTGCTTAAGGTACTAAACCAAGCTCCAGAAACATTTTTACCTTTTAGTCACTTTCATCAGTTTGCATTTCAAAATTAAAGTTCGTTTATTTACATTCACTCTATCACTTTTAATTTTTATTTTTTTTAAATTTTTTTAACGTTTATTTATTTTTGAGACAGAGAGAGACAGAGCATGAACGGGGGAGGGTCAGAGAGAGGGAGACACAGAATCTGAAATGGGCTCCAGGCTCTGAGCTGTCAGCACAGAGCCCGACGCGGGGCTCGAACTCACGGACCGCGAGATCATGACCTGAGCCAAAGTCGGCCGCTTAACCAACTGAGCCACCCAGGTGCCCCTAATTTTTAAATGTACCATAAAAATAAAAATTTTATTAGCTTTTAGAAATTTGTAATAAAGAAAACACCAGTATCAAAAGACTTTAAAAAAGAAATATGCATGTATATTAAATAATAGAAGTACTATAATGTTGTTTGTAGTCTTGTCATCCTAATAAAATGCTGATGATACCAGTTGGCTTACTGACTGCTATACTTTCAGCATTTTCACCATGATACTTGACTTTTCTCCAGTTTTTGAAAAATGATTATTTCAAAATATTTAATGCATGTTCACTATATATCAGGCCCTCTTCTAGTTAGTGATGATACAGCAGTGAAAACAAAAGGCAAAAGTCATTGCCCTCAAAGATCATACTTGTAAAAGCCAGGCCGGGGGGGGGGGTACTTGCAATAAAATATGGGGTATTTGAGATTGAGTAGGGGATTCAAAGTAATGGGGTGAGGATGAGCTGCTATTTTAAATAGAGTGTTCAAGAAAATGTCTTTTAAAAAGGTATGCTTTTGTCAGGGACCAGAAAGAAGTGAAGATTGAGAAAAACAGATGTCTTTGGAAAGACTGATCCAGAGAGAGGGAAGAAGGGCCATGGCTTCTGGTTGTATGAGTGAGGGTGGGGAAGTGTTAGCATCTCAGTTCCTATACTAAAGTAACCAGATATCCAGATCTTGGATGACCTTTGGGCTATCTTAAGGAATTTTATTTTATTTTGGACAACATAGCAAGCCACGAGAGGGTTTTGAGATGTATGGTGAGATTATTTGTGTTATATTTTAAAAGTCTCATTCCAGATTCATTATTCAATATAAATCCTTTGTGTGTGTCTGTGCACACCCATGCATGTGCACACACACATGCACATATGTGTTGGTGGTGATGGGGAAATTAACATTGTAGGGACACAGCATAGAGATAAGGTAAAACACAATTGCCATAAACCAATAGAGAAAAGGTGGTGGTAGTTGGGCCTGTATTTTACCAGTGGAAGAGGAGGGGGCAGATACTAAATATGTTTTAAAAGGACACCTTGCCAAATATATAATTGCATATATACCCAATAACTTATGGAATATAAACTTGAAATACTTGCTGAATGAATGAAGATCCCATCACATAATCTTTTTATGTTTAGTTGTATTCTCAGGTCACTTTCAATTTTAGAAATTTCCTTGCCAGTACTATGATTTAATTTCCTCTAGTGCATGCCCTCAGCACCCTGTGCATACGTGCCTCCATCACAGTTCTCACCAGTACTTTCTGTGCACTGAGCACATAGTTAAAGGACCCAGCACACTGCTGTCCAATAAAAATTCAATGTAAACCATATAGGTAATTTAAATTTTTCTAGAAGTAACATTTTTTTTAAAAAGTAAAAACAAATAGTGTGAATAGTTTTGTGATATATTTCATTGATCTTGATTTGTCTCTAAAATATTATCATTTCAACATACAATTGATATAGAAAAACCAGTGGGATATTCTATATGTTTTGCTTTTTGTAATGTATTCCAAATCTAGTGTGCATTTTACATTTACAGCACACCTCAATTCAAATGCTAAATTTTAATGAGAAAAATTTAATTTATATCTAATAAAGTTTATGATTGAAAAAGTAGATTTATATAGGTGAGTTGTTTGAAGCATACTTAAAAGTTTTCAAGTAACTGAATTGAGAAATAGTTTTAAAATTCAAATTCAAGGGGCGCCTGGGGGGCTCAGTTGGTTAAGCGTCCGACTTCGGCTCAGGTCATGATCTCACAGTTCGTGAGTTCGAGCCCCGCGTCGGGCTCTGTGCTGACCGCTCAGAGCCTGGAGTCTGCTTCACATTCTGTGTCTCCCTCTCTCTCTGCCCCTTCCCTGCTCATGCTCTGTCTCTCTCTGTCTCAGAAATAAATAAACATTAAAAAAAATTTAAAATTCAAATTCAAAACAATCAAAACTAAATAAAAATTTTAAATATAGCTCCTTATTTTAATTAAAAATTTTAAATATAGCCATACTGGTACATTTCTAGTGCTTAGTTCCACATATGGCTAGTGACTATTATGTTGGTTAGTTCAGGTCTAGAAAATACATTTCTTTAACTTAATATAGTTTGTGAATTTTTTTTCCAAGCCACATTCAGTTGCACAAGTAAAGGCATGGAGTAGACAGAAAGGTCTTTTTAATTAAGATTGGGGTTTTTCCAGAAGAATGAGAAGAAAAGAGAATATAAGAACTGAGTGCAGATGTAGAAGGGAGTTAAGATGGTAGAGAAGCAGGAGGACCTGGATTTTTCTCATCCCTCAAACACAGCAGTATTGAGGTCAGATCACTTTGAACACCCAGGAAATAGATCTGGAGGGCCAGAAGGTTCTCCACAGCTGGAAGGAGACGACTTGGCAGGATCAAGGTTCATGTATGTGTGTTGAAGGAGATAAAACAGTGGAGCTATGGAAGGGAGAGAACCCTTTCTGTGGAGAAACAAAAGGAGAGAAAGGGAGAGGAGTTGTGAAAGTACGGCATTGAGTTAGCACAAGAGGCAAAACTCTCTGGACCACGGATTTTTGCAAACAGCCTTTAGAGCTGAAACTCCAAGGCTTTTGAAGTGCTCAACTTTCTCCATAGCAGAGCCCTGGCTTGTACTCCTAGAGACAAGGGAGTTGGCCCAGGAATGTACGGCATGGTGTAGCAATCTCCAGGACGGACTGGGAGAGGACAGTCCCCTTCCTGGAGTACTTTGGGAAGAGTGCGTGTTGCCTCCCCCAGAACAAAAAATCCTGCAAGTGACAGTCACCAGTCACAGGCCTATCATCAGCAGGGTGGAGAGTACTCTACTCTGGGAGTGAATCCATGCAGTGTTGGGTCCTTTAAGACATGTGGTTTTGAATCCCAGCCCAGCACCAATAATAAAGCAGAGGAGAACTGTGGATCAGGGAAAGCTGAATGCCCTTGCAATTCTGTGAGGGCTGCCTGAACAGCATGGGTTGTGATTCCCAGTCTGGGGAGGTCAGAGTGGGGTGATGCCATTTTCCCCCCAACACCAACAAGGTGGGACTTAAGAAAGCAACACAGCAGACCCTCAGTGGAGAGTAGCGGACAAGCTTAGACCAAACCCCGCCCCTCTGTGCCTGGCAACTGCTTATTTACTGGAGCAAGACTAATTGACCTAATGCAGCCAGCCTCTCCTCCAGACCAGCACAGCCACCAGTCCCACGCACCAACAGACAATGCTTTATTTATTTATTTATTTATTTATTTATTTATTTTTAATTTTGGAATCAGGCTTATAGTTTCTGGTTTGTTTTTTGTCAATTCTTATTTTATACATATATAAATGTATAAAATGTATACACCCACCTCCCCCCACCCCCAGAGTTACTACAACAAACAAATCAAAGCACACCTAGTTAAAGGTCCAAACACTCCACCACTACAAGTGAGGAGGAGCTCTGCAGAGTACTGACCAGTAAGATAGAGCAGCCAAAACACAACAGCAGAGTGCATTCAACCAGAAACACTTCCTGGAGTGCCAGGCACTGGACAGTGTATGACCACTTTTTAATATAGCAGGACACACAACAAGCTTTTAAGACACGTGAAAGACAGAAACTCAGCCAAAATGACAAGATAGAGAATTCTCACCAAAGGGAAGGTCAAGAAGAAATCACAGCCAGAGAATTGCTCAAAACAGATATAAACAATATATCTAAACAAGAATTTAGAATAACAGTCATAAGACTAATAGCTGCGCTTGGAAAAAGCATAGAAGGCACCAGAAAACCCTTGCTGCAGAGATCAAAGACCTAAGAACTAGCCAGGATGAATTTAAAAATGCTATTTTATGATTTAGATTTCAACTACTCATTTGTACTATTATTTATTAATTTTAATTTTTAATGTGAAGGTCATGATAGTCCAACAGGAAAAATATGAAATGCTATAATTGCAACATCTTTATTTATAAAAAATTTTATATGAAAAATAAAATTAATGTTTATCTATAAAAATCCATTTATTTTAGATTATGCATTTTTACGCTTTGTAATATAGATATTGTTTTATTTTCTCCATTTTCTCAGTGTTTATATTGTATCTCCATTTCTATCATATATAATACCCAATCAGAACGCAATTGGACAAATCGCCTTGGACTTTCCACACTGTTTATACATATAATAGAATATTATTTGAGCATAAACAAAAGTGAAATTCTGATACATGCTACAACATGAATGAATCTGAAAACTTTATGCTAAGTGGTACAAGCCAGACACAAAAGGGCAAATATTGTATATTTTCAATTATATTTATTACCTAGACTATGCAAATTAATAGAGACAGGTAAAATATAGGTTACCAGGGGCTGATGGGAAAGAAAGAATAGGCAATGTTGTTTAATAATGACAGAGTTTCTGTTTGCAATGATGAAAAAATTCTGGAAATAGTGACAATATTTACACAACATTGTGAGTGTATTAATGCTATTGAAATGTATACTTAAAAATGGTTAGAATGGTAAATTTTATGTAATATTGATTTTACCACAATAAAAAAGTACAAATTTTTGTGTGTATACTGTGGACAAGTCAAGCAATACTTTTAGCCTCAATATCCTGGCTTATAAAATAAATGGCAATACTTATTTTTGAAGCCTGTATAAGGATGCAATAGATTATGTTTTAATACATTTAGTCTGTTACAAGGTAACTATTTATTTTATGGCAGTCCTTGTGTTGTATTACATATGGAGAAGAGTAGGGATCATAGAAATGCATTATCACAGCTAACGATTCTCTAATGTAGTGCTTTCTAAGTGCGTCCTCTGAAACACTAATCCCAAGAAAAATGGTTAAGCAACAAAGACCAGTAGGGAAAACGAGGTTAGGAATGGCTGCATCATATTATCCCCATTTATTGGGAATTGATGGTGAACATTATCTTGTTAAAGCTTGTGAAAAGGCCTGCAGTAAATAAACCCGTTTAACCTTTTCCAGAATAGCATGTATTAGAGCATCTGGCCATAGAATCTCATTCTGCAAACATACTTTGGAATGCTTCACCAAGTTGTAATTTCACTTGAAATTTTTTCTCCAACTTGTGGCCAAATTTTAATTATTTTGGACAATTCTACATACAGTAATCATATCCCTTCCTTCAATAAATTATATCCTGATGTGGAGCAAATTGTCACATACTTTCATCTTCTTTCCTTTTTGAAATCTCTTAGGTTGATTTGATGTTACAGGACCCTGCAACAATAAATTTTTGCTTTACTATTGTTAGATCTTTTGACCTGCTTTTACTATTTATAATCACTCTAACAAAATTCCTTGGACATAGAGAACTTGAATGAGAATTTCAGTTTTTAAAAATAATAACAATAAGGACACCTAATTGGCTCAGTCAGTTGAGTGTCTGACTCTTAATTTCAGCACAGGTCATGATCCCAGGATCATGGGATTGAGACTTGCATCAAGCCACATTTAGCGTGGAGCCTGTTTAAGATTCTCTCTCTCTCTCTCTCTCTCTCTCTCTCTCTCTCTCATTGCCCCTCTCCCCAACTCACACACACACACTCTTTCTCTCTCTAAGAATAAAGAAAGAAAGAAAGAAAGAAAGAAAGAAAGAAAGAAAGAAAGAAAAAAAATGAATAAATGGAACTGAGAGTATATTTTGGGTAGTAAAGTATTCTGTGTAATACTGTAATGGTGACCACATAACACTATATTTTTAAAATTTTCAAATGTTGATTTATTTTTGAGAGAGAGAGAGAGACAAAGTGTGAGAAGAGGAGAGGCACAAAGAGAGAGACATAGAATCCCAAGCAGGCTCCAGGCTCTGAGCCATCAGCACAGAGACCAATGTGGGGCTCAAACTCCCAAACTGCATGATCATGAAATGAGCTGAAGTCAGATGCTTAACGAACTGAGACACCTAGGCACCCCATAACATTATATATTTGTTGAAATCCACAGAACTGTATAACAGAACACTTCATCCTAATGTAAACTATGTATTTGTATTTCAGTTAGTAATAATGTATTGGTTCATCAATCATGACAAATATACTACATTATTGCGAGATGTTTAATAATAGGAAAAATTGGAGGGAGGAGCCAAGATGGTTGAACAGCATGGACTTTTTTTTGCATCTCACATCCATGAAATAGAGCCATATCAATAGTAAACCATCTTGCACACCTAGAAAACTGATTTGAGGATTAACACAACAATCTACACAACCTGAACCATGGAACTCAGCAGGTACACAGCAGGGAGAAGTGAACTGGGAGAGAGAGAAGCCGCAGGGGGCAGGAGGCTGTTTTTGCTTGCAGAGAGAGGACAGAGATGGGTGAGAGGGAGAATACGGGAAAAGCAACCCCTGCAAAGCAACTGGAGAGAAAGTAGAAAAGTGGAAGCAGCCTCAGGGACTGAATTAAAAAAGTAGAATGGAGAAAGGAGAGGGTTTAAACTCCATTAAGACTCTGTAAATAGTGGGAGCACAGAGTCTGAAATTCTGCAGCTAAATACCTGACAGTCCTCTGGTGGGAAGGGTGAATCCCCAGGAGCAGAGTGAAGTCTGGGGGTCTTCAAGGCACATGGAGAGAGAAAATTCTCCTGCTGGGAGGACATCTGGTAGAGTCTGTGTGCCCCCCCCCAAACAGGCAAAGGCCCCAGTGGACCCAGGAGAACAACCACATTCGCTAGTGCTGGAACAAGGTCATTAAGGGTGAAGCCTGGTGCCAAATGTGTGTTGTGATTTTCCATAATACCTAAAATGCTGCTGCTACACAGTCACGTGAACTTTATCTGGGGCAGGCTGGCACCCAGCTGCAGTCTCTGGGCATCGGCAGCAGCACAGTCCCATGAACATTTCTGGGTGAGGCCAGCACCCAGCCATTGCTCAGTGAGACCCTCCCACAGAGGGACAAAGCCACAGCCTGTCAGAAGTAAGAGGTCTGGAAAAACAGCCGCATCTAAGATAAAACTCAGGAGAGAGGTGCTGCCTGGGGCTTGGTCACAGACAGTGTAAAAGCAGGGAGTGGATGGAAGCCAGAGAAAAAAGGTGAAAGATTGCTGACCATGGAGAACAGAGTTCCAATACTAGAGACTGGG
Organism: Panthera tigris; assembly: GCF_018350195.1. Classification (NCBI taxonomy): domain Eukaryota; kingdom Metazoa; phylum Chordata; class Mammalia; order Carnivora; family Felidae; genus Panthera; species Panthera tigris. Next base: position 34,694,795 of record NC_056669.1, read on the forward strand.
CAGCTGGGTGATTCCATTTTCACCTCTCCAGTGCATGCGAGCATACACACCTACAAGAGCCACAACAATCCACACCAGTAGGCTAGGCAGTGCCATCTAGTGGGGAATGGAGATGTTGCACTAAGCCCCACCCAACTGGGCCAACCTTGCTCTTCAGGAACAAAAGTCTCTCTGCCTGCTTAGTTTACAGACTATAAAGCATTTCATGGTTTGACTTCTAGGGGAAAACAAAGTAATTTCAATCGTGTTTCAGTCTGTTCACTGGTTTGTCTTTTCAATTTTCTTTCTTTTTTTTTTCTCCTTTTCGTTTCTTTTCTTTTTCTTGAATATGGAAAGAGAAAAAAGTATTTTTATTTTCAATTTTTATTAAAAATATTTTATTTAATTTTTCTACTATATTCTCTACGTTTTTGTAAATTTTTCAAATTCTTTTTTACTTCAATCACTTATTTTTATTCTATTTAATTGTATTCATTTATTCCAATTTTCAAATGATTTCCTTTTTTTTTCTTTTTCCCCCCTTTTTTCTCTAGAATCATTTATTTGGGAGCTAGAATTTATAGGAGGTAGAATCATTTATTTGATTTTGTGTGTGTGTGTGTGTGTATGCATGTGTGTGTTGGTTTTAATTTTTTTAGTTTTAATTTCTTTTAATTTTAATTTAAAAATTTTTTTACCTCATTAATTCCTTTTCTCCCTTCAAAAGGACAAAATGAAGGAATTCACCCCAAAAGAAAGAGCAGGAAGAAATGACAGCCAGGGACTTAACCAACACAGATACAAACAAAATGTCTGAACCAGAATTTAGAATCATGATTATAAGAATATTAGCTGGAGTGTAAAATAAATTTGAATCCCTTTCTGTGGATATAAAGGAAGTAAATATTGATATTATTCATCAGGATGAAATAAAAAATGCTATAACTGAGCTACAATCTCGAATGGATGCCACGGCAGCAAGGATGGATGAGGCAGAGCAGCAAATCAGCGCTATAGAGGACAAACTTGTGGAGAATAATGAAGCAGAAAAAAAGAGGGAGAATAAGGTAAAAGAGCACAATTTAAGAATTAGAGAAATCATTGACTCATTAAAAAGGAACATCAGAATCATAGGGGTCCCAGAGGAGGAAGAGAGAGAAAAAGGGGTAGTAATGTTATCTGAGCAAATCATAGTGGAAAACTTTCCTAACCTGGGGAAAAACAGACATCAAAATCCAGGAAGGACAGAGGACTCCCATTAGATTCAACAAAAACTGACCATTGACAAGGCATATCATAGTCAAATTCACAAAATACTCAGAAAAGTAAAGAATCATGACAGCAGCAAGGGAAAAGTGTCCTTAGCCTACAAGGGAAGACAGATCAGGTTCGCAGAAGACCTATCCACAGAAACTTGACAGGCCAGAAAGGAGCGGCAGGATGTATTCAATGTACTGAATCAAAAAATATGCAGCCAAGAATTCTTTATCCAGCAAGGCTGTCATTCAAAATAGGAGAGATTAAAAGTTTCCCAGACAAACAAAAATTAAAGGAGTTTGTGACCACTACACCAGCCCTGCAAGAAGTTGTAAGGGGGACTCTCTGAGGGTAGAAAATACAAAATACATACATACATACATACATACATACATACATACATACCAAAAGCAACAAAGACTAGAAAGGACCAGAGAACACCACCAGAAACTCCAACTCTACAGGAAACATAATGGCAATAAATTCATACCTTTCAGTACTCCTCTAAACATCAATGGACTAAATGCTCTAATCAAAAGACGTAGGGTAACAGACTGGATCAGAAAACAAGATCCATCTATATGCTGTTTACAAGAGACCCATTTGAGACCTAAAGAAACTTTCAGATTGAAAGTAAGGGGATGGAGAACCATTTACCATACTAATTATTGACAAAAGAAAGCCAGATTAGCCCCACTTATATCAGATAATATAGGCTTTAAAATAAAGACTGTAACAAGAGATAAAGAAAGGCTTTATATCATAATTAAGGGGTCTATCCACCAAGAAGACCTAACAATTGTAAACATTTATGCTCCAAATGTGAAGCACCCAAATATATAAATCAATTAATAACAAACATTAAGAAACTCATTGATAATAAGCAGGGGACTTCAACACCACACTCACAGCAATGGACAGATCATCTAATCATAAAATCAACAAGGAAACAATGGTTTTGAATGACACACTGGACCACATGGACTTAACAGATATTTTCAGAACACTTCACCCTAAAGCAGCAGAATATACATTCTTCTCCAGTGCATATGGAACGTTCTCCAGAATAGATCACATACTGGGACACAAATCAGCCCTCAAAAAGTACAAAGGGTTGATCATACAGTGAATATTGTCAGACCACAAAGCTATGAAACTCAAAATCAACCACAAGAAAAAATTTGGAAAAATAACAAATACATGGAGACTAAAGAACGTTCTACTAAAGAATGAATGGGCTAACCAAGAAGTTAAAGAAGAAATTAAAAAGTACATGGAAGCCAATGAAAATGATAATACCACAACCCCAAACCTCTTGGATGCAACACAGGCAGTCATAAGAGGAAAATATACAGCAATCCAGGCCTTCCTCAAAAAGGAAGAAGAAATGTCTGAGATATACAACCTATCCTTACACCTTAAGGAGCTGGAAAAAGAACAGCAATAAAACCCCAAACCAGCAAAATACAGGAAATAATAAAGATTAGAGCAGAAATTAATGCTATCAAAACAAACAAACAAACAAACAAACAAACAAACAAAAAAACAGTAGAACAGATCAATGAAACCAGAAGCTGGTCCTTTGAAAGAATTAACAAAATTGATAAACCATTAGCCAGTTTGATCAAATAGAAAAAGGAAAGAACCCAAATAAATAAAATCAAGAATTAAAGAGGAGCGATCACAGCAGAAACAAAAACAATAATAAGATAATATTATGAGCAATAATATGCCAATAAAATGGGCAATCTGGAAGAAATGGACAAATTCCTAGAAACATATACACTACCAAAACTGAAACAGGAAGAAATAGAAAAATTGAACAGACCCATAACCAGTAAGGAAATCGAATTAGTAATCAAAAATCTGCCAAAAAATAAGAGTCCAGGGCCAGATGGCTTTCCAAGGGAATTCTACCAAACATTTAAAGACGAGTTAACACCTATTCTCTTGAAGCTGTTCCAAAAAAAAAAAAAAGAAGAAGAAAAGAAAAGAAATGGAAGGAAAACTTCCAAACTCTTTCTATGAAGCCAGCATTACCTTGATTCCAAAACCAGACAAAGATCCCACTAAAAAGGAGAACTAAAGACCAATTTCCCTGATGAACATGGATGCAAAAATCTTCAACAAGCCAACCAGATCTAGCAATACATTAAAAAAAATATTCACCACGACCAAATGGAATTTATACCTGGGCTGCAAGGCTGGTTCAATATCCACAAAACAATGTGATTCATCACATCAATAAAACAAAGGACAAGAACTACCTGATCCTCCAAATAGGTGCAGAGAAAGCATTTGATAAAACACAGTATTGTTTCTTGATAAAAACCCTGAAGAAAGTAGGGATAGAAATATCATACCTTGAGATCATAAAAGCCATATATGAAAGACACAACGCTAATATCATCCTCAATGGGGAAAAACTGAGAACTTTCCTCCTAGGGTCAGGAACAACACAGGGATGTCCACTCTCACCACTGTTACTCAACATAGTTTTGGAAGTCTTAGCCTTAGCAATGAGACAACACAAAGAAATGAAAGGCATCCAAATTGTCCAGGAGGAGGCCAAACTTTTACTCTTCACAGATGACATGATACTCTATGTGGAAAACCCAAAAGATTCCACCAAAAAGCTGCTAGAAGTGATCCATGAATTCAGCAACGTTGCAGGATATAAAATCAATGCACAGAAATCAGTTGCATTTCCATATACCAACAATGAAGTAACAGAAAGAGAAATCAAGGAATCAATCCCACTTACAATTGCACCAAAACCCATAAAATACCAGGAATAAATCTAACCAAAGAGGTGAAAAATCTATATACTTAAAACTGTAGAAATCTTCGGAAAGAAATTAAAGAAGACACCAAAAAATGGAAAAATATTCCATGCTCCTGGATAGGAAGAAAAATATTGTTAAAATGTCAATACTACCCAAAGCAATCTACATATTTAATGCAATCCCTATCAAAATAACACCAGCATTCTTCACAGAGCTAGAACAAACAATCCATAATTTTTATGGAACCAGAAACGACCCCGAATAGCCAAAGCAATCTTGAAAAAGAAAACCAAAGCAAATCACAATCCTGGACTTCAAGCTGTAATACAAAGTTGTAATAAACAAGAGAGTATGGTACTGGCACAAGAACAGACACTCTGATCAATGGAACTGAATAGAGAACCCCTAAATGGACCCACAAACATGGCCAACTAGTCTTTGAGAAAGTAGGAAAGAATATCCAGTGGAATAAAGAAAGTCTTTCCAGCAAGTGGTGCTAGGAAAACTGGACAGTGACATGCAGAAAAATGAACCTGCACCACTTTCTTACACCATACACAAAAATAAATTCAAAATGGATGAAAGACTTAAATGTAAGACAGGAAGCTATCAAAATCCTAGAGGAGAAAATAGGCAGCCACCTCTTTGACCTTGGCTCCAGCAACTTCTTACTTGACATGTCTCTGGAGGCAAGGGAAACAAAAGCAAAAATGACCTATTGGGACCTCAATAAAATAAATTAAAATAAAAAAAATTCCTTCTGCACAGTGAAGGAAACAGTCAGAAAAACTAAAAGGCAACCAATGTAATGGGAGAAGATATTTCAAACAACCTATCAGATAAAGGGTTAGTATCAAAAATATATAAAGAACTTATCAAACTCAACACCCAAACACCAAATAATCCAGTGAAGAAATGGGCAAAAGACATGAATAGACACTTCTCCAAAAACGACATCCAGATGGCCAACCGACACTTAAAAAAAAATGCTCAACATCACTCATCATCAGGGAAATACAAATCAAAACCTAAATGAGATACCACCTCAAACCTGTCAGAATGGCTAACATTAACAATTCAGGTAACAACAGATGTTGGTGAGGATTCGGAGGAAGAAGATCTCTTTTGCACTGCTGATGGGAATGCAAACTAGTGCAGCCACTCTGAAAAATGGTATGGAGGTTCCTCCAAAAATTAAAAATATAACTACCCTACTACCCAGCAACTGCATTGCTAGGTATTTATCCAAGGGATAGAGGTATGCTGTTTCAAAGGGGCACATGCACCCCAATGTTTATAGCAGCACTATCAACAATAGCCAAAGTGTGGAAAGAACCCAAATGTCCAATGATGGATGAATGGATAAAGAAGATATAGTACACACACACACACACACACACACACACACACACACAATGGAATATTACTCAGCAATCAAACTAATAAAATCTTGCCATTTACAACTACATGGATGGAACTAGAGGGTATTATGCTGAGGGAAATTAATCAGTCAAAGACATACAAATATCATATGACTTCACTCATATGAGGACTTTAATACAGAGAACAGATGAACATAAGGGGAGGGAAGAAAAAATAATATAAAAATAGGTAGGGGGACAAAACATAAGAGACTTAAATATGGAGAACAAACAGAAGGTTACTGGAACGGTTGTGGGAGGGGGGATGGGCTAAATGGGAAATTATTGTTGCACTGTATGCTAACTAACTTGGATGTAAATTTAAAAAATAAGATAAAATAAAAAAAATAAATAATAGGAAAAATTGTATGTGGAGTAAAGGGAGGGGGGAATATATGGGAACTCTCTTTGTTTTCTGAGCAATTTTTAGGTAATAAACCCAAAATTTATTTAAATAATAAGCTCTAATGAAAATTCATGTTAAAAAAAGAAAAAATACACATACCTATGTGTATGTGTAGGTGTGTAAATATGAATTATATATTTCTTCTGAATGCTTGGCATATTTTTTATCTTGTCACTGAAGTGAGTGAATTCTAAGGAATTTGAATGTATATCATTTAATGCCATTATCCTGGACAAGTTTTGATTACCTGAGCAATCATATATCTATAGTGAAGTTATCATTGAGTCCTATTTTTACTAAGTTTTCTAGGTAATCATAATTCCTGGTTTTTCCAGTTGTTATGATGAATTAAGAGTGAAAATATTGGTTACCTTGAGTTCCTCTGATTGCCAATGAAGCATATTTTTGACATTTTTAGTAAATAAATTTAAAAATTCTATAAATCACAAAACAATGAACTATAGAAGTGAATGAAATACCACTGAATACACACAAATGCACACATTACTCGGTTCTTCACGAAAAGTTTTGAAACAGTAAAATAAGCAAGTTGGCAAGTTTTTAATTACATACAATGACTACTAAAATTCTTCCTTAAATGAAAGAAATTAAAATAATTTGATTTAATGTTTTGTGGAAATTATCATTCTTGCAATGTCAGGGTAACTGAGGCATTTAGTATATTAAATATACTTCATCTTTATACAGTTACAGATATGCCAAGGCTATTAGAAACAGATGGAACAGATGGAACAGACTATTCCATGTAAATCTCATAATCCAAATCTAAGCTGAATGTTTGTGTATTTTTTCAGACTAACCTTAAAGTGATAATAGAGATTTCTTCAGGAGCTATTTCTGAGACAATGATTCAAGTGCAAACAATTAACTTGGAAGGTGGGAGGTAGAGGATAAGGGAGTGAGGAAGTTAGACAACTGAAATGGAAGGGAGCAATGTTGAGTTTATTATTGAGCCAATTATTACTGTAGGCGATAGGAATGCTTGTGTAGGGTATACTCTTCAGATCTACACTGTCTGCAAATTGAGAGACTTGGAGTTTGTACACCAATTTTCATCAGTTGGATGAGGCCTGCTCTCAGGTAGCATTGATTCCCCAACTCTCTAGCCTGGAGCATAGAAAGAAAAGAATGTGTCAGTGGCTAGAAAAAGACTGTAGGCAAAGAAATACATGTCTTAGTGGAAGAATTTGGGGCTATGTGAATAAAAGTGATTAAGAGATTTATTGGGCACTACCATCATCTGCTATACTTATTAAGATCTTATCAGCTATAGTATTACCAAATTATTATCATTGTTGTTTTTACTACTGCTACTATTTTAATTTAAATTTTACCATGTTACTAGGGAATGTTTCTTAATTGTCCCTTAAAGAAGGAATCAAAGGTTTAGTCCACCATGCAACTAAGAAATTAATTGAAAAAAAATAGAGTGAAAGTATTCTAATTGCCACAGTTTACCAGCATTTTCATTCAGGCATTGAATGAACTTATTATTCCTGTAAAACATTTTGACTTAATGAACAGCTATTCATTTCATTAGTGAAATTCTAGTTCACATCTAGTTCATATCATGTCTCGTATGTAATGTTAAGGAGTTATGGTGGAGGGTAAGGGGCACAACAGGTATCCCATGGAGATTCCTTTGGTCTCCAAGGTAGCACTGAAAGTAACTTAGAGCTTGAGGGACACCTGTGTGGCTCAGTTCGTTGAGCAACTGACTCTTGATTTTGTCTCAGGTCATGATTGTATGGTTTCTGAGATCAAGCCTCCTGTTAGGCTCTGCACTGAAAGCACAGAACCTTCATGGGATTCTTTCTCCCCTCTTTCTCAGTCCCTCCCCTACTTACACTCATGGACACGCTCTCTCTCAAAATGAGTAAACATTTTAAAAAAGTAACTTAGAGCTTGAAATTAGAGCCAGATTAGATGGATTCAAAACTGTTTTTTTAATTTATTTTTGATTGTGTGACCTATGTTAAATTACCCTCTTGTGTCTCAGTTTCTTTGTATAAAAAATGGAAATATATGAACATATCTAACTTAGAAGTTTATAGCGTGAATTAGATACACGCATGTAACTAATATATATGTGTACATATGTGTGTGTGTGGCCATTTCCGTTAACAAATATGTACCAGTTTCCTTCCAAACTGAGTTTATACAGTTGGGTTCAGGTAACTTGAAAAGAGTAGTCTTGAATGCCACGTTTTGAAGAATGTATCTTAAGAGTTTTTTTTTGTTTTTTCAGAGGAGAAATAAGAGAACATTTACAGAGCTGTGCAAATAAATATATTTTGTATTTCAAAAGGCATTTAACTTTTCTCCTATTTGATTTATTTCACCTTTAATGTATATTAGCATGAGTACTTATGATAATCACCTTAATTGCCAAACACTGATTTATTAATAACCTGTTCTGTGCCACCACTCTAAGATTTAAGAAAAGTAAGAAGACACCATCAAGGAGATTATAATGTATCTGAAGATCATTTCTCACTTATATTTATTTACCTAGTTTGCTTCTTGAGTGCAATCGGAACTAAGATAATTATTTTCTTTGTTACAAGATTGATCAGTTGTAAAATAAACATTCTGCTCAGAACTTTTACAGTTTGAAAACTTGGATAGCTATGAACATTTAAAATCATTTAGATATACTTAAATTCATTTTTCTGAAGAGAATTTTTTCTGGGTCAGCATATAATATTTTTTTGTAGAGTGCTTAAGTGAATATAATATCTTCTTTGATTAAAAAGAAATAAAAAGAGCAAATTGAAAGCTACAACCTAATTCTTAAATGTTTAGTTACTTGAAATTATCCAGCACATTGGGGAAAAAAAACAGTTACAAAAATAGCATTAGTTAGGCTCTATGAATTGAAGAAACTCTCAAAAATATTTGATTACTTTAGAGAACACACATTAGGTATGTAAATCAAGAGTTAATTGTAAGCATACAAGTAAATTTTGATTGTAGAATATGTAATATATTGAAAATTCCATTTCTATTTTAAAAGAAACTTTAGAAATATTTTAAAGTTAAACACTTAAAAGTAAACAATTCTGAAAGAATAAAAATGTACCTATTTTTATAAAAATACTCAGAGAACCAAATAACCTCAACTTTGACAAAAATGGCAAAAAGGCAAACAAGGTTGGTAGATTAGAATGCAGCCAAAGGTCATACATTATAGCCTATAAAACTAGAAAATCAACCTGTGTATATTTTAATCCCATTTCCCACTTTGTGAAAAATTTCTTTGGGAATGCAAAGTTATATACCATAAGGTCTCTGCCTTTTTGAAAAATTGAGATATTAAAATTAACTTAATCATTGGTATATTACATTAAGTTAATTGGCCCTATTTCCTACAATAAAAGGAAAATGATATAAAAGAAATTTAAGTTTTATTGGCAAAACAAATTCTTCCAGGTCACAAGCATATAAGTAAATACAATTTAGTCAGACTTACTCAAATAGCACACTACAGTACAAATGATAGTAAGACCATAACAGTATGATGCCTTTATTCAATTATTTGCCCATATAGATTAAGAACCAATTTTTATGCTGTGCACTGAGCTTGGTACTGGAGATAAAATAGTTACATTACTCAATAGGATAGCCAATGTAACAGTTAGGAGTGAACAAATTAGGATAAGGGATTTTCAAAATAAACTGACTTTTTAAAATTATTTTCCCAGGCCTAGGTGAGCTTCACTTACAGTTACATTTATATTGCTATATTTCTTTCAATTATACAAGTTACTCATAATTAAGCACTGTGATTCTGTGTATATTCAATATATTTGATGCTTTAAATTGATAGTCTTATTTTAGCACTTATTCCTATTTGCATTTTTAAATATATTTTATTATCATTTATGTGTTTATTTCATATATTTTGTTCTTATAAAAATCATCTGGCCAGCAAAAATTTCTAGAAAATCTTCAGGTATTTATTAATTTTGAATATTATTAAATTTTTTCTTTTATGAATAAAAGTCCTCTTAAAATAGCCACCTGAGTATCTCTACAAAGCTTCATCATAATAAACCTATTTATTACATTAATAAAATAGAAAGGTGATTAAGTATCAGATATTCTCAACACAGAAGTTTGACTTATGGGAAGGTATTTCACTTATGTATTGAATAAATTTACCAGTATTATTAGTGGTGATGATTTAATGTCCTAGAGAACCCATCAATAGTGCAATTGAAGCAGCAGTCATGAGCATAGAACATGAGATGTAATTTTTTTTCTTTGAGGGAAGATACTGAGGATTTGGGTATTAACACACAATTCGGGCATAGAAAATCCTGTTTTCTTATTTTTCTTCTCTTTGGACTTTTTGAAAGGATATTTAGAACCCAAGTTCTAAAGGTTAGTTACAGGGATAAAAACTGAGCAGCAGGATAATTTCTCTAGGAGTATATAATAGAAACAGAAGGTAGATAGATAATATGACATAATCTTTATGATATAGAACCTCATCAATGGGATTTAACAATCCTAGGGCAATACTAGTGTCTTTGTAAATTTAATAAAATACATTAACTTATTCCTCAGAATATTTCAGAAATATCTAGAGACATGATTTTACAACAAATTTATGAACTGATTAAGAACTCTTGATCTTATCTCTAAGACCCTTTCAATCCTTAATATTTTCTATCTTTATAACCAAGGCATAGAGTTATGCTTCAGATTGTAATCTAATTGCCCACATAACCTGGGCCAAGGAGGGTGAGTAGAGTGTTCCAGTAGGTAAGTTTGAGGTTACCCAAAATAAACATTGTTTATTGAGGGCAGTATGTTTAAGAAGAAAAATAGATTAAAATTTAAAGGTAATTTCAAATATCACCGATATGAAAGTAAATATAATTTATCATTTTCCTAATAAATAAGTATTTTTAAATCTTATTTCCCATTTTTAATGTATTTTCATTAGGATATATCTAAAGTATATTTGATCTCACATTAGGAGGGGCTTAAAAGAGCAATATATTCAGGGTTCTGGTTAGCAGCTCAAAGAAGAGTAGAGCTGGAAATCCTCACAACAACTAAAAATCTGGAGTAACTGTAAATTAACAACTTTTCTCGAATTCATTAGAGAACTAAAGTTGCAAGGCAAACTTATAACAAAAATTTGGAAAGAGAAAGGTACCTTCAGGGAGGAAAAAGCCCAGAACATTTGATTACCTAAGGCAGATACTATCTGGGCCAAACAAGGCAATAGAGTGATTAAACTAGAAAGTTTTAATGAGTTTCTGAAGACCAGTGTGAGCTAGTGTGAGAGTATGACTCTGAAGATGATAGACACAAGGGTTCTCAACCTCTTGCAAATGTTTTCTCCAGGAACCCACTGGAATCTTACAGAATGGATCAGAGACAATATAGAGAGAGTTCTCCTGATTTACTGACTGATGGAAGGGAACAACAGCCATTGCTGAAATCTGCCCTGGCTTATTTATATTGCTTCTAACACAAAACAAAAGACTCCAGAAAGAAAGTCCTCAAAACCTGTAGTTTGTGGGTACTGGCAAAATCCCATTGCAACTAGGGTGGGGAATGGAACCCAATACCTAAAATTTACCTAGACCTATCTCTCTTAATTAACAGATGCCTTCATCTTCAGGGGATGGACTGCAATACTATTACCCGAGGACATTGGTGGAAACCCTGTACAGTGGAAGAAGGATTTAGATAATAAAAACAATCATCACCCATGGAAAAAGGGCAAAGATACATACTTGGCCCAGTATTGTGATTAAAGGAGGGACAGAAATAGTTTTGAAGTCCACACCTTCTATTCCAGTTTCACAATGCCCACTAAGAGTTTAAGCTTTTAAGCAGATCAAAGAACCTGCCATTCTCTTTCACCTCCCACCAACATGCTAATAGATTAAGTCTTTTGCAAAAATATAACTAAATAACCGATATTAATTTACATACAACCACATTTGGAAGCATTGGTGAGCAATCAATGTACATAGGACTTGAGGGGCTATAGTATTTGACAAAAGGAAACATGATATGTTAATGTTCATTCTCACCTTAATGGTATTTCCAAATCATGGTGTGGGGCAGTGGAGTGCAAGTAAAAAACAAAAGTATTACTGCTGCTGGGAGAGACTGAAGTTTAATTTCATCAGACTGTGATTTCAGAAACATCGGGGCACCTGGGTGGCTCAGTCGGTTGAGCATCCGACTTCGGCCCAGGTCATGATCTCGCAGTCCATGGGTTCGAGCCCTGCATCGGGCTCTGTGCTGACAGCTCGGAGCCCGGAGCCTGTTTCAGATTTTGTGTCTCCCTCTCTCTCTGACCCTCCTCTGTTCACGCTCTGTCTCTCCCTGTCTCAAAAATAAATAAACATAAAAAAAAAAAAAACATAACGAATAGAGGAAAGAACTGTAGAGAAGGGACACAGAAATCTATATACAAATACCACTCAATTTTTTTGAGTCCTGAGCTGTACATTTCAAAAGTACATGGTACAGCTTTAAGTTGCTCAGAAGAACAGAACAGTGGAGGGGATAAAATGCTGACTAGAGATTTCAGAAACTAGAAGGCATGTAATGCCGTATCAATGTGAATGAGCTGTTAGAGTGTGGGCTTTTAGTTGAAAACTCGTAAGGTCACAAACTTTGAGGAAGGGACATAAGTTAAAATTAATTACCCCTACCTAGGAATAGCCATACACCTTAAGAGTAGGAGGAAAAAATGAAATAGACCCACCCATAAAACAATTAGTCAACATCAAGGTGATCAATTACTCTCAATTCCAGAAGAAAGTCAGAATAAATATCTCGCTTTAGAAAACAGATTTATTTACCTTGTACTAAAGGTTTTTAAAAGTCAATGAGTATTATGATTCATTATGTGGTTTTTTACAGTATAAAGAATATACTATTTTCTATGGCTAAATATATTAAAGCATATACTGTTTTCTATTGTTTTTCTAGCCGTGAAATTCCTTCTTTTTTTAAAGTTTATTGTTTTGTGGGGGGAAGAGGAGAGCAGAGGCAGAGAGAAGGGGAGATAGAGAGAGAGAGAGAGAGAGAGAGAGAATTCCAAAATTCCAATCAGGTTCCACACTGTCAGTGTGGAGCCCAATGAGGGGCTCAAAAACATGAACCTTGAGATCATGACCTGAGCCGAAACTAAGAGTCAGATGCTTAACCGACAGAGCCACCCACGCACCCCAAAATTCCTTCTTTTGACTCAAGTGGCTTAAAAATTTTCCTATATAGACTTTACTAATTCTTTTTTTATACTTGAATGAATCAGTTATTCCATCCATCTTTTACATTAATACTATTTTATATTTATACAATTCATAATTATTTGTCCTACTTTACTAAACTGTGTACTTTGAAGACCTGTTTTTAACTTCCTAATTTTTATTTCTCCTGGACCTAGAATAGCACCTTGTATAGACCCTTAATTCATGTATTCTGTTGAGTGAATAAATGAATGAATGAAAAAGGAACTAAGGAAAAAACAAAGAAAATATCTAAGCATGTCTTTACTGATATTCAAAGGATCTGTAACCTTGCAGGTTACTTTCAGATTGCTTCAACTTTTTCAAACACCAGTATGCAATTTGAATCAGCCACACTTTTCCTTTTTATAGGAGATATGTCCCTTTGGACTGAACTTAAGAATTTTCCATCTTGAAATCACATCCCATATAATCCATTCTGTCACATTTTCAGTGTTCTAGAATCCTTCTCTTCTTAATAATTCCAAAAAGATCCTTGAAATATTTTTTGAATAAAAAGCCACTGGTTCACACATGCTGTCTTTTTAAGAATTGCTTTTTGAGAAATTTTGTTTTTATGTTCTTTTCCTGTGGAATTTTTTTTTTTAATTCTCCATATCTTGTTTTCTTGCAAGTCTAAAAGTTTGAAGTCAGTTTTGTCTTTAAATATTTTTTTTAACTGAAGGCTCTAAGTCAAATTGTGTATTCCAGTCTTAGCTAAAGACTCTTTTGTATCTGTCAATTAGCTCCAGAGGTCAATATGTGAATCCTAAACTGAGGATATGGATTCTCAATGTCTTATGTCCATAGGTTTATTTTCATGATAATGTACCCAGAATCATCCCCTAACCCAATTAAAAAATATATTTTTTTTTAGGTGTACTGGGTGACTCAGTCAGTTAAGGTCTTCAGCTCAGGTCATAATCTCTCATTCATGAGTTCGAGCCCTATGTTGGGCTCTGTGCTGACAGTTCTTTTTCTTTTCTTTTCTTTTCTTTTCTTTTCTTTTCTTTTCTTTTCTTTTCTTTTCTTTTCTTCTTCTTCTTTTCTTTTTTTTTAATGTTTATTTTTGACAGAGAGAGAGAGACAGAGCGTGAGAGGGGTAGAAGGAGGGAGTACACAGAATCCAAAGTAGGCTCCAGGCACAGAGCTCTCAGCACAGAGCCCAACGTGGGGCTGAACTCATGAACCAAGAGAGATCATGACCTGAGCCCCTCCCCAACCCAATTTTTATGCCAATTCTTCAACAGCTAGAGGGAAGATCTTTATAACCAAAATAGACTTAGCTTGTCTGTTCTCTCCCACTCTATACCTCTTTCTGTCTCTTTTTTCTCTTCTTTTTGCCCATCAATAAAAATAGCTTATTCATTGTGCTCAATGCAGAAGATACAAAAATTAATAAAACGTACATATCTACAATTTCATAGTCTAGTTCTGAATACATGTACACTAAAAGTTAAGTCAGTATCTAGTTTTAGACACTATATCAGGAACATAACAATTCAGTGTCTTGGTTACTCCAGGGCTGGAATTAGGATTCAAAACCAGGATAGCTGGTGCCAGAAACCACATTCAGTCACTACACTTTTCTGCCTCTCCTAAGGAGTGTAGTGGGCACTGGAAACTGTGCTATTAGAGCTGGATCAGAAGTGTCTTTACATAGTCACTTGGTTGAAAGGATCTTCTTGGTTTCTCCCACGTAGCCCGTCTTGCTTTAAGTACTGTGATTCTTTTCTCTATATCCTTTAATCTTAGGGTTTGAGCCTCTTTATTAGAGAGATCAGCAAAAGAGTTTTGTATTTAACCTCGCCCTTTACTTGTGGGATATATCTTTAATAAAGCATAGTTTCTCCTTCAAATCATTGTCAAACTTTTAAAACATGCTTTAACATAGAAAAACAATTTTTTAAACATTTCTAGCACCATCATAAGCTTTTTCTTGTCAAACTTGACAATGATGCCATATCCACATTAGAATTATTATTTCTCATTAGTCTGAGGTGACAAGATGAGGAGGTTGCAAATCTCCATTTTTGAGTTATGAGTATATTTCTATACATGAATCTATCTGTCTGTATGTATACATAATGGGGAAATTAATTACAATTTGAGAGAATAAACAAATAAAATTATCGTGAGATTCGTAGCATGCCAAGAAGAAACATAAAATGTTCAAATGTGTAAATGTAAACTAAATTGTAATTTTCTCTTGACTATGTATTTCTATGACTTTAATTTTTAGCTCAAGTCTATTTTGAACTAATTTATATCAGCTTCACAGCAATTTGAGTCTCTTTAACTTTTAAAATTACTATTCGCTGCTCTAATAAATACGTAAGTTTCATCTTGCTTAATCGTGCTTTTTAGGTATTTTTTCTTTTATTAAATCTCACTTCTACTTTTGTTCTCAAATAAAGCATTGAGAACTCAAAGTATTTTCTTACAAATTTCTCTCCTTTGACTTTAACTCTTTTATAATATTCAGCATCCGCTTTTGAAAATTTATTATAATTTTTGAAGGTCATTTTTATCGTGATACCATAAATAGTTGACTTAATCTAAATGTTTGCATTAACAAAGCAATATGCTAGGAATTTGAAACCTATTTTGGTTCATTTGAAAACTATTCTGGTCCCTTTGAAAACTATATCTGTGTTTAAAAATGAATGACCTATCAAGAGAGTTGTACTTCAAGTCATGGTACATGACCTGTCCATCCAATCTGACATACATTCAATCACTATTGCAGCAACAATAGATCATTGTCTTGTTTTAAGTCATTGAAAATTCATTTATTTTAGTTTTGCTATCACTGTGATTCTAGAGAATTTTTTTTTGAGAGAGAGAGAGGGAGAATGCAAGTGGGGGAGATGGGCAGAGGGAGAAAGAGAGAATCCTAAGCAGGTTTCACACTCAGCATGGAGCCCCATGCAGAACTCGAACTCATGAACCGTGACATCATGACCTGAGCTGAAATCAAGAGTAGGATAATTAACTGACTGAGCAACCCAGGGGCCCCTTATTCTAGCAGATTTAAAGCTATTTGGGGATTTAAAGCAAAAACAACAGTTATTAGAGCTCCTTGAATTCATGCTAGTTCTTTGTAAGTTCTTCTATGCACTTTCACTCATATATGACATTTGCTTTCTAAATTAATGTAGAAAATTATTAACATCACAAAATAGGAAAATATGACACTAAAATTTAAATTTAATTGATTAAAATGTGTTTTGTGATTAAAATGTATTTGCCAAGTTTTTTTTTCCCACATTCTTTACAATCATGAGCCTTTGTGCTTTTTCAATGGCTTTCTAAATATGCTTGTGTATGATCTTGATCTTATAGAGTACAACATGGATTCATATACAATATTATTTAAGCTGCATTGTAGGCCCTGTAAAATAGGAAGTGGGTATTATTAAATCCATAACACCAATAGTTACCTGGAGATCCCAGTTCCTCAGTTTATGTTTTCAGTTTTATTGGAATGAAAATTATTCAAATTCACATAACACATATGGGAAACCCCAGAGCCTCTCTACCTCAATATCTTGAATTTTCACCAAGTTTATATGTTTCCTAGTTATTTCCCTTCAAATTACAAACACTTGCTAACTGCTAATTATATTATAGCTCATATCTTACATTGGATACTTCTCTGTGTTCCGCAGTAATTCTGAAGAAGAAAATACAGGCTTGGTGTATTTGCCTGTCTTATGGAAACTTGAAGACAACAGATATAAGATGATATTATACAGCAGAAACTTAAAATAGAACATTAGGCAACCTTGCTTTTGCAAGTCCTTTGGTCATTCCTGTTCTGTTCACTGTGAATGTCTCTTTACGCCACGTTGTTCTGGTGGCTTGCTTTTACTTTCTGCTATTCACCTTTTCCTCTCTCACTTATGTCTTCTTTCTTAAGGTAATACCTTTGGGAACTCAATTTCTCATGTTCTTTCTTATAAAGAAAATGTAAGTGTCTATTTTATTCTTGGCTCACAAACTCTCTTTGCATAGCTAATGATTAATATACTCTAGCAAACAGATGTATTTATCTCTTCTGGTTCCAACTGTTCAGGATACATAAGATCTGGCAAAACTTTGGAATTTTGATTTTGCCTCGACCCCACAACACTAACTGGAATGAAGTAATATAGAGATAATTGCTCATTGATCTTAATTATGCTATCTTTGTTAGCAAGTAAAAACAAATGCAGAATCTAAGAAAATAAAAACGAACACTAAAACAAAAATGTAATATTTTTCATTAGCAGTGGTTTTGCACTTGCAACTACATTCTATTTCAGTATGAAGAAACAGAATCCAAAATAATGAAGCTGGCTTAATTAAAAGAAACTGAAAAGATAGGTATCAGAAAAAATCTTAGTCTTTTCCACTGTAACTTTCTTTCTGTTTTAAGTCTTAAAATTGATTTCTAGTAATATCAGTGAATTTACAATAGTGCTATGCATATTTATGCATTTGGTGAATATAACATACATGAGTATAATATTAGGTATGTGTGAGAAAGTGCACAATTATGCATAATTGCTTAAAAGTTGTGTAGAAAATATATGAAATTGTCTAACAGCAGTTTTCATCCATTTAAAAAAGTAATTGCTGTCAACTGCAGTCAGGTTGATAGTGCAAGTGCTTACTTAGAGAAACAGAAGGAAGTAAACAGTTTTCAATATGTGTGAAATTGACTTGTACTGCTGAAAAAGGGTCTAGGGAATCTCTCCTTCATCACCTAAAGCATTATAAATAAAGGAATGTGGGAGATATAACAGGGAGGCCAGGAAGAGATGCATTTCTTGTTTTTTGTTTCAATAAATGTTGAGTAAAAAAAGAGGGTGATGAAATTGTTTTTTGGAAGATGATCTAGTTAGGTAGGTAGGTAGGTAGGTAGGTAGTTTTTACTGCATTTTGGAAATAGAACACAGTGGAGAAAACTTCAACCTATCCTAATTCATTTATTCTTAGTTAAGAGGCATAGGGATCAGATACAGAATTGTGGGATTTGCAACGAAGCTGGGTCCAGAAGCAACAGGCGAAGAGATCTGGTCTGAACTGTGAACTAGCTCCAGAGGCTGGCTGCAGTGGTCTACACTATAGTGTTTGGGAGCAAGGGATTATGTAATGTTTCTCAAAGAGAAGCCCAAGGCCATCTGTATCAAAGGACTTGGAATATTTTTGAAATGCATATTTATGACTCTGGTATCAGACACCCTGTAGCAGAATCTCTGTTTACAAGACATTTGTGATTTTCATGTGATTCTAGGACACTATAAAAACCATGGTTGTAAGTAAATGTTTCAGTGACTATAATAAAGCAGAACTGGAGAAACAAGGGAACTAATCCTAAATTTACAGAGAAGTGTTAGGACATTAGTAAGTAATTGAGAGCCTTAGATTCTAATATAGTCTTACAGCTAGGAATCAGGTCTAACAGATTAAAACTCTCAGAATTCCTGAGCATGAGACATGCAAAAAATCTTAAATAAAACCTTGTGTGCCTGCAAACTGATTATGTTAAATAAAAACATGTAGTGGGAGTAAAAAAATTAAAGCTAGATAATGAGAAGCAAGTCAAAATTCTTAGGAATTTTATCTTTGCCAACAATCTTGTTTTAAGTTGGTATTGCATTTTCTATACCATTTATGTAGAAAAAAATATGCCTTTGTATATAATCATTCAGTAAAACACTTGCTTTAGTTAGAAAAAAATAATGGATTCATAAAAAGCTAGTCTCTCTGATCTCAATTTTATTTCAAAAATATACTTAATTTTCAGGTCTGTATTATTGACAGCAGCGCCTAGTGGCACTATTATCCCAAATATAAATCCTAAATCATGCAGTGGAATTACAAAAGTTGAAGAGGAGCACGTTTTAGTAATGACAGAACATTTTGGGAATCGCAAACTAAAATCCATATAAAAAACAACTAATATTATATATATTTTACATCAATTTGAGTCTTACAGTAAATTGATTGCTTATTTTTCTGGTTAAATATAAACATAAACATGTTTCCCTTTATGAATAACTGAAAACTGGTAAAACTGTGATTTCATATGACATCACAAACACCTTTATTTATTAACAGGCATAGATATAAACAACAAACATAACCATTGTAAATAAATAATTAGCTTAAAAATGCAAGTATCAACATGCCATCGTGGGTTTGGAGTTAATTGATTTAACTTAGATACTTTTAGTGTGTCACTAAAAGTTCTTGACTCAGTACCAGTTATTTAAACTTTCTAAATCTGGATATCTTTATCTTTCACATATTTTCATAATCCCATTTTTGTAGGGTTACGGTGAGGATAAGAATAGTGTATTGTTCTAGCCAGTAAACAATAACAATGTTATTCTTTCTTGTTGTCTATAGGGACAGTCCATTGTTTTCTCCTTTCGCTTTTATTTTCTATGTTGGGGATATTACATGATTATTTTTTGGGGCAAAATGAATGTATATATAATGTATGAACCGATCCAATAGAGAAGAAAAGTTCTTAAGAAATTCCTTAATCAAAGAATACAAAGTATTACTTCCTTAATGACTTTAGTTTTACCCATTCAGTCATTACATTTTGAAAACATACAGCAGATACAGAAACACCACATATTGGCCTTTTTTCAGCTACTTTTCTGCTTGGGAAGTACCCAAAACAAATAGAGACCTAGGGGGCAACAGTAAAATAGGCAAGAGAATGCTTTATTACTGGCTGATCATTTGTAATAAACTACTTGGGAATCTGGGGAATTAAAAAAAATTCTTGGTAAGCCTAATTAACTTCAGACCAAAGTTGACCATAAAGTTGGATGACCCCCAATTCCTCATCTCTGATTTTACCACTCTGCTACCTAGTGTAAAACATCTGATTTAAAGAATAGTCTTTAGTGGAAAAAAAATAATACAGGTTTGTTCCAATGTCAAAGCTTAAAGCAAAGGTAGACTGGGATTATGTTTTTCAAACTTTTGAAAACAAAACTTAGTAAGAAATATATTTATAGACACAGAGTACAAACACACACACACACACACACACACACACACACACACACTTAACTGGATAAAAAAGTTTCTGGGGTGCCTGGGTGGCTCAGTTTGTTAAGCGTCCAACTTCAGCTCAGGTCATGATCCCACGGTTTGTGAATTCGAGCCCCGCGTCAGGCTCTGTGCTGACAGCTTGTTTAGAGCCTGGAGCCTCCTCTGGATTCTGTCTCCCTTTCTCTCTACCCCTGCCCCACTCACACTCTGTCTCTGTCTCTCTCAAAAATAAATAAATATTAAAAACATTAAAAAAAAGTTTCACGAGACATATTTTACTAAGTGTGAAAGAGTTTGCTATATTTTGTTTCATTTTAATTACTTTATGCTGAAGTTACAGTTGAATGTCCATCCCACTCTGTCATCTAAATTCATGAATCAAGTGAGAAGCAAGGGCTTTCTTCTGTTTTTATGACTCACCTTTAATAAATCACATGCGAATCATATCTTGCTCTCCCTTTCTACTAGATCAACTTGAGAAGAGTATTTTTTTTTGTCCTGAATGTACTTTTCAGAATTTAACTCACATCAGGAATTCAGGAAGTCTTCTCAAAAAGGCTACCTCCTTCTTATTTTACCCTCAACCTAGAGCTGGATTAGCTGTTATGATTTTTATGCTTTCAAAACACGGTGTACATTTCTCTTTGTGCACTTTACCACATGGCATGATGATGATGATGATGATGAAGATGATGATGATGATGATGTGTGTGTGTGTTTCTTCACTATTCTATAAGTTCCTGAAAGTAGAAAGTGGTCACTAAGGAAGACAATAAGTATTAATTTTATGGTAAAACAGACAAGATTGAACTTGATTCTAATAACTAAACTAGTCTAAATGAGATTTTTTTTTCTATTTTACACTTATTCTGATATTCTTCTCAATTCTCTAGGATGCTAACAGGCTGCTATATATCTCTTTTCTGTCTGTCAGATAGTGTATATAAAGAGACAGCAAAAAACTAGTCAACAAATCCTGAGAAGATTGTTCATGTATATGGAATATCAGCCAAGCCAGCACAAATGGGTAATTTCTGTTATAAGTACTGTTATCCAATAAGGTGAATACTGATCCACATATATCAATCTTTCCTTTATCACTGGGATTTATTTTTAATTTTATATAAATTTTAAAGTAGCATACTATTTAATATAATAATGATTTTAAGATTTTTAAGGAAATAACATGTACAAGAAAAATGGCACCAGTATTAGTAATCCTAGTTTCTTGTTTAGTAGTAGTTCACACAAAAATTCAATATTCATTAAGAAAAATATACTATCTGCTTTGTTTATTGTCAAAAACATAGCAACTTCTCTGCTACTCAACTATGGCCTTCTCATATGAAAAATTAAGTGTGAAAGACTTTAATTCTGTCTAGTTTCTGATTAACAAAAGAATTAACTCCAGCTAACATTAATTGCTCCAGCTGTGTGTGTGTGTGTGTGTGTGTGTGTGTGTGTGTGTGTGTGTCAGGGGAGGTGTTAAGTCAGCCCAGAGTTGATGTGGGTTTGGATATGTCAGTGTACCCTACGTTTCAAATTTCTCTAGTGGTACTCTAAGTTTAGGGTGGTTTATTAGAGGTGTGTCTTTTCCCCACACTTCCTCAGTGTCTGCTCCACTCTGAGCTTTAAGTCTTTCTTTGGTGTTGTTCCTCAGAGAGGATCTTTCTCCATATTCTTGTCCCTTCTCCCAGAAGTAGAGTACTGTCACTCAGTGCTTATTGACTTGGTGGTGGGGAAGGGTAACAGTTGGACAAGGGCTTTGTCTTTCTAAGGCTGAGTCTTAAGTAGGCACTTTGTTCGGGGTGCAGGGGGGGCAGGTGGCTGGTGGAATGGAGGTAGGGAAGTGGAAGAACACTCTTTTTTTAACTTTTTTTTTAATGTTTATTTATTTCTGAGACAGAGAGAGACAGAGCACGAGTGAGGGAGGGGCAGGGAGAGGGAGACACAGAATCAGAAGCAGGCTCCAGACTCTGAGCTGTCAACACAGAGCCCGACGCGGGGCTCAAACTCACAAACCATGAGATCATGACCTGAGCCGAAGTCGGTCTCTCAACCGACTGAGCCACCCAGGCGCCCCTGGAAGAACACTCTTAACGATCCTCTAATCCCCCTTCCCCCAGTAGGTTAAAACTTTCAATCTATAATAGAGATAGTGAAGATGATTCCGTCAAACTCTGCTGGTCACCCCTCTAGGTTTATATCACAAGCTATGCTTTCTCAGTACTGTTGTTAATATTTTTTCTTGAGCTCCTGCAGAGGTCTTTGAGAATAGCCTATAAGTGGGTGTAAAGTCCCTTTGTGTCTGCATTCTTCTCCTAGGAGTTCTGTATTCTGTAACTAGTTCATATTCCACCTAAAGTAATTTGTTAAGAATTTTAGCTGAATTCTTCTTGCTGGTGTCCAGTGGTATCTGTCTCATGTAAGCAAGTGCTTGACCTTCATTTGTCCTGAAGACAAATATTCCATAAATTTTGGGTTAGTTAGTTGGCCTATGATCTTAGTTTCTTAATGAGGGAGTGTTCAAGAAAAGTTGTGGATTTGCTGACTGTATGGCTTTGTTATGGTGTTTTTCAACAGGTGAGGATGATGTTACTTCTAGTTTTCTGCCTCATAAGTGAAAGTTGAAAAGTTCTGTAATTTTAAAAGTCATGTTTCCAAATCAAACACACTGAGTTGCATAATTGCATTTAAACCTAGTTATGGGGTAGTACTTATTCAGTCCATTAAAGTGTCATCATTTCTACGATGGCATAAAGAGAAAATTGGGGGAGACCTCCAATTCCTTAGCATCAGGTAACACTTGGCTTTTCTTTTAAATGAATAACCATCATATTTGTAATGGATTTCACAGGCTTATTGGCAATATTTAACCACTTTTTACATTTCCTATAGAGTTTCAATCTCTTCAATAAAACATTTGCTAGAGTTTTCAGAAACAATTCTCACAGTTGAAGTAGGGTTACTTCATGATCTTTGTAGCCATGACATTCAAATCTTATTACTATGCAACATATGCAAAAATCGAGTTACAGTATTTAGACCTATCAATACATTTTATAGAAGGGAAACTTTTAATTTTTTATTATTGTGGCAGCTGATTGGTAACATGTGACTTAATGTATTTTCTGCTTACAACATTTCCTCCATGTTTAGTACAACATTTGGATATCAGTGCAATGATTGTCCACGTGCTTAGCCAGATTTAGACATATTTTTTCAATGTTTATTTATTTATTTTGAGAAAGAGAAACAGAGAGAGCAGGAGAGAGAATCCCAAGCAGGCTCTGCACTACCAGCACAGAGCCTGATGTGGGGCTCCATCTCACAAACCAGGAGATCATGACCTGAGCTGAAAACAAGAGTCAGTTGCTTAACTGACTGAACCACCCAGGTGCCCCCTAGACCTATTTTAATGGCTAATATATACACTCTTGTGCAGAAACAAATGGAGTTTCTTAATTGTTAAATTATTTCTGGTAAGTTAAATTTTTTAAACTTGATATCAAATATATGATCTGCAAATCTCGCTCTAAGAATATGACTTTTTCTTTAATTAAAATAAAATATGAACACTTTATTAACTGTTAGAAAATAAAATTATTAGCTCACTATAATCCACACTCACAAAAATCTCAAAAAATTTTTGATACTTTGGAGAGATGATTTGATCCTACTTAGAAATTCTTGGTCAGTGGTTAGAGGGTTAAGTCTGGGAGGTTGACTCTTTAGAACGTTACATCATAATTCTGATTATAAATAGATACTTTTTGAAAGCCTATGTTAAACATTCTTCAAATTTATTTAAATTATATTTCTTTATTGTCATATAATCTGGATTTTTCTAGATTGTGGCACTCAGGACCACTGTATAAATACTGTCAGTGCATATAGATTTAACTATGAACTTCCATTTTTCCAGAGGGGAAACATAAATGCTGTGCATCTATCCTCTGCAAAGTTAAAATTGGAGCAGTTGCTTATTATGTTACTTAATGGCCCTTATATAAAATCTATCTGATCAATAAATGCTAAAATCAATGTCAGGGAAAAGAATATTCTCCCAGAAATAATTGTTATGTTTTGTTGTTTGGACAGTAATGGCAATATGTACTTTTATGCTTTTTTTTTCTACTTTTGTTCACAGGAAACTATAACAAAGTGTTGGTAACTTATATTTATTTGCTTTCATGGTGAATAATTTAATTACTTATTTTTACTTACATTTATTTCAACATTACAAGTCACCAACATTTTATCATTAAAAGTTTATTATTAAATATGTGATAATCAACTGAAACCTTTCTTTTACTTAAGCCTATGTGGTTGATGTGTTTGATACTTTGCTTAATTCTAATTTATGCATGTACTTTGAAGGCATCAGTCATTTAGTTCTTACTGGAGCATCCCGCTTCATCTTCTTGTTTCATGATGCAGAATGTTTAATCTGAGCGTTGGCACAGTGATGCTCTTATTGAATTAAAAGAAAAAGTGATGATCACCACTGATGACTTACATAAAGCAAATGTAATTTTGTTTAGACAGTAAAGTTTAGTGACATAGCAGGAAGCAGGGTCTCTAATAAGAATTTTTGTATTTGATCCTAGTGCCAATAATTGTGTGTGTGTGTGTGTGTGTGTGTTGTGTTTACTTAATCTCTTCAAAACTATTGAGCTAATACTGCCAATGCAAAGAATTATTCTCTTCACTGGTATTAATAGTCTGTTTATTTAATGATATTATTGTGATGCCTGTGGATCAGAAATTTAATTTTAAGAAATTTTGGAAAACTAAGTATGAAGAAAATTTTGTGATTATTTTAGGAACTGAGAATTATAACATCTTAAGTTTACTCTTCCCCTTGTGTTTTTAACAAAAGATAGGTTAAACTTCTTGTATCTTATATATTGTCTACTAAAATGTCAAAATTGCCACTGACCTGCCTGACACTAATATTACATAGTCAATCCAACAAATAGTATATCTTTATCTCAGCCTTTTTATTGTATTACTAAAACTCAAGTTCATTTCTTGAATTTAAAAACATATATTGTATAAAAGTCAAGTATAAATGCAGAGATTGTTTTTCCTTACAGTTAACACTGTTATTTGCAAAGCTAAAAACTTATTTTCCAGACCAGAACTTCAAGCTACCATCCATCATTTCTTTAACTAAATCTGCCTTTTAGCATATTTCTCCCTGTCAAAAAATGCTACAAGCATTTTACTTTGTGCAGTGCTTACATTTACCTTTTACAGAGGTTGGCTTTATTACAAAACCATCCATTTAGATCAATAAACTTCACATAACAATTGTTTTATAGTCCAACGTCCTCCTTTTAAAATTTTGGAATATAATGCAAGTACTGCATATTTTTACCACCCAGCATTTAATTTCCTCTACAGGGAGAGATCAGACTTGTTAAACGTGATTTCTACCACTTTGTAGACTATTTCAGTTACTTCAAATTGTTGTTTTGAATATCAGAGTTTATGGGGTTAATTATTTTAAAATAATAATAACTTTTATAATAAGTTCTCACTATACCCCAAATAGTTCACTCTGAATATCTGAAAATTTTTATATTTATATCTCAAATAAGTGATAAATTTGGCGTACATCTTAAAGTCTTCTGTCTCCTTCACAAACACCTTAACGCATGATGATTCACCACATTTATTGCTCCCTGAATAACTCTGCAATCCTTATCAGGATCTTTCTCTTCATAGCCATTTTTCCCATAGTATACCATCATTCTGTGTCACTTGGACTATTGAAAGAAGAGCCAAGTTAATAATTGTGCTGCAATTCTTATATTAAATCTGCTCTCTATAGTAATATCAAAAAGAGCTTTCTATGAACAAAATATAGATTGGTTCTTCCAAAGGTCCAGTATGACATGAAATATGCTCTATGTTCTAAAACATATATCACTCACTCCACCTTTCACATACCTTGACTGGGTCTTTCATTCTTACTACATAAAATAATAATAGTAAAAGTACTAAAAGTAATGGTAAAAGAAGAATCTTAACAATATTTATTTAAGCACTTAATGTATGCTAGGTATGCTAAGGTTTTTCATGAATTTTCTTTTGTAACCACAATAATCTAAAAAATTTATATTTTAAAGTTCCACTGTACAGTTAAAGCAAATTTATGTTTAAGAGATTGCATGGCTTGTCCAAAGTTACAGATTAGAGTCAGTGTTGAACCTATTCCTGACACAAAAACCAAACTCTTAATGACTATACTATAAATTCACTTATATTTTTCTACTTTTGCTTCATTCTCTATTATCTTTCATATTTTAGGATTCAGCTTGTGAGTAACTTCGTCGATGAATGAAGCCTTTCCTAAAACATACCTAGGCTAATTTTATTGAATAAATTGGCCATACCTCTTTTTATAATCTCACTATTTAAACTTATTTTGATTTTCCAAAATTCAATTTAAGAGCTGTATTTTATTATGCGCTTGTTTTTGATAGTTCTATGGTGAAATGAGAATGAATAAAATCAATGTGAATATACATGAGGTTACTAAATTGAATATATTTTATCATGGCAAATATCATCCTTTGTTTTGAGGTAATGATATTCCTCCTTTTGAGATAAGAAAATTTTCTTTCCTGTGTGAAATGGCAAAATTTTAAATATCTCTAAAAAATAAAATTAAGTACTATGGGCCTCTCTCCTAATTTATGGATACTATTAAGTTATTAAACATAATAATCTAGAAATGTATGGTTTACTGAAGTTCTTATAGGACGTTTATTTATTTATATATAGTTTCTCTTCTAGAGTGAAACTTTTCCAATATAAAAAGTCATTTCCTATTAATTTTCCACATTCCTGGGACCAATATCCTTTCTGTTTGCAGTGCATGTTTAATTAATGTTGGTTTTGAATATAAAGACATACCTGTGAAGGTTCCTTTCTAAATCTAAATTTCTATAACATGCTGTCAGTCTGATATTTACACCTTATTTCTTGCCATTAAACCTACTGCTATTACAAATCTGCTTTCTTACATTACCATTTAAATGTTTCATGTGTAATATCCCCACTTCTCTCCCCTCATAAACACATGTTGCAGCAGATGGGGCAGGCTTAATTATTTCAATCTAGCAGCAGAAGAAAGTGAAGCTCAGGGAGAGAAAATATTTGGTAACAATTCTTCAACTTCTACGAAGTTATAGAATCAGAATCAGAACCTGATTTCTTTTGTCAGTTTAGTGAACTTCATGCACATGTTACCATATCACATGCAGATTTCTCTTCACAAACTAGTTTATGAGCCCCACATTGCAAGGACTATTTTGAATATTTTTTCACAGCAGTAGTATAAGTGCCCTACATGTGAAGATTTTTTTAACAAATAACAATAAAGGAGGGTTAGTTAAAGCACACTCTAGTTTATTTTTGAAGAAGTCTAAGTCAGGATTCTCTTTCAAACTTGTCAAATAACTGCTACTTTGGTCAACATTATACCAAATAGCAGAAATGACTTGATTTAGAAGTAAAATTTTCTGAAAAAAAAATTTTCTGGCCAATTTCTCATAATTATCAGTGCTTAATGCATGGATGTGTTGAGTGCTTTCAGGTTTCATGATTACCTTTTTTTTAGAACTGATTTAAGATCAATCAGAAGAATAGAAAATGATTGCTAATACTTCATTCTGCTAGAGGAATCATAGATTCCACTTAAAATTTAAAGGTATTCTCTACATGCTGTTGCAACATAATGTCAACAAAATGAGAGAGGGATATACCTTCATGTAAATTACAGGCTAAAGACACCAACAATTGTTTAAATATATTTTGCATTTTTAAACAATTATTTTAAAATTAAGACTTTTTTTAAATGTTTACTTATTTATTTACATAGAGAGAGAGAAAGCACATGTGGAAGGAGCAGAGAGAGAGAGATAGAATCTCAAGCAGGCTCTGCTCTGACAGTCCAGAGCCTGACATGGGGCTGGATCTCACAAACTATGAGATCATGACTTGAGCTGAAATCACGAGTTGGATGCTTAACCAATTGAGTCATTTTGAAAGGTCAATTATAACAAGTGTACCACTGGAATGGGGGATGCTGTTAATGGAGGAGGCTATATACATGTGTGGGGGCAGGAGTATAATTTTCTCAATTTTTTGTGAACATAAACTGTTTTAAAAAATAAAGTCTTGGAGTGCCTGGGTTGCTTAATTGATTAAGAAATGTACAACACTAAAAGTAAACCCAGTCCACGGTTTACATTATGGATTACTTTTAGTGTTGTACATTTCATGAGTTTGAACAAATGCATAATAACGTATATCTACATTAAAATATCATACAGGGTATTTTCAATGTCCTGAAAATTGTCTGTGTTCTTCCTAGTCATCTCTCACTCTCAGTCCCTAACTACCACTTATCTTTTTATTTTCTCTGCAGTTTCACCTTTTCCAAAATGTCATGTAGTTGGAATCATACAGTATGTAGCCTTTTCAGACTGGCTTCTTTCACTTAGTTAAATGCACTTACATATCCTCTATGTCTTGTTATGGCACTGAATAAGAATCTGTTATCTGCATGTACCACAGTTTATTTATCAGTTCACCTACTGAAGGATATCATGATTGCTTCCACGTTTTGGTAATGATGAATAAAGCTGCTATAAACATTCATGTGCAGGCTTTTGCATGGACTTATCTTTCAACTCCTTTGGGTAAATACCACATAGCACAATTGCTGGATCATATGATAAGATTATGTCCTCCAACGTGGCTCAACCATTTTTACATCCCCACCAGCAATAAATGAGAGAGAGTTTCTGTTATGCTACAGTCTTCACAGAATTTGGTGTTGTCAGTGTTCCAAATATGTAGTGGTGTCTCACTGTTGTTTTAATTTACATTTCCTTGATGACATATGATGTTGAACATCTTTTCATATGCTTATTTTCCATATGCCTATTTTCATAATAGAGTGTCTGTTAAGGTCTTGGGCCCATTTTTAAATTGGGGTGTTTGGGATGCCTGGGTGGCTCAGTCTGTTAAGCGTCCAACTCTTGATTTTGGCTTGTGTCATAATCTCACAGTTTAGTGAGTTTGAGCCCCATGTTGGGCTCTGCGCTGACCCTGCAGAACCTGTTTGGGATTCTCCCTCTCTCTCTCTCTCTCTCTCTCTCCCCCCTCCCTTGCTCATGCTCTCTTTTCAAAATAAATGAATAAACTTAAAAAATAAAATATATTGGGTTTATTTTTTATGGTTGCGTTTTAAGAGTTCTTTATATATTTTGAATAACAGGCATTTATCAGATGTGTTTTTTGCAAGATAAGTCTGTGGTTTCTCCTCTCATTCTCTTGAGACTGTCATTCACAGGGCAGATTAAAAGATACCTTCAAAAATTAAAATCTCCCTATGTCCAAATGACCTTGAACCAAGATATAAAATTCCAGCAGTTCTTACAGGTCACCTCCTTTGAGTTTTAGAAATTAAGCTATTTAGAGTAGAGCTGACCTTAAGCACAAAATTAAGAGTAGACTTAAGATGAAATACCAAGAAAGATGGCATCTCTTTAACAATTATACATCATTCACCCTAAATGCTTCTCCTGAGGTCCAATCTTACTCTTTCTCACTTCACCAGCATTTGACTTTTAACCAATAAAAACTCCAGTTTGTCTTATATATATGAATTATGTCACAAAGGTTTATAGGAATGAGAAACTGAACAATGATCACAAAGGCAGATGATTTTTTTTTAAAAAATCACAAGTTTATAAGCAATAATTTCAGAGTAACACTAAGGTTAGAGGCTCTAAAAGAAGACTTAAAAACTAGATTTATATATATATATATATACACGTGTATATATACATATTTACACATATAGGTATATATATATACAGAGAGAGAGGGGTGGGGAGACATATGACTTTTGCAGACTCTAGGGACTCTTGCCTTTGTAGGGTTCTTTCTCTATAAAATATATTTCAAAGACATGATTACATTATAATAAGGATAAATATAACCCAGACTTCATTGATTATGGTACATTCACTATTATTAGATATTTTTCCTTCTGATTTTAAAAGAAATAAAAGTTAAAAGTTTTGTGTGTCCCTAAAAGTATCATGGGCCCTAGGCACTGTGCCTCCTGGAAAAGTCACTCCATTGCATAATAATATATTTTATTCAATAGTTTAGTGATTTTTATTCTTTTTTAAACTTAAAAAAAATTTTTTTATGTTATATGTATATGTTTTTAAGAAACAGAGAGGGACAGAGCACGAGCAGAAGAGGGGCAGAGAGAGAGGGAGACACAGAATCCGAAGCAGGCTCCAGGCTCGGAGCTGTCAGCACAGAGCCCCACGTGGGGCTTGAACTCATGAACTGTGAGATCATGACCTGAGCTGATGTCGGACGCTCAACCAACTGAGCCACCCAGGCGCCCCTATGGTTTTTATTCTTTTAAACTTTACGCTCAAAATTCACCACTTTCCATTCTATTAGGTAGCTGAAATTTACCAGTATATCAATAATTTTTTAAAGACAGGTATTTATTCTGTACAATACTTACTCAGGCATTGTTCTAAGTACTTTTATACACATTAGGTCATTTAATTTATATAACAAACATAAAAGGAATATTGTTTTTATTACTTCCCTTCTGGTTTCTGCTGTTGTATACAAAATTTCTCCAAAACTTAATGTTGTAAAGCAACAATTGTTTTATTTTGTTCATAATTTTTTTAGATTGGTAATTAGTAAGTTTTGGGTAATTCTTACTTAGGGTCTTTCATGAAGCTATAGTGGGATAAGAGCTAGGGCTACAGTTTTCTGATTCCTGAACTGACAAGGTTTCCAACACAGCTCACAAAATTAATGCTGGTTGTTGACTGGGAGATCAGCAGGGGCTGTTGACTGAAATGAATACATGTAGATCTCAGAATAGTTGGACTTCGTACAGGCAGCCTGGCTCCTGTCAGAACAAACAGAGAAACCAGGTAGATACTCAATGGTTTTCTGACTCAGCCTAGGCAAAGGATCATGTCTGCTACATTTTGTTGGTTACAAGTGAATTATGAAGGGCAGTTTAGAGTCAAGAGGAAGAGATACAGACCACACTTCTCAGTGGAAAAAGTGTCACAGAACTTACAGACTTGCTCTAAATTGCCACCATTCCCAACTGATGATTGAGAAAACTGTGTAGAGAGAGGTAAAGTACCTCTCAAATTCTAATGATTACCCAAGTCATAAATGGGAGATCTAGGATTTAAAGCCAGGCAGTTATGGCTCCAGGGACCTTACTTTTAACCACTCTTCCTGGGAACCACATCTTAGACTGCATTAACATAGTTTGTATATCCACTCTGTATTGTAATATGTTAAAATTTATTTATTTAAATCAAGTCCATTAATCATATTTCTCTTTGAGAGAAGAGTATAGACTGTAAAATGGAATGTTAAAATTCATTTAGCCCAACTGCATCTTTTAAAGCAGGGGTAGGCAAATGATGGCCTCTGGGCCATATCTGGTCCATAATCCATTTTTGTAAATTATTAGAACAACACCCCACTCATTTGTTTTCATATTGTCTATGGCTGGATTTGTGATTCAATGGCAGAGTCCAGTGGTTGCAACAAGGATCATCTGCCCCTGAAAGCCTACAATATTTATTATCTGGCCTTTATGAAATGATTTTCCAACTCCTACATAAAGGATTAGGTGTTAAGGAAGAGAGAAAACAGACATGATAAAAGAGGTTAAATAAGTAATCCAATGTTACTAAATTGGTTAGCATATGGATTGGTACTAGTACACAGGCAGCATCTCTAAAGTAAACATTCATTTTGATTTTATAATATCTGCATTCCTTTATTCTAGTGATTATATACACTCTATTATATAATAAGAGTCACAGTACTGAATACATAAAATGCCAGAAGCATCATGTTGTAGTGGAAAGAACAAAAGTTCGATATTAAAAACAAAATGAAATTCTTCCATTTGCACTTATCAAAAGTTTCTACTGAGCCTCAGATACTGGATTTGTTATACCAGTTTTTGATTCTTAATTGCTGTCTATAAAATATACTGTATCTCAATAAATGTCAGACATAAGTTTGTTATGAAAACAACCCACAATCACTGAAATACCGATAAGTTATGGGTATTTGAGGAAGAAACCAGGGTAAGTCTAGGAGAAAACCTAGCCCTGTAGCCCCCAGGATTGAAAGTTAGTCCTGTGTCTCAGGAGAGAATACTACTTGGAGAAACTTAGGTAATAATTCTAACAATTTATCAAAAGGCATGCAATAAAGTTGCATTTAGAAACCTATTATTACAGGTGGCAGAGAAATGAACAATAACTAGATGAAAGAGATCAACTCATATTAATCTGAAAATTCCTGAGGCTGTTTTTAGTGAGGTTCTTCAGTAGATATTTGTACTAAACTTGCAGCACAAGGAACATCAGAACGTGGACATATTTATCATGTTTCATTCTTACTATAATCCTTTGACATTAACATAATTCTTCTTGTGTCTCACTGAGAAATTGAGGCTGAGAAAATTCAAATAGGATGTCCAAGATCCCAGAATAGCAAGCAGCAGAGTCAGAATTTGAATTCAGCTCTTTGTGACTCAAAACCTATGTACTATCCATTCTACCATTATCAAAATAATTTCTGTCTCAGAAAACAGAAATTTGGTAATTTGGATTACAGTTTCTCAGAAATAATATTATGTCTTCATACATTAGTCTTATGCTAACATAAAGCAAACAGATAAAAATAATAATACATAAACCTGTATCCCCAACTATAGCTGCTAACCTTCAAATCTAATAATGTTATTAAGCTCTTTTTCCTAACCAATCCTGCCAACTACTTCTAAACCAATCTGGAACTCTGATTTGGACCTCCACAAAAGGCAATATAATATAATTATTAAGAGAAGTGTATTACTTTACTTCCTTCCTGTTAAGGATATTAATTAAGTTGGAATTCTAAAATATATTTATCTCATACTGGTGTTGGGAGAGTTAAGTTAGACAATAAACATAAACTGCTTAGCATAGAATTATCACATAGAAAGCTCTTAGGGAATCTGAGCTGTTGTTGTTGTTGTTGGTGGTGGTGGTGGTGGTGGTGGTATTGCTCCCTGGCACCTCAGGGAAGAAGTAGAGTCAATTTGGGCACCTTCAAACAGAGAAGGTGTTAGCAGCAGAAATGAGAAAAGATCAAGACTATGTCTCTGGTTCCTAAGTTCAGGTTTTCCAAGATCTCAAATGATTGCTGGTGAAGATTTCGGTGGCAAAGTGAAAATACAAAGAAATGCTCACACATTTGACGAGTGATGCCCCAGCTGTAATTGGTATAATTTGTGGAATGTTTTATAATTTGTTTTTACAAAGGGGATAACTACCTAGTTCAAAGACAAATGCCTAACTGAAAGCTTCCTAGTTTGTATATTTTCTTTTGGTGAGATGTAGTTGAGTTCATGGACTGCTTATTTGATTCTCATAAAATATCTATTCAAATGCAGTGTTCAATTTTATTCAGTTGGTAATTTCTTTCATTCTTCCTTGAACCATGGAGCTGACCCAAAAGATGAAAAAAAAACTTTCATATAGAAAAAAAATATCTTCTGATTAGACACATTTATTTGTTTACAAAAAAGATAAAAAGCTTTTCAACTATCAGTGGGATAAGAAATAGAGTATGAGCCTGGGATATCTTAAAATTAAGGAAAATGCTAAGGAAAAAAAGAAAAAAAGAACAATGATGGAGATCTAAAGGACACAGGAACCAAGTACAACTACAAAAGCTCCCAATAGCTAACTACAACAATCAGAGCAACAAAATAAACAATGTAGTGTTGAATTATAATACAAAATAGAAAATAAACATCCATACATCCATACTAACATAAATCAATGATTATATGAATAAATAAATGGGGAAAAAATCTGGAATGCAGAAGAATTTCAAATAGTGAATTTAGATACTCTACCTTCAAAGATGGGAAGTATATGGGCGCCTGGTGGCTCAGTCGGTTGAGCATCCACCTCTTGATTTCACCTTAGGTCATGATCTCACAGTTAGTGAGATCAAACCCCCACTGTAGCAGGGAGTTTGCTTGGGATTCTCTCTCTCCTCTCTCTCTCTCTCTCTGCCCCTCCCTCCCTCTGTCTCTCTCTCTCTCTCTCTCTGCATCTTTCTCTCTCAAAATAAACTTTTTTTTTAAAGATGAAAAGTATAACACCCTACTACCTAAGTATGAGCTGTATATAGTGACTTCCAATCATAGCATGGAAAGGGGTAAAAAAACAACTTTACAGTGGAGAATCCTGACAAACACTACCTCAGATCAAGATTAACATCAACTTTAATAAGTCACATTGATATTTTGTACCCTTGGTAGATGTGATGAAAATGGCACTTTGATTCTGTAGTCTTTCTCACCAAAACACAGAATGTACACCTGCCTAATCATGAGAGAACATCAGATACATGCCAGTAGCCTGACATCATACAAAATACCAGAACAATATATATTTTGTCAAAACTGTCAAATCGCCAAAACCAAGTAAAGTCTGGGAAACTGTCACAGCTAAGTGCCTAAAGAGATACAATGAATAAATGTAATATGGTGTCCTGGAAGGAATCCTGGAACAGAATAAGGACATTAGGCAAAAACTAAGGGAATATGAATACAGTATGGATGTTAATAATAATAATGCTTAATTAATTGTAGCAAATATACCATACAGTTATATAATGTAAGATGTTAACCATAAGGGAAACAGATACAAAATATATGGAAACTCTCTGTAGTACTTTTCCAATTTTCTCCATTTCTAAAACTGTTCTAAAAATAATGTTTATTTGAAAGAAAACATTGGTTGTCAATTGGATTTTTTCACAAAAAATCCAGAGTCACATCATTGGTTTTCCTGAACTTTACTTACACTGAAGATATAATATGCTTGTAGTTCTGAGGCTATTTATAATAAGAAATATTTAAAGTTATATTTTGTAAACACTGAAGCATAACAGCGTCTTAAGAGGAAACTTGCTACATAAATCAAATTATAATAAGCCAACAGAGTGAGCCACTTGACCAAACTTTTAAGACATACAAAAATACACACTTAGATAGACTTTTATCCATAGAAAATTACCTCCTTCTGTTTAATTCATCTTAGAATATAGATGATACATTATTAATTCATTGCATATAATATTCAGATAGAATAGAGTCTACTAGTGATTGCATGTCATTTATTATTTGTAATGCTTCATATTAAAGTGCTGCGATGCTTGGTTTTCTTTTTTGAAGTGCCATAGGGAAGAATATTATAATGAAAACATTCTTCATTTTGCAAAATATATTTCTGATTTTACTCCTATTTTGCAATTGATCTAAGTTATGAAAGGCAATTTGAATTGTCAATCACTGTCTGGTCATGGTTTAAGTGATGGATTTTGTTTAGAATAGTATGAACTAAACAAGTTGAGAAGAGTTCTCTCCTTCAAGTCTTACAAATATTAAAACTTTACAAGAGGAATTTCAGTTATCACAGAAAAATATGACAGTATTCTTTCAATTACAAAAATATATATACCTTTGGAAGACACTGGTTATTTTCACTGGAGTGGAAATAACATTTCATTACTTTCTTATAGTAAAAGCAATTTGAGTCATTGCTTTCCACTGCGAGAATGAACCAAAAATGAGCCTTTTAAAAATCCGTCTTGATAATTAAGCAAGCAAACAGGCATGCATAATTATTTAACAAGCCATTTCATGTGACAGAAAGTAGAATATTTCAAAACTAAATAAGGGGAATTTTTGAAAAGATTAATACCTACAGGACATGTATATACATGTATGCATTATTACAAAATAATGAAATTTTAATTATCCTCATTATCCTGGAGCATTATATAGGTTCAGATTTTGCCTTCTTTTCCCCCTGTTTACATTTACAATGCTATTACTTCTGAAATTAAAGTTTTTATTGTTACTTTTAATTGTTTTTTCTCTCCCAATTTAGGTATCAGAAAGGACTTATGTAGGGG
Organism: Panthera tigris; assembly: GCF_018350195.1. Taxonomy (NCBI): domain Eukaryota; kingdom Metazoa; phylum Chordata; class Mammalia; order Carnivora; family Felidae; genus Panthera; species Panthera tigris. The sequence continues at coordinate 34,731,078 of NC_056669.1, forward strand.
AAGATCCGCTTTAGCTTATCAATCAATACAGTTTACACTTTGTGGTTAGTTGAGAACCCTAAGACCAACTGCCCAGACTTTACCTTTTCTTCTAGGAACTACCTCTCTCTGCCCATATTGTAATCACCATGGAGGTAGTTGGCATATTCTCACAAACCATCCCCACCCCTTGACCTCCAGTTGCAGAAAGTGAGTTAAATATTGTCACTTTAAAAATAAGGTCAATGAATCCTTTCCTGGGATTTCTGATCTTGAGTCTAAGAGAGTTTTTCTCTCTCTATTAGCTGAACCTGCAATATATAAAATATAGGAGTAATGTCTGCCAGGTTATAGAAAAGTGTTCTACAGGTAGAGAGTAAGGAATCTAGTGCAAAGAGTGGAAATGGGAGACATGGTCAAAACATTCAATCAGTGAGTCCCAGCAATTTCTAAGGCTCAGCTGTACATGTCTTTCTAGCATGGGTTCTACTGGTTCCCGCCAAGATCCCCTCAATCCTTTTTTACCAGTTCTGGGTGCTCATCTCTCAGATTCTTATGCTTTGCTGCTAATTGCTCATATCTGCAGTCTTTTTCAGAGAATTGTCTTTGGCCTCAGGAGCCTTCTGACCACTCAGATAGCTTGAGGAAAACACAGCTAAAGCTGATGATGCCTGCTGTACTCAATGCTTGACTGATGTGATACAAACCTCACTTTTTTGCATAGATGAGCAACAAATGCTGAAGTAGAATGTACACTTCAGAGCTCCCTGGAGGACCAACATGAGTCTGAGCCTCACCTGAAATCATACTTTTGATGAACTTCCTCCCTGTCCTCTTTTACCCACTTCCTATTAGTTTTCACTGGAAATTATTTTTCATATATTACTTGCCTCCAAATCCCTGGCTCATGGTCTGCACCTGAAAGAATAAGGACTTAATAAGACACAGCTTTTCCATCTGTCTGTCTGCTCTCACTTTGTTCATGATCTTTCAGTAGATCCCTCTTTCACTTCAATTAATTTATATTGAGTTACTATCACTTGCTTCGAAGGAAATTTTAAGAACAGAAAATTCCACTAAAATAGTATAAACAGAGTTTAAAACAATCAACATGAAAAATGTGGGAGTAGCATTATTATGCAATTGATTAAATTATCTGCATCAACCTGCTGCAGGCTACAGCTAATGACAAAATACTAGTATCCAAATTTGGGCTATTTCAAATGTGCTATAATGGATTTTCACTTTAATATTGACATTGAACACCCTCTATTTATATTACAATATTTGGAAAGACATTCTGGCATATTTCATTTCCACAGAGAAGCATACCTTTGAAATTCAGATGATGTGTAAAATTTCATATATATGGAGTCACCATAAGATTGTATATAGAATATGCATAAGGTTGGGTGTGCTGGTATCCCTGCTTTATCCATTAATCAGAGAGTTGTGAAGAGTAAAACGGAGAATGCATGTGAATAACTAGTACATAGAGTGTGGTTAATAAATGTTCATTCTTCTATTCTTTTTCTCCTTTTATGATCATTTATTAAAATTATCTTTATATATGTATACATGTGTATATATATATACATATATGTGTGTGTGTATATATATACACACACATATGTATATGTGTGTGTGTATATATATGTGTGTGTATATATATATATATATATATATATATATATATACTTGTTATCATCTTTAAAAAAGCAGGATATTTTTTCTTAACACAAATACGACCTGAAGTATGCAATTTCTATTCTTTTCCAGTTTTATTTTTCCCTCAATCATTAATACTTTCCACTTTCTTGTAAAAATTGGGGAAGTCATCTTAATATGCCAACATACTTGTTTGCCTTTCTCTTTAATTTCAACCAATCATTCTCAAACTTTAGCATACTTCAGAATCATCTGGAGGACTGATTGAAACTCAGATTGCTGGACCCTAACTCCAGAGTTCCTCCTTCTCTTCCTCCTTTTCTACCTACTCCTTTTTTTCCTTCCTTCTCTAAGTAAGAGTAGAATGTCTCCATTTTTTACTAAAGATATTAACATATTTATAGAACTGCTTATATAAAGGCTTTTGACTCATTAAATTATAATTACTGTAAAAATTACTACTTATACCATTCTGTCAATAATCATTTGCCAAGTGAGTGAATAAGCCAATTTCTTAACATCTTTGAAGCCATATATATACATATTTCTGCTTTTGGCTGCTTCACTAACATTGTAAGACATATGAAAAAACATTTGTTTTTATTTTTCTTCTTTCTGTATGAACTATTCCATCATTTTTACAAAATTATTAGTGTAGTCAAGTTTTTCACAGGTGTTTCTGATACTCTGTCTTTCACATTGCCTTTCCTTAAACTCCTTAATATTTTCATGAATTTGAAAATATTTTGAATCAAATTTATTTTTATACTATTGAGTTTAGTTATAACCATTAAAGCTTTTTTAAGGTGGGTTAGAGAAAATAATTTTTAAAAGTAAAAATGTATCCCAAATCAGTCTTAACATGTTGTGTATTCCTTTTTTTTTTTTTTTTTGCTTTTGATTTATTTTGAACATGTGTCTCTTTTTAGTTTAACAGAAAACAAATCCTGTAAGAAAATACAGGTAATAGGATTTGAGGCTGCAGTAAACTAGATGGAAGTATTTTGTGCTTGTAGGCTGCTAAAATAAACCTACACAGTCTTTAGCTCTACCCCTTTGTCCTGATTCAATTTGACAGCTATTTTTGGTATTAACTTTTATTCAGAAGCTTCCAGCTGGTAGCGGATACTCTCACCACATTCATGTCAAAACCATTTTTGAAGGATCTATCTCTAGGCTTTCACATCTGTGTATCCAGATAGTATTTTGGTTCTTGCAGTTTTGCTTCCTCTTCATCCAAATTTTTATAGCTTATATCAACAGATGTTAAAAACATTTTAATTATTTAATTGCATCCTAGAAATGGAAACAGATTGGAAATTATACACAGGTAGATGTGAGTTTGAATTTCAATTTCAGAGTTTATTAATTACATGACCTGGGTCAAATAACTCAAGCTCTCTGAAACTCTATCAATACAATAGATACATGACTCATTATATTGCTCTTGGGATTAAGCGAGTTGTAGTATATAAAATATTGAGCATAATACCTAGCCAAGTCATAAAGGATATTCCTCACCACAACCTGGACAGTCATAAGTGACTATCCTCTTCCTCTGCCTCATTTTCTTTAGGTTCTCATCTTCAATCTTGTTGTATATTCATCTGTATCCATGCAGTCTCATAATCAACATCAATTGTTGCTATGACTCCTTAATGTGCCCCTTACACCATTATGTTGACATAGCTCTTATAAATTCTTTTTGGCAAATTTTGTTATCATTGTGGTGGGCTTTTATTTCTCTGTATTTTATTTTATTTCTCTGTATAAGCTAAACAATAGGCATTCTATAATTAGGGGTCTTTACAAAAGATCCGACATGAAAAAGAATATTTATTTGTAAAATTCCCATTTCAGAAATACCTGAGTAAAATATATGCCATTTGATTTAAAACAAAACAAATAAAAAATGTCAAATCAGCATGAAATTTTATCCAAACTGTTAAGAATAGAAAATATGTTTCTCACAGGCTTTACATAAAAATAAAACAAAGAAGAACAATGACAATCATTGTAATAGACTGTTGGCTGTTTATGTGAGTTTAGTTTGCTCTTATTCAAACTTTTGAATTAAATACTTATAGATCATTGATTTTCAGGTGCTCTTATTTACTAATGTAAGCACTTAAGACTATAAACTTCTGGACACCCATGGTTTTAGCCACATTCAACATACAATTTAATGCCATATATTCATTATCACACAGAGCAGAAGCTAGTACTAGGGTAGGAAAACTGTAAATGACGAATTGCTGGAGGCTTTGATCTGTGGGTTAAAAATTCTAAGAGGGCAGAATAATATGATGTGCCCCATGATTTTATGATTTCTACCTCCAGGAGCTCTACCAGGTTCCTACAGGGAATATTGAAGAAAAATCCCCTCATGTTTCCAACAAGGAGCAAGGTAAAAGTAACCATTTTGAAATGTGCCTGAGCATTTTGTTCTTCTTAACAAGGCCTGCCCTCAGGAGAAATTATAAGGCCCGCCCTCAGGACCTAACCTGTGTGGGGATAGGGAAATACCCAATTCTAGCCCCCTCTAGCCATTCTGTCCCACCTAAGACTGAGAGTTTATCATAGGATTATAAAATGTTATCCCTTCTCATATATATCACCACTACATTATTACAGACTAATTTACTACAGTTTCTTTTAATCATAACATCACATTCATCTTTCAAATATAATTACAAAGCCTACTAAAAGGTAGAAAAAATAGTTCAAAGAGACTGTACAAGCATGAGAACTAGACGCAGATATGGATGTTGGAATTATCAGATCAGAATTAAAGAAAAACTGAATACTATGCTGAAGGCTTTAATTTAAAAATTAGACAACATTCAAGGACGGATAGAAAATGAAAGCATAGGGATGGATGGAGTGCGTGGGTGGCTCAATCGGTTAAACGTTTGACCTTATCAGGTCATGATCTTGTGGTCCCTGAGTTCGAGCCCTGCGTCGGGCTCTGTGTTGACAGCTCAGAACCTGGAGCTGCTTTGGATTTTGTGTCTCCTTCCCTCTCTGCCCCTCCCCTGCTTATTCTCTCTTCTTTCTCTCTCTCTCTCTCTGTCTCTTTCTCTCAAAAATAAATAGACATTAGAAATTTTTTTAAAAAGCATAGAAATGGAAATTCTAGGAAAGAATCAAAAATAAATTCTAGATATCATAAGCCCTGCCAACAGAAATGAAGAATGCCTTTGATGGTCTCATTAGTATGCTGAACATGGCTGAAGAAAGAATCTTTGAGCTTGAGGATGTAACAATAGAAATTTCTGAAACTGAAAAACAGGAAAAAAAAAACCTGAACAAAAAACCAAGCAGCAACAACAAAACCCAGAACAGAATATCTAAGAACAGGGAGACACCTACAAATGGTTTAACATTAATCGAGTGGAAAAATTAGAAGTAAAGAAAGAGAGAAGCAATACGTGAAGCAATAATGACTGGGATTTTCTTGAATTAATGTCAAATATCAAATCATAGATCCAGGCAGCACAGAGAACACCAACCAAGATAAATGTCCAAAAAAGAAATAATTAGGCATATTATATTCAAACTTCAGAAAATTAAAGATACAGAAAGAAATCTTGAAAAAAAAAGCCAGAGGGATGAGGAAAACCAATCATTATAGAACAGTGAAGATAAGCATTATATCTAAATTCTCAGAAACCATGCAAATAAGAGTGGAGTGAAGTATTTAAAGTGTTGAGCTAAAACCCCGAAAACCTAGCATTTTGTACACTATGAAATTATCTTTTAAGTGAAAAGTAAAGGACTTCTGGGATGATGGTAGAGTAGGAGGATCAAAGGCTCACCTCATCCCAAGCATACAACTAAATGACACCCACGGTCAATATAAATAACCCAGAAAATGACCCTCACCTGGCAGAACAGACTCTCCACATCTGAATGTACAAAAGAGGTCACATCAAAGAGGGTGGAAGGGCAGAGATGCAGTCCTAAGCTAAATGGACCTGTAGGACTGTCTGCAGGAGGGTGGGATGCCATGGGGGCAGAAAGGGGTAAAACAGAGCCTCATAGCAGTCACCCCAGGCACATGGAAACTGCATTAGGGAAGACAAATCCCCATAACATTTGACTTTGAAAACTAGAATGGTTTGAATTTCTTGTGTTTTTACAATACATGGGGCTTAACACCTGGAACTTTTAAAAAGAGTAGGCTGGTTCTGGGAGAGTTGGGATTGCAAGAGAAAAGTGAATCCCTGCCCTTAAAGAAACAGCACAACAAACAGCCCTGCTGAGACACAGCATAGAAGCAGCAGTTTAAAGAAAAGTCTGGGATATAAAGAGAGAAGAGAGGGAGAAATGAAGCTTTCAAAAAAATGCCTGGAATATACTGGAGGGAGATTTGTTTACTAATCTCAGAGCATGTGGTGGAGGGGCAAGTATCCTTGGGAGACTTTTCCAAGAAGACCTACCAGGCACCATTCCCCCAACCCCCACTTCCCAAGCCTAGACACACAAACACCTGCAGGAATGGGCATAGTGCCAACACTCCCTCCCTAACTGCTAACGGTGCATCCTGCCCCCATGTTCTCCTGCAGTCACACTTCATCCAGCCAGGCCTCAGTTCCAAATCCCCTCCCAAAGCAGACCTTTGCAAACCTTACTAAAACCACATGGCCCACCCCAGGTGCTTCTGCAGATCTGCCTCTTCCAACCCAGCCTGACATGGTCCTGGGCAGCTGCAGGTCCCCTCTTACAGCATGGACCTTGCTGGCATCACAAGCCTCCTCCCATGTGCTCTCCTGCAGACTTGCCTTCTCCAATATGCTCTTGGCCAGATCCCACCCAAAGTGGTGCCACAAGCCTGATAGTGTGCAAGTAGCTCCAACAGGGGCACGCTCCACTCCAAAGTGGCTTCTGCCCCAGAGAGAGGGGAAGATAACCACACACACCAGTCAGAAAGCTGCCCAAGCAGTGAGCTCAGGACAGACATCTGGTCTGACTGCGGGTCCTGTCCACCAATGAAAGCTTCTTAGAGGACAACACAGGGAAAGTGTCCTGCAGTTTGGTTCTACTGCGTCTCTGGCAAATGCCTGTTCTGACAGAACATATGCACAAGGTAACCCCAGACTGACCCACTAACAACATAAGAACAAATTCTGTACACAACAGGCAAAGAGCCATCACAGATGACTGGACTGAAGGTAAAAATGGCTCAGCCATAACAGTAGGGTGCACACAACACACAGGAGACATCCCTGAAGTGCCAGGTTCTGGTAAATAGGGGCTGTTGCACTGTAGGGAACTAAAGGATCTCTGCTTTATAAGGCCACTATTTTCAAAATGAAGTGACACAGCTGACTTTGCTAACACACACAGATAGACAAGTTAGACAAAATGAGGAGACAGAAGAATATGTCCCAAATGAAAGAACAGAACAAAGTCAAAGCAAGACACCTAAATGAAATGGAGATAAGTAATATGTCTGATAGAGAATTTAAAGTAAGGGTCATAAAGACACTGGACTTGAGAAAAGAGTGTATGAACTCAGTGAGATCCTTAACAAAAAGATATAAAACATAAAACATAAGAAAGAACCAATCAGAGATGAAGAAGTCAATAACTGAAAGTAAAAATACATTAGAATAGATAGAGGACTAGATGAAGGAGAACAGATTAGTGATCTGGAGGATAGTGTAGTAGAAAGCCATCAAGCTGAAAAATGATCTGAACTACAGAGAACAAACTGAGGGTCGCTAGAAGGGTGGAGGGTGGGGAAATAGGCTAGATGGGGGATGGGTACTAAGAAGGGCACTTGTTAGAAGGGTACTAAGGAGGGTACTTACATATAATGCTGTGTGTTATATGTAAGTGATGAATCACTAAATTCTACATCTGAAACCGATTTTACCATATCTGTTAACTAACTAGAATTTAAATAAAAAGTTAAAAAAAGAAACACTCGTCTACTTTGCCCAGTGTGTTAGAAGATTTACCTATATAATCATAATATTATGTTCTAATTTTAATGTCTGTGTATTAATAAGGGTATTTACTAATAAAAATATAAAGGAATGGAGAAAGAGCATGCTGATGTTAACAATAATACTATTTCTAAAATATGCAAATTATAATAACAAAAATGTGACCAAGTGAGGGTTTAGTATTTAGCATACAGTTATAGGCTTAATTGTGTTCCTCCTCAAACTCCATGCCCACCAAATTCATATGCTGAAGTCCTAACCTCACTGCAGAATGTGACCTTTATTGGAGGTAAGGCCTTACAGTGGTAATTATAGTAAAATGGAGTAAATATGACTTTATTCAATAAGACTGATGGTATTTACAAGAAGAGATTTGGACACAGACAGATACAGAGGGAAAAGGATGTGAAGACATTGGTGGAAGACATCCATCTACAAGCCCAAGAAAGTCCAGGAACAGTTTTTTCCCCCTCATGATTCTTAGAAGGAAACAACTCTGTCAGCACCTTGATTTCATATTTTTAGCCTACAAAATTGTAAGAAAATAAATTTCTGTGTTTAAGCCATTCAGTCTGTGGTGTTTGGCTACAGCAATGCTAGCAAACTAATAGACATACAAAGTGCATTTCAATAGTAGTTTAATTTCCTGGTTTATATTATATTTTAAAATATATATACAATTTAGGGGCACCTGGGTGGCTCAGTTTGTTGACTGTCCAACTCTTGATTCCAGTTCAGATCATGGTTCCAGGGTCGTAGGACTGAGCCCTGTGTCAGGAACTGCACTGAGTGCACTGAGTGTGGAGCCTCCTTGGGATTCTTTCTCTCCTTCTCTCTCTTTCTCCCTCTTGTCTCCCCCACTCATGCTCTCTCTCTCTCTCGAAAATAAATTTTAAAGGATATATACCATTTAATATTTTAAATATTCAACCAGTAATCACACACACACACACACACGCTCTATAATGATAATGATAGAGATGATGATAGTGATGGTAATGGTAATGATGACTGCTTATAGTATCACAGGCAGTGTTCTAAAGGCATACATTCACTAATTTATTTAATCTTCAAAATTAATATCATTTTAATTTTGCTTTATGTCAAATTTTGCAGTTCATATTACAGAAGAAAATATGAGACACAGAAAGATGATGAAACTTTTCTAAAGTCCCAAAAGTAGTGTTCGAATCAAGGAAGCCAAGATTTCACAGCCCACATAGTCTATGTATGTGCATCTATATTTTAAGATTGATATGTATTAAAATATATGTTATATGTATTGCATATATTTATGTAATATGTAATATATACTACATGTAAATCATAAAATATAGATGCACATACATTTAAATATAGACAAATGTCATTATATTATACAGAATTATATTGCATCGTTTTGTTTTTACCATGTTATAAAGATATTTCCCTGTCAACACATTGAATTTTGCCTTATTTCTAAAATGTTGCTTAGTATTTTATCATTTATATGTATCATATTTCATTTAAACCTTCTCCAAACTAAGGGTCATTTATGTTGATTTCAGCTTTTTTTTGTATCCTATTACAATAAATTTTGTAATGATCAACATGGAATATATCACCTTTCCTCCCTGCTTTATTGAGTTTCTCTGTGGAAAATATTAATAGCAGTGCAATCGCCGGGTGAAGGGTATGTGCGTAAAAGACTTGGATAGGTACTGCCAAATCTCTGTTTAAAATCTTGAAGCAATTTAAAATTCTTCCACAGCACAAGACAGTGTCTTTTCCCAAGGTGAAGACTTTCAAATATTAAGTTAAGATGATTTTTTCCTACAAAAAACAGATTTAAGTAGTTATTTGGATTACATAAAACCTGTTTTTGAGAAGCACACTAAAATAAACAACTTCAGGTTCTTGTTGATTGCTTACAGTAACCTTATTATCAGAAGATTGTGTTATAATTATTGTTATGTTAATTGCTTTTCTCCCTTTCTTGATTATGGTAAGAAAAATATAGCCCTCATCCCCTTTCTTCATATGGCAAGTTAGCTCCAATATAACCTATAACTAAATCAAATTCATAATCATGTCTCCTTTCTAGTGTTATTATATCCCTTTGTAAGGGTAATTTTAATATGGATACAGATCTTCATTTTCTCCAGGAAATGTATTTTGGCAGCATATTCTAATATCTTGACCCATCATACATTTACACATTGATTTAATCTTTTTTGTATTCATAACCTTGATCCCAATTACTTCTTTCAGGATTCCTTATTATTGCCAAGGCACACATTGAATTCTGTTGGCCTCATTAGCATAATATTCCTTCCCTTTGGAATCCCAAGTCTCATTTTGTTTGGATGTGCATATTTGCATATGTGTGCCTGATGGTGTTTTCTTAGGAACTGTAGAATTTTCATGAAAATGTAACAAACTCAGGTATAAATGCAAGTCTGTAAGACTGACAAACTGCATTTGAATTGTATTCAAGTTAGTGGATGAAAACATAAGTAGCAACATTTTTGAAGCAATGGTCTATATTCAAAACTATTGTTTAACAATCCATGTGATAAAAAGTAGGAATAATCCACAGCTTCATGTGATCACTTTCTATCATTTCTAGTTGACTGAAGGTTATAGACAGTAGAGCTGCCAATAATAGACTAGCTTAGACCCTACTTATTTCCGTGAGGATTTATTACATACTTATTTTGTGGAAGGTCTCTGAAAAAATCTGAGTAAATTTAAACCAGGAGCCAGAGTGTTCCTGTCTTCCTTCCATCAGGGCTCTTACTACCAGATTATATGCACAGGGAATAAGTCTGTTATAGATGCTAAACTTGAAATATATCCATCAAATTCACACACAATGAAGGGAGACATCAAATAATAAGTCTATATTATACACTTATTTTTGATCCAATTCTGTCTGTACTAAGAAAGCAAAGGAACAGTCCAGCAATCTATTGTATGCATATTTATTGAAATCTTCCTCAGTAAATGGGCAGCAGGCACTATTCTTGATGCTAGGAATTCAGTGGTAAAAAAATGTTGGGCTTACATGATGATATGGGGAAGACAAACAAAAAATTAAAAATAAAATGTTGGGCTGCCTGAGTGACTCAGTCGGTTAAGCGTCTGACTTTGGCTCAGGTCATGATCTCACAGTCGTGTGTTCAAGTCCCTTGTTGAGCTCTGTGCTGACAGCTCAGAGCCTGGAGCCTGCTTCGAATTCTGTGTGTCTCTATCTGCCCCTACCTGCTCATGCTTTGGCGGTCTGTCTGTCTCTCTCTCTCTCTCTCTCTCTCTCTCAAATAAATAAATAAATAATTAATTAAAAAATAAAAATAAATAAATAAAATGTCAAGTGGAGACATATTCTGTGGAGAAAAGTATTGCAGGGATACAGAGTGAGGAGTATGGGGCTTGCTGCATTTTATAGGGTGGTCAGGGATGTCCTTCTTGATTAGCTTATATTTGAGGATGGATGGAAAGGCAGTACAGGTACCTATCACATGCATTTCTTTCCTCAGAAAGACCTGTTTCACCAGGGAAAAGCATGCGCATGGAGTCTTTAAAATTTTTTTTTTAACATTTATTTATTATTGAGAGACAGAGACAGACAGAGCGTAAGCATGGGATGGGCAAAGAGAGGGGGAGACACAGAATCTGAAGCAGGCTCCAGGCTCCGAGCTGTCAGCATAGAGCCCAGTGCGGGGCCTGAACTCACAAACCGTGAGATCATGACCTGAGCTGAAGTTGGACGCTTCACCAACTGAGCCACCCAGGCACCCCGAGCATGGAGACTTTAGAATAATAGTATGCTTTGAGAGTTAAGGAGCAGCAAAAAGTCTGAACTGTACTCCAGTACAGCAGGCAAGAGAGAGAGTAGTACATGAAGAAGTTAGAGAAGCAGTGAGTGGGATCATGTAGGGCCTTGTCATGGACAGATACTATAGTGGTCTCCATATTAGTTTCCTGTATAATCCCCTCCCTTGAGTGTGAGCAGGACCTGTCTTTGCTTCTCTCTATGGCAAAAGCTGCAAAAGAAGATGGCAAAGATCGGATGTCACTCTCCTTACAACAGTGCCATTTTATGTTTATATACACACTAGACAAACACATTGGAGGTTCTCCTCCACTGTTAACTTTGAAGAAATAAGCCTGTCATATTCTAAGAGGGTCTCCAGACAGGCTCACATGGCAAGGGATTGTGAGTGACCTCTACAGGAACACAAAGTAATCTGCTTCTGACAAGCAGGAAGAAAGCAAAGGCCTTTGTCTCCAACCACCAACAAACTAAGGTAAATTCTGTCAACAACCTGAGGGAGTATGGAAGCAGAAATTTCCCCAAACCACTGATAAGACTGTTTCTGCTCAGTACCATGGTTTCAGGCAGGTGAGATCTGAAACAGAGAACCCAGATAAACTATGTCCAGATGCATGGTCTATGGAAATTGTGAGATAGTAAATGTGTGTGGTTTTAAGCTTCCTAAATTGACACAGCAATAGAAAATTGATACAGGTACAGGCCTTGTGGGGCATTATAACGAATTTGTGTGTCACTGCTTTACTCAGAGTATGATGGAAATATTGGAAGTTTAGGAGCACTGATGTGTCATGATCTGACCTGCATGTTGAAAGGATTACCCTGGCTGTTGTGTTGGAAAAAGACGGTAGAAGAAGGGGCAAGAGTAGAGATGGAACAATTTAGAAGATATTGCAATAATCTAAGCATGAGATTCTGTTGGTTTAGGCTTGAGTGGTAGCATTGGAGGTGATGTAAAGTGTTTTGATTATAAATTGGTTTTTGAAAGTAGAGCTGTTGGTTTTAGAAACATGATTATGAAAGAAGAATCAGGAATGCTTCCAAGGTTTTTGACCTGAACAATTACAGGTTTCAATTACCATTGGATATGATAGATAATCTTAAAAATTATATTAATAATCTATTCCCTAAAAGTGAGTAGTATGAAATCCATAAATAAACAGGTAATATCTCTCCTTTCCAATGTTCCAGTTCTTTCATAAGAGAAAATATTGTGGGAATAAGATTGAAAATAGTCCAAGAGGTTATTGAAGTACTCCAGTTCTCAGTTAGCCTCATTTGTTACTGTTTACCTAACACTCAGTATCTGTAAGTTGCATCAGGAGCCTAAATATCCAAGGCTCCTTACCTATGTTACCTAGTCTTGCACACTGCTAAGTAAAACTGGTAGATTGTAATACAAATCAAGAAATGTCATAGCTGTTACTCAATTTTTATCAAGTGATTATTTTATGTTTGATATAAACCTCCCTGCTTCAGTCTCTCCAAAAAAACAAACAAAAAGAAACTTATATCAAAAAGTTAATATGCATTCTTACAGTTTATTAAAACAATTAGATGTTTATCAAGGGTTTTAATAATCAAAACAATACAATAAAATTTCTGCAGACAGGAAAGGCTTGATATTAGGTATTCTGCAGACTCTTATAATAGAACATAAACAGTAACAAGGATTCAAATCACTATACCTATTTCTAACATGAAAAATTATAATTTTTGCCACTGAAAACATAAAATTATTGTATGAATTCAGATACTTTCGCAAGAATACCTGAAAGACATTGAATTAGTGTAGTTTTTACATCTGTGTATAAATACTACCACTTAATGACATCCATGACAATGATGGATTTTATTCAGACAAGATTCAAATTTAAGAGAAACAATGAAGAAAACTGCTTTCAAACTTCGCAAGAAAAATGGCTAATTACAAACAACAAGAATTATATCTGATAAATCAAGGACATTCTCTTATCAAGGGAGTAAAAATTGCCATAATCATTTTAATGTGTTATTTATTCTACTTACCAAACACCAAATTCCTCACTCAAAGTAGTATCTTTTAAAAATTCTGATATTTTTCCTTGGATTGTAGGTAATTTTTTAAGCATAATAAAATATTTTGTGGAAAGTTTCACTATGAAAAATAAATATAAAGTCTTTTTTTTAACAAATACATTCATTGTAGATATACTCAAAATATAAATTATGGGTGACACTAAATAAAGAGAAGCTATATTTTTATTGGTTTACATTAATGCAAATCCATTATTACTTTATAAAATTCTAAGCTTAAAGCTGATATAACCATTGGGTCAGATCTTCATGTACGAGAATAGCATTTTGTTACTAGTTTTTACTGAAACAATTCTCCAAACAACTTTGTATATAATTAGAGATCCCTGAAACAAGTATGATATTTGATTTCAGGGAATTTCCTCAACATGACAGATTCTCCATATTCCCTATAATTTTCAAGATGGAAATGCAGATTTTATTGTTACAGCTGCTTCTGCTGCAGCTGCAGCCAGTTTTGTATATATTGTAGAGAAGTAGAAGAATACTCTCCAGTCATAGTTCAAAAAGGAGCTCCTATAGTGCTAGGGGAAAAAAAAAAGAAAGAAAAGAAAAAAAGATGGGATACACTGTCTTCCTGTAAAAGCTCTCATTTATCCATTGAAGAAATGGACACCAACAGTATGATGAATCTGCTAATGAATATACCTTTACAATATGTTTTGGGTGACATAATGAGGGTGATTACATCTAGAAGGTTGAATTAAAAGAGAGGTGAGTTAGAAAACTATTTAATTCATCCTGAAGAGCTCAGGATGACTCTTGAGTATGTGAGGTCTGGGCTTAGTAGTGAAGGATAAGTAAGTATGAGCTATTTGATTAGCTATCTAGGAAGGAGGGAAAGAAAGAATAATGGAATGGAGATCAGAAACAACCCAGAGTTTGTGGTGATATATAAGCAATTCTTTGTGTTAGCAAATATAATGTAAAGTACAACATGTGGAAGCGAGAGAAGACTGAAGAAGTAAAACAATGGTCCTATAATAAAGAATCTTACTTGCCATTATAAGAACTTGAATTTCAGAAAGAAATAAGAGACTGAAACATTTTAAGCAAGAATGAGATGCTTTTATTTTAGTTAGAAGACAGCTTTTAAAGGGTTAAATCTTTTTTTAGGTATTATATTCTTTTTTTTAATGTTTCAAGTTTTTATTTACATTCTAGTTAGTTAACATGGTGTAATATTAGTTTCAGGAGTAGAATTTAATTATTCATCACTTACATATCACACCCAGTGCTCATCACAACTGGTGCCCTCCTTAACCCATCACCCATTTAGCCCATCCCCAACCCATTTAGCCCATCCCCAACCCACCACACCTCCAGCAACCCTCAGTTTGTTTTCTGTAGTTCAGAGTCTCTTTTATGGCTTACCTCCCTCTTTCTCTTTTTTTTTTCTTCCTCTTGTGTTTATCTGTTTTGTTTCTTAAATTCTACATATGCATGGAATCATATGACATTTGTCTTTCTCTGACTGACTTATTTCACTTAGCCTAATACAATCTAGCTCCATCAATGTCCTTGCAGATAGCAAGATTTCATTCTTTTTGATGGCCGAGTGATAGTCCATTGTATATATCTACCACATTTTCTTTATCCATTCATGGAATGCATAGACATTGGGGCTCTTTCCATAGTTTGGCTATTGTTGATAATGCCACTATAAACATTGGAGTGCATGTTCCCCATTTGAATCTGTATTTTTGTATCCTTTGGGTAAATACCCAGTGGCAAATTGCTAGGTCATAGGGTAATTCTTTTTCTTTTAACTTTTGAGGAACCTCCATAGTGTTTTTCAGAGTGGCTGCCCCAGTTTGCATTTCCACCAACAGTGTAAGAGAAGGTTCCCCTTTCTCTGCATCCTCCTCAACATGAGTTGTTTCCTGTATTGTTAATTTTAGACTTTCTGACAGGGGTGAGGTGGTATCTCATTGTGGTTTTGGTTTGTATTACCCAGAAGATGAGTGATTTGAGCATGTTTTCATGTATGTGTTGGCTATCTGTATGTCTTCTTTGGAAAAATTTCTATTCATGTCTTCTACCCATTTCTTAAGTAGATTATTTAATTTTGGGGTGTTGAGCTTTAGAAGTTCTTTATAGATTTTAGATACTAGCTCTTTATCTGAGATGTCATTTCAAATATCTTCTCCCATTCCAAAGGTTGCCTTTTAGTTTTGTTATTTCTTTCATTGTGCAGAAGTTTCTTATCTTGATGAAATCCCAATAGTTCATGTTTGCTTTTGTTTCCCTTGTCTCTCAAGACATATTTAGTAAAATGTTGCTATGGCCAAGGTCAAAGATTGTATTCTCCTCTAGGATTTTGATGGTTTCCTGTCTCACATTTAGGTCTTTCATCCATTTTGAATTTATTTTTTTATATGCTGTAAAAAAGTGGTCCAGTTTCATTCTTCTGCATGTTGCTGTCCAGTTTTCTCAATGCCAGTTTTTGGAGACTGTCTTTTTTTCCATTGGATATTCTCTCCTGCTTTGTCAAAGATTAGTTTGCCATATAGTAGTGCATCTATTCTGTTTCACTGATCTATGTTTCTGTTTTTGTGCCAGTACCGTAATGTCTTCATTACCACAGCTTTGTAATACAGCTTGAAGTCTGGAATTGTGATGCCTCCAGGCTTGCTTTTTCCTTTTCAAGATTGCTTTGGCTATTCTGGGTCTTTTATGATTCCATACAAATTTTAGGATTATTTGTTCTAGCTATATGAAAACTGCTCGTGTTATTTTTATAGGGATTGCATTAAATGTGTAGATTGCCTTGGGGAGTATGAACATTTTAACAATATTTGTTCCAATCCATGAGCATGAAATGTGTTCCATTTCTTTGTGTCATCTTCAATTTCTTTCATACGTGTTGTATAGTTTTCAGAGTACAGATCTTCCACCTCTTTGGGTAGGTAGATTTATTCCTAGGTATCTTACAATTTTTTGTGCAATTGTAAATTAGATCATTTCCTTGATTTTTATTTCTTTCATTTTTTTCAGTTTATTTATTATTGTGAGTGAGTGTGTGTGTGTGTGTGTGTGTGTGTGTGTGTATGTGTGAACAGGAGAACGGTGGAGAGAGAGAGGGAGAGAGAGTATCACAAGCAGGCTCTGCACTGTCAGAGCGGAGCCTGTTGCAGGGCTGCATCCCACAAACCACAAGATCATGACCTGAGCAGAGATCAAGAGTTGGATGCTTAACTGCCTGAGCCAGTCCGGCGTTCCTTGGATTTCTCTTTCTGCCGCTTCATTACAGGTTTATAGAAATGCAACAGATTTCTGTATGTTGATTTTATGTCCTATGACTTTAATGAATTCATGTATCAGTTGTAGCATTTTTTTTTTTGGTGTAGTCTTTTGGATTTTCTACATAGAGTATCACGTTATTTGTGAAAAGAGAAAGTGTGGATTCTTCCTTGCTTATTTGAATGGCTTTTATTTTTTTGTTGTCTGATTGCTGAAGCCCAGACTTCCAGTACTATGTTAAATAGCAATGGTGAGAGTGGACATCCTTGTCTTGTTTCTGACTGTAGAGGAAAAGCTCTCCATTTTTCCCCACTGAGGATGATATTAGTTTGTGGGCCTTTTGTATATTACATTTATGTATTTAGGTATGTTCCCTCTATCCCTACTTAATTGATGGCTTTTATGAAGAAAGGACTTTGTCAAATGCTTTTTCTGCATTTAGTGAAGGGATCATATGACTTTTATCCTTTTTTTAAAAAAAATTAATGTGGTATAATATGTTGATTGATTTATGAGTGTTAAAACACCATTGCAGTCCAGGAATAAATCTTAAAGGGTTACATCTAAAGAAAAGAAGATTAGTGATAAAAATGGATTAGTAACCAGGACAGTAATATTACCAGTCAAGGGGCACAATAGATATGAAAAATAGTTCTATAAAATTTATATAGAGGAGGAGTGGTAGAGCAGGGAGATATGTTGGAGATATTAGTTTGGGAATCATCTCCATTTACATAAGTGGGATGAGAAATGTTATAGAATAACCTTAGGAAAATATACACAAGAGCAATAGGGCAATAAAAAAAATCTTGGGCAATATTAGTATTTAAAAGACAGGGAGAAGAAGTAGTATGAGCAAGGGAGAAGTAGAACAAGTAGACAGAGAAAAAGAGTGAAGATAATGTGAAATTATGGACTCCAAGAGATCATTGGCTTATGAAGGAGTGAAGGGTACAGTGTCAAATGGAAGAGGAATCCAGTAAGATAAAGGCTGACGTTACTTGTCATTGGAAAATATGAATCTTTGTAATTTTGGTGAGCAAAATTTCATGTTAATGAGGAAAAGATTCTAACGTTAGTGTTTTATGGAATATGTTGAATTATTAGGGTGAGAATAACATTTATCATCTAAATCAGAACATTTTAAAAGTGATACAAGGGCTGGCAACAACTTCAGCAGGCAAACAGATATAATTACAACTATCTTAGCCAACCCAAAGCATATGGTCACCCTAGAGATGAGAAAGTGTGGTCTACCCTGTTGAAAGGGTAGATAATGTAGAAAGGAGAGAGAATAGATAGTAGGAATACAGAGTCTGGAAAGGATTTTATATGATGAAAATAACTGGAACATGAAATAATACTTAGATTAAACATTAAAATATTAAAAAAGAAGAAATTCCCAATACTAGAGTTAAGTGACGTGTAGTCACATAAATGTCTGAAGAAAGAAATGTGTGAAAATTCAGTCTGGCGGACAATAAATAGAAATTAGAATATATTAGTAACAAATAACAGGGTTAATTTCTATTAACATCAAAGACAGGCAGGACTGTGGAATTCAAGAGCTGAGTGAAGTGAGAATCTACACAGGTAGATAACTTACTATTAACAAAAGTAAATTCTATGCCAACATTATGCTGGATACTATCGAGTTTTATTGATTTAAACGTTTTCTACATTGAGAAAAGGCAAGCTTATCAAATCAGAGTCTCTGGTAGTAGAGAACATGCATAAATTCAGTTACCAAAAGTTGTATGAGGGCCCAGGACACAAAAAAAGGTAAAAACAAAGTTAATGGAATGACGGCATATTACAACAGTGCAAATCACAAGATAGGTTTTGTTGCAGACTCATGGATATGTGTCACATGTATACATCATGACATTTTGCATTTTATATTTTCAGCTCACATAGTGCTCTACATAATTATCATTTATTATTAGAATATATCAGTATCCAGAGATTCCAATGATTTCTTTCTTTCTTTCTTTCTTTCTTTCTTTCTTTCTTTCTTTCTTTCTTTCTTTTCTTCTTTCTTTCATGTTTATTTTTAAGAGAGAGAGTGAGAGTATGAGTGGGGGAAGGGCAGAGAGGAGAGGGAGACAGAATACAAAGCAGGATCCAGGCTCTGAGCTACCAGCTCAGAGCCTCATGCGGGGCTCGAACCTATGAACTGTGAGATCCTGACCTGAGCTTAAGTTGGACGCTTAACTGACTGATCCACCCAGGGACCCCCAGAGATTCCAACTATTTAATATTTCCTATGTTTTATCAGAATAGCATGGAGCTGTAGAATTTGATTTTACAGATGCATATTTTTAGCGATTTCTAGGGAAAAAATATTTATTTGCTTAGTCACTTTTTGACTCATCTTTTGACATAAGCTAATACAAACACATGAAGGAATGCTGACAATCATAAGCTTGTTTACTACTCTGAGGTAGTGTGTGTATGGTGTATATGTTTGTGTGTCATGCTGTGCAATTCCTCTATAATTATATAAAAACCATTCTTTATCTCTATGATATATTCTTATGTACAAAATCACTCTGCAATATCTTATTTAGATTATTTTTAAAAATAAACTTTTTAATTTATAACATTCAAACATAATTATTTTAACTAACACTTCAATGCTTTAAGAGTGGAATGAAAACATATTGTTTTAATGACTGCAAGGCATCTGAGACTTTACAATGTTTCTATATGAGAGGAAAAGAAAATCTTGGCAGAATAATATATTTTAGTGATTATCATTTTGTAATACAAGAGAATGATACTTTATAATTCATTTACCCTTAGATACCACTAGATATTTTATTATATGGAAGTTCTTCTTCAGCAGACATAAATATCCTTTGGATAAAATGTCTTAAAAGTGTAGCAAAAGTATTAAATAATGACTAATGGTATTCATACCTATGAGTTTATTTTCAATAGTAATAATAATCATAATAATAATAGTAAAAATAGCAACTGATACGTTTTATTGTCTAACATATGCCATACATTGGACTCAGAAATTTATGTCTTATGTTATCAACCACTTCAAAATACTGATGTGTAATTCATTTCATTTACTAGTGAAGAAATAGAAGTTAACAAGATTGAGTAAATTGCTCAAGGTCATAAGTAATTGCAGTCAGATGGGGTTTCACCTTCTATCTGATATCAAAGTCTGAGCCTCAAGCATTGTTGTATACTACCAGCTTTTTTCCCTAAAACATAATTTGTGTTGTTTGAGTCTTTATGTTTTTCATTTTGTCTTCATCTCAACTGCCTTGTCTGTGTCCATAGTTCTGATTCAAACCACCTTGTGCTCTTACATTGCCTAACTGTAAATTTTAACACTGCTGAAATGCCTTTTGCATCATTGCAGAGTGGCTGGCTATCTTTAAATGGTAGCTAGTCTTATAGCTAGAATGACTTTTCCCCCACAAACACAAACTCTTTATAAAAAGAAGCAAAAAAAAATTAAGAAAAAAAAAAGAAAAAAGAAAAGAAAAAGATTCTTTACTTAGGTATCTAAGTGAAAGAGAAAAATTTGTGTGAACTGTCAGAAAAGTTATTTGGTTGTTTTTGTTTTTGTTTCCTATGGGGCCTGCTCCACAAACCATGTACTTTTTCTTTGAAAAAGAATGTAAAAAGTCCCTTTTCTTTTCAGAAAACTTTTTAAATTGGCAAACAGCTGTTTGGAATGCCAGGCACATTCTGGACATTCTGCATTGACATGAGTTTGGTGTCTGTTTAGTGAAGAAACAATAATTTATGTTTTCTGTCTTTTTTTTAATGTTTATTTATTTTTGAGGAAGAGAGGGAGAGGCAGTACGAGCGAGGGAAGGACAGAGAGAGAGGAAGACACAGAATCTGAAGCAGACTCCAGGCTCTGAGCTGTCAGCACAGAGCCAGATGTGGGGCTTGAACCCACAAACTGTGAGGTCATGACCCGAGCTGAAGTTGGATGCTTATCCAACTGAGCCACTCAGGCGCCCCAATAATTTATGTCTTCTATCAAACCACAGAAACTACACTCTTTTCCAAAAAAGTCTATCTTTGTTGCCAAATAGTTAACCGTGAAATCCCCAGCTTAACTCAAACTCCCAGAATTATGAACATACAATATTAATGTTGGACAATTGTTTAAATTATGTCTTTTTGGTTGAGATAGAAAGATAAGTAGACAGAGGGGCACCTGGGTGGCTCAGTTGTACAAGTGTCGGACTTCGGCTCAGGTCATGATGTCATGGTTCGTGTGTTCAAGCCCTGAGTCGGGCTCTGTGCTGACAGCTCAGAGCCTGGAACCTGCTTTGGATTCTGTGTCTCCCTCTCTCTCTGCCCCCATTCACACTCTGTCTGTCTCTTTCAAAAATCAACATTAAAAAAAAAACAAAAACACTTTGTAAAAAAAATCAGCCCACAAAGAGAAATCACAAAGTTAAAAAGTAAATGAATATCTGGAAGAACTATTTGAAAAAGATATAAAGCAAAATATTTTAAAATCCAAAAAGAAAAGAATAAGTGAAAAAAAATTGTCAAAATTTATTAACATCCAATTAATATGAAAAAGCTATAAATGCACAAGTGTATGAAAATATATTCATCTACATTAGTTATAAGAGAAGGTTAATTGTGGTGAATATATGTCACTACAATATGGGATGTATGACAGTGATATATGATATATGATAATATAATATGTGATAATATGACAAATAAATGTTTGATATTAATAAGTATATTTTTAAATTTTTGATATATATGCATATAATATTTTATATAAAATGCATAATATACTTTTAAAACATTTTGATAGTAGGTGCATATTAAATATATATTTTGTAAAACAATTTGATAACATATATACATTATATGTACACATAAAATATGTATTTTGAGGCAATCTTATAATAAATGGATATATATAGAGGGAATCATTTGATATAGATATTCCATTCCTTAATATAATCTATAGAAAATAAATAAATGCATGGAAAGCATTTATGAATTGAAGTATTTGAAGTTGGGGAAATTAGAACTGTTAAGTTGTCTGTTTTCTTGGTGATTAACAATCTATGTATATGTTTATATGGCACTGTATCAAACATATAGAAGACTTTCAAGGCTATGGCCTTAGTACATATAAAAGGCATTTACATGAGCTTTGGAATTTTTTCATAATACTTTAACAACTATGTAGTGTGAGTGTGTGTTTGCCAAGACTAAAACCAACAACACAAAAATCAACAGGGATTGGGGAGGATGTGGAGAAAAGGGAACTCCCTTGCACAGTTCTTCAAAAAGTTAAAAATAGAACTACCCTACAACCCAGAAATTGTGCTATTAGGTATTTACCCAAAAGATACAAAAATGCTGATTGAAAGAGGCACGTGCACCTCGATGTTTATAGCAGCATTACTTACAATAGCCAAATTATGGAAAACAGCCCAAGTGTCCAGCCACTGATGAATGGATAGACACTTAACCGACTGAGTCACCCAAGTGTCCCAAATTTTTTATTTATGTAACACAAGTATTTAATTTTAAGAGTGTTTCTTGGCTTGCCTCTTAACTATGGAGAATGATGGTTACCAGAGGGGAGGGGGGTGGGGGGATGGGTTGAATAAGTGATGGGGATTAAGGAGTGCACTTGTGATGAGCACTGGGAGTTGTACGGAAGTGTTGAATCACAGAAACTAATATTATACTGTATGTTAACTAACTAGAATTTAAATAAAAATCAACAAAAAAAGAAATGTATTTAATTTTATTCAGGTTGTGAAAAGGTGTTAACATTTACTTTGTTCTAAATGTATACAACTTGTCTCAACATTTGTTGAAGTGTCTATATTTTCTCTTATGGGTGAGAGGTTATATTAATATAAACTTAATGTTAATATATTATTCGGTCTCTGGGGATTATTTACTCTGTTCCATTGATTTTGTTCTTTATTTCTGTTGTAATGTCAAAGTCTTTTAATTCTATGATTTGACAAACTTTTAATTATTATTTCTTTATATTATGTTTTAACATATGGAAATGTCAACTACCCTTATGATTTTTGTTTTAACATTTTCTTGTCTGTTTTTATACCTTTACAGATCTTTGCTCCATGTATCCTCTAAACTTGATAGTAGAGGTCATACTGGTCCAAGGTGCATTGCTTTTATTATGTTTTGATCTTCTGGGAATCTATTTGCAAAATGTGGTCCAAAAATTTTAATAAGTATAATACTTAAATGATTCAAAGAAATTGAATTTTAGTTCAATGGAAATTAACTATCTGCTAACCAGTTAGATCTTTTAGACTGAATTTTTTTTATCCAAAATTCTTATGTAGAAATCCTAACCCTTAGTACCTCAGAATGTGGCTGTATTTGCAAACAGGGTCTTTAAAAAGGCAAGAGAGTGGAGCCCTCAAGGGGCTCAGTCAGTTAAGCGTTGGACTCTTGATTTCGGCTCAGGTTGTGGGACCTAATTGTGGGATCAGACCCTGTGTTAGATTCTATGCTGACAGTGAGGACTCTGCTTGGGATTCTTTCTTTCTCACTCTCTCTCTCTCTGTCTCTCTCTGTGCCTCTCCCTCGTGCCTGTGAATGCATATGTGCACTAGTGCTCTCTCTCTCTCACTGTCTCTCTCTCTCAAAATAAATAAATAAGCATTAAAAAGAAAAGGCAAGAAAGTTAAACTGAAGATATATGTACTAATCTGATGTGTACTTATATGAAAAAGAGATTAGGGCATGAACATAAACAAATGGAAGACCACGAAAAAACACAGGGAGAAGATAGCCATTTATAAGCCAAGGAGAAAGACCTCAGAAGAAACCAGCCCTATCCACACCTTGATTTCAGACTTCTAGTCTACAGAATTGTGGCAAACTATACTTCTGTTGTTTAAGCCATCCAGTCTGCAGTGCTTTATTATGGTAGCCTTAGTGAACTAATATACTAGGAATTCTTTCCTCACATCATATTAGATTTCTTAGGTCTTCATCTGTAAAATAAGAAAACTAGGCTGCAGAGGTTCTATTTTTTTCCAATGTCAGCATATTATTTTATATTCTATTTAAATTTTCTTTATCATTGGTAGTAAAATAAATATCCATTTAATAAATCTCAAACTTTATTATCTTAATCACTATGCTATTTAAAGGGCCCATATTGAATGTTTGCTGTGTGTCATTAAAAAAAAAATACCAAAACTACTCAGAAGGGTATGATATACCATCTGACCCTAATAAACTCAAGTAAATGTGAGTGGGAGGGGGGACCAGAGATGTAAAGGGACAATTACTCTACAAAGCAATTTTGGTAGAAATGGATAAACAAATAGATAAGAGTAAATAGACAAGAGAAAAGAATTATTAGAGAACAAGCAGGACAGTGAGTGTCTTATGCTTTGGAACTGGAGAAGCAATTGATATTGCTTCATGAAGTGCATGAAAATATAACATATTTGGTGAGAAAATTCAAGAAGCTGTAGGTATAGTATGTTGAAGGTGTTAGAAAAAAAATGAGTAGCTGAAATAAAGAACATCCTCAGCCTTACTTAGTATATTATATGAAATTCTTTCAGTGGTCATGTCCTTTGCAAAATATAAGAATGTTTGATTCACTAAAAATTAATTTGAAGTTATTTACAATTTACTCATTGTTTGCTTTATCCTGACAGAAGGGTATTAACATCATCCTTTCAAACAAGTTTTACCTGCAGTTGCTTTATTTGATTAGTATATTGTTGCCAATGACTATTACTATCAAAATTTGAGACCATCTTTCACATTCTGAGCTGATTTTAATGTTTTATTTTATGTAACACTACTCTATGGCAAATGTTTTACAAATATATTATTTTCAGTATGTAACCCAATCATGAGAAGTCAATGTTAATAATGTGATCAAGTTCACAGAAGTAGCTCCCCTAAAGTTATACACCATTCAAGTATCTCAACTGGGCTTTGAACACAAACTGTACTTTTTCTACTGTATCATTGTGTTTTACTTTTTTTTGCAATATGGTGAGGAAAGGCAGAGTCTTTTATTATTTCAATTAGCCCCCTGAATGAAGACCTATCTACATGTTTCCTTTAGGTGTGTACTCTACCCCAATACACTGTCAAAATAAAATTTATATTTAAATTGATATTTCTATAAATAAATATGATTTTAGAATGTAGCGATCCCCTGGAAACTTTGTTATAGCTAACTGAATAACAGAAAATACTGAAAAACAGACTAAATAATTATCTAAATAAATAATAGGAAACAATTGTGTAAATAGAATTTTATATTTTATTTGATTTTTAAATTTATTATTGGAGTATAATTAGAATTTGATTTTGATTGTATTCCTAGACATTTAACGCTTTATACAGTGAAGGATTTTAGTCATAAAGAAGTAGACAAAATGATAGAACAGGAATAAACATTAGAAATCATCCAGGTAGGGGAACCTGGGTGGTTCTGTCAGTTAAGTGTCCAATTCTTTATTTCAGCTCAGGTCATGATCTTACAGTTTGCCTGATAGAGCCCCACATCGGGCTGTGTACTGACAGGGTGGAGCCTGCTTGGGATTCTTTCTCTCCCTCACTCTCTCTGCCTCTCCACTGCTCAGACTCTCTCTCTCTCTCAAAATAAATAAATAAACCTTGGAAAAAAGAAATCATCCAGTTTGGTCTCTTTAATTTATAAATGAAAAAAAAAACATTAAAAAGGAGGTCAAAAGTTAAATTATTTACATAGCTCAAAAAGTCTATTAAAATACATGGCTAATTATTTCCTAGAAATTCTGTCTTCTGTCTCCTATTCTAGAGCTCTTCTCATCACATACTACTGATGGTAGTTTCAAAAAAAAACAACTAGAAAATTTGGAATGCCAAATACAAGATTTTGTTTAAATAGAAAAAAGAGAAATAAGATCAAACATAGAAGAAAATTGAAATCTGTCACTAACATAGATCAAAACATGATTATTTGGAGTAGGCAGACTACCATATGGCAGATTTTTAATAAATGTTTAATCAGAGAAAGAATTGTAACAATAAGAGAAACAAATAACAACAATGAAAGCAGTCTGCTACTGACTGCTTGATTCATCTACCCTAAAATTAAAATTAAGGGGAGTCCACTTTTGGTAAATGGTTATTAAAATACTTTATTCCAATATATCATTGCAGCTTCCTAAAATATATATATTCTGAGGGGCACCTGGGTGGCTCAGTCAGTTAAGCGTCCAACTTTGGCTCAGGTCGCGATCTCATGAGTTCAAGCCCTGAATCGGCTCTCTGATGTCAGCACAGAGCCTGCTTCAGATCCTCTGCACCAGCCCCTGCCATTCCCCCACTTGCACTCTCTCTCACAAAAATAAAATCAACATTAACAAAATTAAAAAATATATTTGATTTGAAAATCATCTCCTTATAGAATGGCAAATGCCTACACCACTTTGGTTTTTCTTCTTTCTCTCAGTTTTCCTCATGGGGAATGTATGGATTTAACATTGCTGACCCATCTCCCATGGATATTTGTGTTGGAGGCAGTTGGGAGGAAGGTGCAGTTAGTACAGCACATGTCACCACAGAAAAACAACATCACTTGGAAATTAAACAGCTGTTAGCGCTGAAAGGACACGGCACCAAGACTGAAGCCATAGACAAAATAAAGAGTGAAGGGATAAGGGAGTGAGGTGGATGAGTTGTGGTGGGACAGCGCATAGGACCCTGGATGATAAAAAGAAATAAACACTGAAAGTCATAGGGTGTGGTATAGACATAGATTCTAATGGCTAATTTTTCTACCTGAATGGCCCATTTTTTTCCAAAGCAAAATTCAAAGAATTTTAGAATGAATACTCATTTACTCACTATAGAGATTGTATTCTTAATACTTTGCTGAAATTGGTTTCCTCATATAGATCCAACTGTTTATCTTACTATCCATCCATCCACCCCTTTCATTTTTGATATGTCACTTAAGTAACTTGTGGATATCAGTACACTTCACCTTAAATAGCTGCATTCTTTTTTTGAAAAGCCAGGTTTGCATTCCTGTGGTGAAATCTTTGCTACATTTAAATGTAAAGTTCTTTGACTATTTGAGTTTCTGACATTTTACAGAAATATAGGACAAAATACTTAGCTATGAGATATATGTTTCTTGAAGAATTTCATGAGCATACTGAAAAACTATTATTTTTAGCTAGTGTCAACTATTTGGGCATCTTAGCAATTAAAAGTATGCATAGTGCTGAAAGTTTAATAAAAATCACTTTATTAACATCAAAAATGAGGTGCAATAATTTTATCAACCTATTAAGTTTCTAAGTGATTTTGCATCAGTTTGCCTATTCCCCCCCAAATCTCTATGAATACAGTTTGGCAGAAAACTCAATTCAGTTTTACATATGAGAAAATTAAGACAAAGAGAGGTGTCATATAATTATATTCCTCAATAGTTACAGAATCCAAGACATTGGACTAGAACCTAAGTTTTATAGAGTTGAAACTTGGAAATTATTCACTACATGTAAGGCAGACAGAATAAATTGTGAATATAAAAACATATACAGTAATAAACATCTAACCATAATAAAGCATTGCTCTTATAGAAACCAAATAATCCTTAGAAGAAGACAGGTTTCAAAACATGTTAAAACTTTTCTATGAGAAAATGCTATAAGCATTACACACATTCTTTTCTGAGTGTTAGTTATATGAATGCAAGTTATATTTTTTTCATTAGACTATATATTTCCCCAAAGTGAGGGAAATGAAGGGAACTACTTAATTGTTATGGGTGACTGGCTTTTAATAAATGGCTAGTATATTTTACATTAATTGCAACTAAACTGAAAACAAGTATAATTATTTATATATTCTCATATATGTAGTCTGTCTTTCAAAGAGGTTACATAATATGGCCAAAATTATGTATGTACTAAAATATGAAGTTATAATTTATATAGATTGTTGTCTAACCCCATAGTACCAAAATTTGTTATGTCTTGATATTTTTCCTATGATTTCTTCAGTCTAGGTCCATGTATTTTTTTGTTTTGTACTGTTTTAATTTTCCTATGCAACTTAGTGCCTCTAAGACTTCTTGTAATTAAATTTTGATTCTTCTGCTTGATAGTTCTGGGATTTTAAACATAATTACTTGAATTTCCTCATCCTCAGTTCAATATCTGAAAAAAACAGGGATGATTATATGCATGTCAAATGATTATGGTAGGAATTCAATGAGATAATTATGTCCAAGTTCTGATGCTCATCTTGCTTTTACTGCAGCTCACATATCTATTGAAGAACCTCATTAAGACATATTCAGAAACTTTCTATGGATATTTCATGTTTGATCTACTATTTTCATGTGTTTCATCACTGACATTTTCCTAAAGTGGGAGTCTTAAAAACAGCTCTGTACACTTAAAAGATTATTTGCATTATTACTAATTTATTAATATTAAAGAATACAATGGCAATATTTATGGATTAGTAATGTCAATCTTTATTTATTCAGCCATGCAGCTATGATGTAATTATCAGCAGCAACACTCTGTTTATGTGTGTTATTGTGCATCTTAGGAGGATTATGAGGGTGCTTCCATACAATGCTCTTACTCTTTACTGAGCCCATCTATAAACTTTAGTAACCTAGTATTTAAAATAATATTTCAAATTCCTAAATGTTTAAATTCTATTGCTATGCTAACTAGAATAGCATGTTGTCAAATATTCCTTCTTTGATATGATATTCTTTTATAATAACATCATATTCCAATTTTGGATCATACCCCCCCAACTCATTATATCTAGTATATGTTTTTATGTTTCTGGAGTAAAATAACAAACAGCTATCAATATAAAGTTAAATTAACACCTTTATATAAAGTAGCTATTTATTCCAAATACATAGCAAGTGGCCTACATAGTAGAATGATAGAATGAAAGCTTCTCTCTTTATTATATATAAAAAATTATAATATCAACTTTCCATGGAATTCCTTAAACTAGTTTCCACATAAAATTCCTTAAATTATTCACTTCTTTGTATAAATAACTTAATCTATACTACATGTAGATGAGAAAAGTAATACATTAATTCATAAATAGTTATCAATATTTTACCTTAAAAATAAGATTAACACTTTAAAAGAGAAACATTATTTACATTGCTATAATACTGTATGTATGCATCCCTCCATTTTTCCAATCACCATTTTACAAAGAAAATATTTATGAATATACATGTATATTCAAATGATTATGTGGAAACTTAAGAACAGGAGCCATGAGTAGAGCAATTTTTGAAAAAATTTATTATTGATGTGTAGTTTACCTATACTGTTACATTAGTTCCAGGTACACAACATAGTGATTTGACAATTTTATACATTATGCAAAGCTCACCATGATAAGTGTAAGTACCATGTGTCACCGTGCTTTTCATCTCCACGACTCATTGATTGATTGATTTTATGTAGGGTCCACACCCAACATGGAGCTTGAACTCACCCTGAGATCAAGGTGTATGCTTTACAGGCTGAGCCACCTAGGCACCACTCCATTTCTTATTTCTTTTATAATTGGAAGTTTGGACCTCTTAATCCCCTTCACCTATTTTACCCCTCTGTCATCCCTGCTTCCTCTGACAACCATCAGTTTTTTCTCTGTATTTATGAGTTTCCTTCTGCTTTGTTTGCTCATTTGTTTTTGTTTTGTTTTGTTTTTAGCTTCCACGTATAAGTGATATGGTATTCGCTTTTTTCTCTCTGACTTATTTTACTTAGCACAATATCCTATAGGTCAATCCATGTGGTCACAAAGAGCTGGCCATTTTTGAATATTCAGTGCCTAGCATTTTGTCTCAGACATAATGAAACCTCACTCAATAACTGATGACATGAATGGGAATGAGAAGGTGGGAAACAAAATAGGTTGCTCTTGTACTGAAGATGGAGACAAAGGGGAACCCCAGATAGGGTAATGAGATCAAAGTAGGTAATCCTATGTAAGCATTAAGGAGTATGGAGTTTGGAATGAGGCATGACATTTCTCAACTTTTCCTTGCTCTTACACATACACAGTTAGCAACAGAATTTATAGCCGTAAAAAGGGACAATGCATTCTGTCATCTCCTTGAATGCCATTGTATTTTAGTGAAAAAAGCTGTCAACAATTTAAAAATCCCTGTAAACTCAAGCAAAAGTTATTCAATACCATTTCAGCCTGAGCTTAATCATTTGTAAAAAGCTTGATGTTCATAATAACACCTATAAAATGAAAGCGTGTATTTTAGAGGAGACTTTAGGTTTCAATGTGTTTATCTCCCTATCTCCATGATGTAAACACAACCTGTTTTTAAGATGTCAAAAACCTATAATGATCAACAGCACTATGTGCATTAAAACACTTAGTTTCTACAGATCTTAAATAATATATTGCTACAAGGCAGAGTGTTCGTGCTATAGAATTTCATTAGCTGTATTACATTTATCTAATATATGTCTTTACAAATACATTTTAACATTGATTTAGCCATGTAATAAATTTTCCTTTGCTTTCAACACAAGGATATTTTTATATGAAGCAATTTTAAGTAAATATGTTATTCTTGTGAGTGTGATTGTCTATGCAAGTATAATTCCAATGTAAATTTTGCTCTTTTTTTTTGGTTTTAGGATACTGAATACTTATAAATATTTTGATAGATATTACTAAAATCATAAGACCATAAAATTGGGTTGAACCTATGAAGAAATGTCATTGTGGGGAAAATACTTGTGGCAGAGAGTCTTATATCCCTTTGCCAAATGTTTTAGGCATTTAATTTTCATCTGAAATATACTAGTGGTACCCAAATAGCTTGGGAACAATTTAGTCTGCATTCTGGGAACATTAGAGAGAGTAAAACTCTTAACTTTATACAAACTCTCTTTACTAGCTGCATATATATTGGGGGAAAAAAAAAAACTAGCTGAGAAATAAGTTCACCAAGTCAAGAAAGGGAAAAAAGCAAGTCTCAGTCTATCTTCCCCTCTAAGCAGCAACAGTGACTCAGTCTCCCGAATAGCAACTGAAGGTCTACCTTGAAGCAAGATCACTGGGATTGGCTAATGTCAATTGGTCAAGCAAGGACATAGACAGCATACACAGTACAAATATACATGCACATAACAGGCAAAATACATTTGCATTTTACACGTATGTATATTTATATGTATATACATATATACATATACCCATATATATTACTGTATATATGTACTGTGTATACAGTTCAGTTGAATTTAGTTGTTCAACCAAAAAATTAATATATTCATTAAAGAATTAATAAATTGTGGAGGATAAGCTTAGGAATCCCCAGGCTTACACCAATGGGTTAACAAGGCATAAAGGAATACAAAGTCATAAAATGCTCGCACTCGAGTTTGGGTAAATCAGATTGGCACTCCAAGAATACAGGGGTGCAAAGACAACCTGAGAATAGGGAGGCACAAAGGTGCCAGGAATAGGGAGGTGCAAAGGGTACCCCAAAATAAGGAGGGGGTGCAGAGCCTCCAAAAATAGAGAGAGAGAGGCAAAGGCCTGAAATAGAATTGGCGCAAAGATGCCCAATACATAGGAAAAACAAGATTAGATATTCAGGGTGAAAGCACCCCAAGTTTAGTACTATAGCAGAAAGCTGCTTTCATAGGAGAATAGGGCCAGGTTAGGTAAATTGGTGAATTGGACTTTGGACCACTGTGCTGAAGGCAAAGCAGCCCAGAGGGAGATGGTTAACAAAAGAAAAGGTGCCTTGTTAACCCTGAGGTTATTCCCCCTGTCTGTCTCATCTCCTAGGCTGGCAAAGATAAACAGGCACGGTGCCTCCTGTCTCTTGTTAACAACTATCTACCCATCTGCCAGGCACCTGGAATTTGCTTTATATTGACCTAAACCCCAAACACTGTTATATCTTCAAAACCCCTTTTTCCCCCTCACGACCTCAAGTTAATATTCACAGTTTCTTTTTCTCTTTGTACACACCCATCACGTTTGCAAGCCTTCTGATCTGAATAAATATGGCGCAAAGACCCTTATTTGGGGCTACTGTCATTTTCCCGGACATTAGCCATCTCTCATTTTAATCTTGGGTCCGCTCTTTTGCTGGCCAAAAGAGAACTTTAGACTTAGAGTCTACGACAATAAATTGACTAAGAAAATGCATGTTACTGAATATATGAATTCAGGTGCTTTTATGAGAAAACAGCAGACAATATCTAATGTGTGAAAGACAATGGGTATATTGAAACTACGTAAGTGCAGTTATAATGAAAAAATAAAAATCCCCAATCTTGTCCCACACTATTACCAACCAACCACCAACAACAGTAGCAACAATGATATTGTCACTGCTTGTCTCAATTATTTTTTCTTCTACTTAAAAATTTCAATTGACTTCCTGTTAAAATTGGAATATAATCCATATTTCTTCCATAGCTACTGCTCCCCTACTTGACCTGGTCTTTTTCAGTATCCCTGATTGCATCCTTTCTCCATGACCATACAGTTCCATCAATACTTACATTCTTTTGATTCCTAGAAAATCCTTTTCTCATTCTCATGCCAGTTCTTTGTAAATTTCGTTTCATTTTCCTGAAATACATTTCTTATAGATAGGTCTTCAAACAACTGGCTCTTTCTCAATATCATATATATCAACGCAAGTATCATCTCCCAGAGAAACCTTTTCTGCCCTCCCAACCAGATAATATTCCATCCCTTGTCACTTATTACTTCATTAATTAGTTTATTTTCTTTCTTACTCTTATTGATTTCTTATATTCTAGGTGTATTTTTACCTTTCTTCAATAGACTGTAAGCTTTATAGATGCATAAACTTTCTTTAGCTTTTTCGTGTTTGAATTATCAAAACTTACACTAACATACCTAATGGGTACTCAATAAATCTATGTTTATCCATTCATTCAACACATATTTCTTTATTTTTTTATTTTATTTTTTTTTAATTTTTTTTCAACGTTTTTTATTTAGTTTTGGGACAGAGAGAGACAGAGCATGAACGGGGGAGGGGCAGAGAGAGAGGGAGACATGGAATCGGAAACAGGCTCCAGGCTCGGAGCCATCAGCCCAGAGCCTGAAGCGGGGCTGGAACTCACGGACCGCGAGATCGTGACCTGGCTGAAGTCGGACGCTTAACCGACTGCGCCACCCAGGCGCCCCACATATTTCTTTTTTTATTGAAGTATAATTAACATATAGTGTTATATTGGTTTCAGGTGTACAATATAATGATACAACAATTCTATACACTACTCAGTACTCATCACAGTAAGTGTACTCTTAATTCCCTTTATCTCTTTTACCCATCTGCCCATGTACTTCCTTTCCAGCAGTCACCAGTTTGTTCTATGAAGTGTTTTTTTCTCTCTCTCTCATTTATTTTTCACAGTTCTGGGGGCTGGGAGTTTCAAGATCAAGACATTGATCAGTTTAACATCTGGTGAGGACTCACTTCCTAGTTTATAGATGGCCATCTTCTGACTGTGTCTTCACATGGTACAAAGGATAAGGGAGCTCTCTGGAGTCTCTTTCAAAAGGGTACTAATTCCAATTTTTTCTAAAAGGCTCCACCTTCTACTACCATCACACTGGGGACTGGGTTTCAGCAATGAATTTTCAAGGGACACAAACATTCAATCTGTAGCATTGTTTTACATTTTAGCTTCTGGTTTTTAAAATTACTATAAATATTCTTGGAGTTTATTCTGGGATGTAATGAAATTACTTTGAAACAATTTAGTATATTTGTATCCTACTTTTCTGGTTACTTAAGCAGGATGTTTGTCTTTTCTTTCCTTTGTTCATTTCTTTTGTTCCTTGAATTTCACATATGAGTGAAATCATATAGGATTTGTCTTTCTCTGTCTGATTTATATTACTTAGCATTAGAATCTCTAGGTGCATCCATATTGTTGCAAGTGGAAATATATCTTTCTTTTTATGACTAATAGTTCATTGTACATATATATCATTCTTTACTCATTCACCTATCAGTAGATACTTGGGTTGCTTCTATATCTTGGCTATGGGGTACATATACAATAGTGGAATTATTGGATCATATGATAATTCTATTTTTAACTTTCTGAAGAAATTCCATACTGTTTTCCACACTGTTTTGTGTGAGGGTTCTTTTTTCTCCACTCCTCTCCAACATTTGTTATTTCTTGTCTTTTTTATTCTAGCCATTCTGAGAGATGTAAGGTGATATCTTATTGTGGTTTGGATTTGCATTTCCCTTATGAAGGGTGATGTTGAACATCTTTACATGTGTCTGTTGGCCATTTGAAAGTCTTTGGAGAAATATCAATCCAGGTCCTCTGCCCATTTTCTAATTGGATTATTTGGGGATTTTTGGTGTTGAATTGTATAAGTTCCTTATATATTTTGGATATTAACCCCTTATCAAATACATCATTGGCAAATATATTTGCCAATTAGTAGGTTGCCTTGTACTTTTTTTTTTTAATTCTTTTCTTTTTTTAGTTTTTTAACGTTTATTTATTTCTGAGAGAGCACAAGCAGGGAGGGGCAGAGAGAGAGGGAGACACAGAATCTGAAGCAGTCTCCAGGCTCTGAGCTGTCAGCACAGAGCCCAATGTGGGGCTCAAATTCACGAACTGTGAGATCATGACCTGAGTTCAAGTCGGTCGCTTAACCGACTGAGCCACCCAGGCGCCCCAAGTTGCCTTGTACTTTTATTGAAGGTTTCCATTGCTGTGCAAAAGCTTTTTATTTTCATGTAGTCCCAGTAGTTTAATTTTGCTTTTGTTTCTCTTACTTTAGGAGGCATACTGACAAAAATGTTTCTACAGCTAATGTCAAAGAAATTACTGCTTATGTTTTCTTCTAGAAGTTTTATGGTTTCAGGTCTCACAAGTGAATCCCTAAATTCATTTTGAGTTTATTTTTGTGTATGGTTAAGGAAGTGGTTTAGTTTCATTCATTTCTACGTAGATGTTCAGTTTCTCCAGCACCATTTGTTGAAGAGAGTGTCTTTTTCCCTTTGTACATTCTTACCTCCTTTGTCATAGATTAATTGACCATAAACGTGTAAATTTAATTCTGGGCTCTCTGTGTCTATTTTTTTGTTCCAGTACCATACCGTTTTGATTACTACAGCTTTGAAGTATATCTTGAAATCTAGGATTTTGATACCTCCAGCTTTGTGTTTTCTCAGGATTGCTTTGGCTATTTGAGGTCTTATGTAGTTCCCTAAAAATTTAGGGTTATGTTCTAGTTCTGTGTCAACACATATTTCTTAAAAGCCTACTATGTTCTAGGTACTTTTTTAAGTGCAGAAGATATAGTAGCTTAAAAACAGAAACTTAAAATAGTTTTAATAAAAAATTTGTTGAATCAGTGACTCTAGAAGGCATCAACAGGGTAAGACTAACAGTTTTGAGGCTGTGTAAATCATTAATTTTTAACTCTTGTAAGAGACAATATGATAGCCTTAGCTTTAGTAGTCCCTAAATTGGGATCAAACAGTCACAACCCAGGCAAAGACTTGGAAGACATCCTAATTTTTATCTACTATATTTTCCTTCTCATCAGGCACATATGAACATACATATATTCTTTTTGTATACAGCCAAAGATATTCCTAAGATAACAACTATTCTAAAAAACAACAGCAAGTTTCTAGAATTTATTCATCTAGCATAATTGAAAATTTATACCCATTGAACAGTAATTCTATATCCCTGACCTCCAGTCCCTGGTATTCACTATTATATTCTCTGTTTCTGTGAATTTAACTATTTTAGACACCTCACATAAATTGAATCATGCATTGTTTGTTCTTCTGTGACTGGTTTATTATATTGAGGCTAATGTCTTTCAGGTTCATCTATGTGGTCACAGATGGCAAGATTTACTTTTTTTTTTAAGTCTGAATAATGTTTCATTGTATTCTATCTGTATGCATATATCTGTATCTGTATTTTCTTTATCATCTTTCAGTGGACACTTGAATTATTTCCATATCTTGGCCACTGTGAATTATGTTGTAATGAACTTGAAAGTATAGATGTCTTTTTTAGATTTTCATTTCGTTTCCATTATTGTATGTCCAGAATGGAGTTGCTAAATCATAATGTTGTACAACATAGTGCCTATTGTTAACAGGACAGTATAGTGCACTTCAAAATTTGTTAAGGGTGTAGATCTCATATTAACTGTTTTTACCACAAAACAAAATAAATAAAAATAAAACAAAATTTAAAGATACACAAGGAAATTTAAATATATAAAATATAAATATAAATAAATATAATAAATATTAATATATATAAATATTTAAAATATACATATATTTATATGTATATTTACATATATTTCAATTACTTGGTGATGGTGATGATATCACAGGTATTTGTAGATGTCGAAACTCATCAAATTATACACATTAAATATTTGAATTTATTTGTCTATTAATTATACCTCAATAATACTGTTTAAAGGGCAGACAAAAATAAACGAAAACAATGCAATAGCAAGCAGAATCACCGGATCTCCAATTGGAGGTATATCAAATTACCTCAAGTCATTGCATCCAGATATGATGTGTTAGGGTTATTGTTGATAGTCCAGTATCCATGAATTTTGCCTATTTCCCTTTCATCTTGGCCTACTTATTCTGTGACATGGTTAATCTTTAAGCTATAGTCACAGTTGTGAATTTAATATTACCATTTCATCTCATATATAATTTTCCAAGAGAGAGAGTCATAATTCAAAGTGAACATGAAGAAAAGTATATGGTCAAATGTCTTGAAGTTCAAACATATATTGTTAATTATAAGATGACTTAAAGTGTCAATGGGGAGTGAGGATGAAATCAACATCTTTTATTAGACAGCATCCCAACATCAAGTGCTATCATGTGTTGGCTAAAGAGCTCAACTTTCTTTTTTAAGATGATTTCACATAACAAACTATCTTGAACTCACTGAAAAATTATAGAAAATAATATATAAATATAATATATACAAATATATAAATAAATATAAATATATAAAAGTCACCTATATATCCTCCATAGAATTCAAACACATGTAAACTTGTGTGTGTGTTTGGCCATGTTTATTTCAGAGATTATCTTTTTCTTTAACAAATGCATCATAAATGTATCACTAAATTGTGACCCCATAACTTTCACCCTGATTCTACCTCAGTAGCAGCCATTAGCTTGAATTTTCTGTGTAGCATTTTTACACATACATTTGTATTTTTACATTAAATGTATTCATCTATAAACAACATAAAGTACCATTTTGCATATTTAGATATATAAAAGTGGGATATCTTATTTTACTGCTATATCTTATTTTACTATCTTTTTTTTATTTTTACTTTTTTGTTGTATCATGATTAGGTTTGAGATTTGTCTGTGTTAATGCAAATATATCTACTCTATTCAATTCAATTGATAATAATTATTCTGGTTGGGGAATTCTATTATTTTTACATCTTGGTATTATAAATAATACTACTGTAATAAAATTTCCTTGAGTATGACTTCTTGTTTTCAATGGCAAATATTTCTCTAGAATATATGTCTGAAAGTGGAATTCCTGTGTAAAAAAGAATTATTCTCTTACTATCCTTGAATTTTCCAGATATTGCATAACTTTATACTCTCATCAATAATGAATAAGAACACTAATTAGTCAACTTTATCTCTAGAATTCCGTACTGTCAGACTTATGAATTCTTGCACTTTGGTTAGGGTGTTTATGAGTTTAATTTGCATTTACTTGATGTGTATCAATAAACACTTCAGGATAGATGTATTAGTTTTCTAGGACTACCATCACAAAATCCCACAGACAGGGTGGCTTAAACCATAGAAATTTATTTTTTTTAACACTTATAGAAGCTAGAAGCTCAAGATCAAGTTGTTTCTGATCTGTGATCAGATCAAATTGTTGTTTTTTTGTGAGGTTTCTTCCTTTGTCTTGTAGATGGCCACTTTCTCACTGTGTTTATATTTTCTAAGAATAGGGGAAGGAGGAAACACTGAAAGACTTCGAATTTAAACTGAAAAAGACTATTTCAAATAATATTATCTGAATTATTTAAGTGCCCTCAATTTACATAATAAAATGAAATTAAACACAACTTTTAGAGGTTAAAATAATCATAGTTGGAAACCATGTACTAGTGAAATAACTACAATATTTACTTAAAATTGTTTCTCAAGTTTTATCAGCAATAATTTCTTTATATTTTCATTAAATAGTATGTTTACTAAATATGTCTAAAGATCTGAAAGGTGTCAGTAAATGAATATGTATTTTTTTTATTTCTATGTAAATGAACTGATTCTAAGTGGCATAACTTCTTGATTATTCAAATAAGCCTCAAGTTTCCAGAGATTTAAAAACAATTTTTTTAGGCTGCTTTGTTTGTTTGTTTGTTTGTTTGTTTTTTGGGGTGTTCTGTTTTTAATGTGTGTTATTAACTGGATGAAGTAGCTCCAGTTGAAATTCCAGGAAGAGAAAGAATAGGAAAATGGAAGTAGCGTATATATCTGCTTGATTATCATTCCCTGATGCATGTGCTTTTCATCATCCATGTGATAGAGTTTTCTCTCAACTCAATGAGTGTTCTTTGCAGTACAGTGGAATACAGTACAGATGTGATGATAGTTCAGAGCATGGAGTGAAGACCATGAGTATTTTGTCTTCAAAAGAAGTCAGTCTTCAAAGTGGTATCTCCCTTTAATAACATACTTAAGACCAAAGGGCAGAATACTGAAGAAAAGACCAATGAAGTAATTGAGCAACTGAAATTCTCACATTACAAATGTAAAAAAAAAAAAAAAAAAATTGCATTTAAGCAACAGAAAGCCTATAATTCTCCAATGTTTCAAGGCAACACAGTTAGATTTAGTTTCAGAACTCAGGAAAACACAACTTTCAGGTTGTCACTAGAGTTAACAAACTCAGATATTTTTCCTGTAAGATTCATAATTTAGACCTTGATATCAAAATGCATTATTCAAATGGGTCTGTGGGTAGCAAGGTTCAATTTCTCTGGGACTTCCTGAATATATAAAGAGTGTCTTTAAGAATTGTCTGACTAGGGACACCTGGGTGGCTCAGTCGGTTAAAGGTCTGACTTAAGTTCAGCTCATGATCTCACGGTTTGTGAGTTCAAGCCCTGCAACAGGCTCTCTGCAGTCAGCACAGAGCCTACTTCAGACCCGCTGTCCCCTCTCTCTCTGCCACTCTCGCTTCACTCTCAGTAATAAATAAACATTAAAAAAATAGTAGTCTGACTAACCGGAGATGGAAATATTTATCCATTATCAGAATCTTGATACTCGGGATGCCATTACCTCTACAAGTTGTGTGTGCAAGCTCTGCCACTATCTGTAGGGTCTGTAAAGCCTGAGAATGGGAGGCAGAGATGTAGTGCTCACACTCAAGACAAAATACTGTAAAGTCAAAGTGAGTTCAAGCATGCAAGGAAACAATTTATCCAAAAATTCCTGAAATCAGAGGTGGGACTAAAAGGATGCAGTTTTAAACATCAAAAATTCCTGAAGCGGTTCATTACTTGTATCATGCTGATATGTTCGTATTTCATATATATGTATGTATTCCTGTGCCAATGACTGTAAGGAATGCAATTTCTATGAAATATTTAATACACAAGAATTAAAAAGACATTCTGTAGATCTCACTGCCACAACTGTCCTTGATAGTCATTATGTTCCTTCTCTAACATCTCTCCTAGTTTCTCATCACTCTCAACAAGCTATGCAGCTGAAGAAATTTGTTTTCCTGGTTATGTATTATAAATTTTCATGCTTGTGTGATCTGAGTCTTTGCTTATATTCCCAGTTTCCAGTAATTGTTCATTCACCATTTTTACTAAGAGTGGAAGTAATAAGAAATGGCATATCGAATACTTCAAGTTCACAACACATCCATTGTGTACTAGCAATTCCAGCTCCCCGTGATAATCACAACTGATACTGTCTGCTGGTCGAAAAATTTCTTTACTTGTCTTTTGGTCCATTGATCTGAGAAACACAAAATAACCATGTGGTAGTAAAATCTTCAGATTTAGGTACCTTTCATAGCTTTCTTTATCAGTCAGATGTCCCTTCAAAACTAAAAACAACAACAACAACAACAACAACAAAAAGAAAATTCTAAACTTCAGGAAGTTCAACTTGGAGACTTGCCCTTGGTTGTAAAGACAATCATCTTTTGAAAGGTTGAGTTTCCTTTTTTGGAAAGCATACATTTAAGACTGGTCAATCTTTTTACCCCAGATTGTGGCAATTCTGAAGGCAACCCAATTTTAAAGCACTGCATGGAATATAATAAAGTAATACATGAGTTTGTTTGCCAGATTCTCCTGATCCTAAGATTTGTATTAGTCAAATTTATCCAGAGAAACATAATACATAAATATTAAATATATATTATTAAAGATTCAGGGTGCCTGGGTAGCTCAGTTAGTTAAGAGTCCAACTCTTGATCTAGGTTCAGGTCATTATCTCACAGTTTGTGAGATGAAGCCTCCTGTCAACCTCTGTACTGACAGAGTGGAGCCTGCTTGGAATTCTCTCTCTCCTCTCTCTGCCCCTCCCCTGCTTGTATGCACTTGCTCTCTCTCTCTCTCTCTCTCTTTCTTTCTCTCTCAAAATAAATAAATAAACTTTTAAAGATTTACTATAAAATTTAAAGTATAAAGTATTAGTGTATGCAATTATTGAGGCTGAAAAGTTTAATAATCTGCTGTCTATAAGCTGGAGATCCAGGAAACCAATAATGTAGTTCAGAAGTCTGAGAACAAGAGAGCTGATGGAGATGATTTCAGTCTGGCCACATGAGAACCACAGATGCCTTTGTCAAGAGAATACTGATTTTCCAGCTCAACCATTAGAAAGGGAATCTGACCTTCTTCTGCCTTTTTCTATTCAAGCCCTCAGTGGATTGGATCATACTCACACACTTTGGGAAGGGCAACCAGCTTAATTCAGTTCAAATGCTAATCTCTTCTGGAAATTCCCTCCTGGACACAACCCAAAATAATGTTTAACCAGATATCTGGGTCCTCCATGTCCCAGTGAAGTTGACACATAAAATTAACCATCACAAGTCCACCCCTAGTCAACTTGACACCCACATGCCATACTTAATATCCAAATATAAAAAAACACAATCAAAATTCTACCTCACATGATACAACTGTCCTGTGTACAGGAATGCACTAAATGCACTAAATGCACTAAACCTTCCTGACAAGAGGAAATAAAAGTCCTGAGTGATGTTTCCTCTGCTTGATACTCTATAGCTTACACACTATGATGTAAAAATAATAGTTCTTAAATACTATAATATAATGTCAATATATCTATGTTACATGATAAAGGAATAAGAGAAGAAAGAAGAGATATACATATACATACAGAAAAATTTGCATATATGCCTAATATACACACATATACAAATCTATTCATAACAAACTAAGGAGGAAATACTCATGATAATTATATACTTTGTTTCTATAACTGGTCAGTGGTCATAGCTGTTTTTCATAATTACCTTCTTCCACTATCCATTACATACTCCTTATATTTTATTTTGTTTTGTTTTGTTTTATTTTATTTTATTTATTGTATTTTATTTAAACACTTAACATATTCTTTATGGTTTCAGAGAGCACCTCAAGGTCATGATTCTTTACCTGGTGGGATGACCCAAATCTTTATTCCTGAAGGATCTGGGCCATTAATAACCCTGCCTGGATTGTGTTCTTGTAGTTTTCCATTGGCTTTAATTATAGGGCATGGCAATACTAGGAGATGCCCTTAG
The DNA here is from genome assembly GCF_018350195.1 of Panthera tigris. Classification (NCBI taxonomy): domain Eukaryota; kingdom Metazoa; phylum Chordata; class Mammalia; order Carnivora; family Felidae; genus Panthera; species Panthera tigris. The sequence continues at coordinate 34,772,723 of NC_056669.1, forward strand.
GGAATCTCTTGTGTTCTACACATGCTTTTGCTTAGTTCCATTGTGGAGTAGTGACACAATTTCCCCCTTGTTAGTCAAGACAATCTCCTAGCCTGCATATTAGCCCCTTTCTTTGCCTGTTTATGCAGAAGTATGAGGAGACCAAAGAGGCAGGACAGCAGTCTTAACTTTCAATTCAATGGAATCATTGCTGGGTTTTCTGGTGGAAGCATTCTTTTCTTTAGAACTAAGATTCTTAGGTCAACAGAACATAAAGTCATGAGAAGAGATAGCAAGACTTTTGCTAATGGATTACTAGAGGTAATAGTGGGAGGTGACACTCAATTTTCCACCTCTAAATTCCTGAACCTGTGAATCCTGGCTATGGTAGAACAGCACCACTTATTGGAGGCTAAGGACATATAGTCTTCAGAAGAACCTTATCTCAGACCTGCAAGGTGTTGCCACATAGCTAGCACTATAACTGAGTGTTCAGAATACCAGCTACTTCAGGATGGTGGGAAAGATGGTAAGATTAGTACATTCCACAAGCACAGGCCCATTGATGGACTTCATTTGCTGTGAAGTGAGTTATTTGATCAGAAACAATTCTGTATGCAATATCATGACAGTGGATAAAGTATTATGTAAGTCCTTGGATGATAGTTTTAGAAGAAGCATTGCATTCATAGAAGACAAATCCATATCCAAAGTGAATGTCTATTCCAGTAGGGACAAAAGGCTGCCATTCCATGACGAGCATGTCCAATGCAGTCAACACTATCTCTAGGTAGCTGGTTAATCACTCTGGGTAAGAGTGTTATATCTGGGACTTAGTGTTGTTTTCTGCTACTGATAGATTGTGCACTCAGCAGTGGCCACAGCCTGGTCAGCCTTGGTGAGTGGAAGGCCATGTTGCTGAGCCCATGCTTAACTCATTCCTGTAACCATGATTAACTTATTTACAACTTTGTTGTGATAACAAGGATAATAACAAGGATGGCTGGAGAAAGAAGCTTATTGTCATTCAAAGAATAGATTACACTATTCACTTGATTTTTAAATTCTCTTCTGAGGTCACCCTTTGATGAGCTCTCACATGGACACTAGTAAGGTCATGCTTTTTCCCATTCTGTAAAGTCCATCCACATAACCTCTTCTCCAAATTTCCTTGTCACCAGTTTTTCAACCATATACCTTCAAAGTCCCTGATCATCCAGCCAAGTAATTTGAACCAGCCATAAATTGGTAATTGCATATCTAACCATTTTTCCTTCCAAACAAATGAACAGCCATGTATACTCCTTAAGTTCTGACCACTTAGAGCATTTCCTTTAACCACTGTTCTTCAGGAATGTTCCAGAAAGGAAGCATAATGATGCAGCTGTCCACTTTGAGGTAGTACCAGCATATTTTGCAGAACCAAATGTGAATCAAGCCCCAATCTTTTCTTCTTCTATCAATTGATGATAGGGAGTTCCCTATGAGACCATAGATGCAGGCTCAGAGAGAGAAACAGTATAGTATCTGTGGGGACCATGGGCTACTTCTTTATGAAACTTGTGCCTTCGGGTCCTGTTTGAGTCTCATCATGGATATACCACCTCCTTTTGATGATGGAGTGCTGTTGTGCATGCCCAACTTTATATTGGTGGGTCAGATAATACCCAATTAATGATGAGTAGCTCAGGTTGCATAGTAACTTGGTGGCTTGTGGTTAAGTATTCAGTCTGCACTAAGGTCCAGTAGCAGGCCAAGAGTTATGTCTCAAATGAAGAGTAATTATATGTAGAGGATGTTAGGGCTTTGCTCCAAAATCCTGAGGGCTTATGCATCGATTCACCTATAAAATCTTGCCAAAAGATCCAAACATAATCCCTTGAATAGGCAGGGGTACATATTTATAGGGCCTGAGTTAGCATCACTCTTTAAGAATTTAAGATCACTGGATCCACTGTCATGGAATTTGACTTAACAGTGCATCAGAGCCAGGGACTTCCTTTACAGAAAAGTAAGTATGGGGATGGATTTACAATCGTACAATGCACTGGTTTTACCACAAGTGGCAATACACAGAGAATATGTTGACCTAAAAGAAACTTACTGAAAGAATATCCGCGGTGCTACCTTGGAGGTAACAACCTAAAATTATACGACATCATCTTCCAAGACAAAGTATACATGCTAAATCACTAAATATTATATAGCCCTATTCCCAAGTTGGTAAAATACTTGAGTCCAGAAACTAATAGGTGGAAGTATAGGCTCCCTCTCTCCATACCATTAATCACAGTGATGTCGGGAATTTGTGCTTCCTGTCTACACAATTCTGGCTCTGCATATTTACAGATAATAGTTTTAAGAAAAGAAATCCATTATTGAAACTTATTTGTCATTTACCCAATCCACTGGTGTTATACAGTATCTTGTGTTAGTAAATTAATCTAGTAAATTAGACAATCAACTAACCCTTCAATGGAGGTGCTGGCAGAAACACTAAGGTTCTTAAAAGATAAAGTCATATCATAGGGCACCTGATGGGCTCAGTCAGTAGAGTATGTGATGCTTGATCTCAGGGATAATGAGTTTGAGCACCAGGTTGGATGTAGAGTTTAACTGAAAAAAAAAATAAAAAAAGGTAAACTGATATCTAGAGTAGTTGTTAATTCTGATAAGAACAAATGCCCCTTCCAGTTTAGAAAAGGTGTGATGAAATCATTTATATATCTATCAAATACCTAGCTAGGCTTTTTAAGGGATGAAACCATACAGACGGATTGGCTGCTTACAGGGTAAGTATTGAGTGTAATGTGTATAACTAGAGCAGTCTTAGGAAGGAGACCTGGCACCACAAGCACTCCATTTTGGGCTTATTGGTCGGCACTAGAGTGGCAGAGAAAAAGGGATATTTCATATCCACAGAAAGAGACATACTGTCACCTGATTTTTGAGTATCTCTTTTGTGGATGTTGCTTTTTGGTGCTCAATAATATGAGCTATTACTGTCTCTCCACTTCACATACCTATTGCCATATGTATACTCACTTGCTTTTTTCCTATACTTCCTTATCTCTGATCTTCTAATCTTCCTGTCACCAGGCAACTGATTAACAAGGGAAGTCATTTTCCCTGGTCATAATTCTGTATATATGTATACCTCAAACTATTTTCTCTCCGTATAAAATAAATGACTAAATGGAATACTTGGAGTCTGCTTACATGGAAGATTTTCCTTCAACTCTTTCCTTTAGGGCCATCTCTGAGTGCTGGAGTCATCTGCTGAGTGGAGAAATAGTTATACCACCTGTATGTTTTAATACAAACAAACAACCAATCATAAATCAGGCACACATTCATTTTATACTCCATAAATGGACCACAGACAACCTCCTGCAAGTCAGTAGATGTGCACCGAAAGAGAAGTATTGCTACAACAGAATTTGGGTGATATAGGAAGCTGGGCCACCTGCTCAGGAAAATTATTTGTATCATTCCCATCATGCAATGGGTTGCTGCTATGCCAAGTCAGTCTATAGCTCAGAGAATTGACAATTCTAAGTCCATAATGGGCATCCCTGAGCACATCTTCATTTGATGATCAATAGCGAGGTACTCAGTCTTTACAAAGGCCTAATACTATGTCAAGAGATTTTGCTTTTTTGTTTTTTTTTCAAATGGAAGTTATTTCAGAAATGTTTAAATCATGACTTTTCTCCAGCATGTTAGGGAGTCTTTGATTTATGTTTTCTCTATGTTTCACTCTCTGGCACATGTGTGTTAAAATAGCAACAAAAGTAATTATCCAGTTATATTACCATGTTCACTTTCATTTAATCACTGCAGTAGGTCAGTGCTGCACAAAATGTTTAAATGACCAAGATCCTTGAGGTTCCTGAGGCAAGAGAATGTTTATCATTATTTTTCCCATGTACTAGGGATATGTTTTGGTGTTTTCTTTCTATGAGGATTGAAAAGAAGGTGTTTGTCATGACAGTAAACACAAACTAAGGATTTATTGATTGATTTCTGTAAAGATGGCACATTAAGCAAAATATTCAGACTCCATGATTTAAGGGAAGAAATAAGGAATTGAATGGAGATGTTATGGGGCCATCCACTTTGCCTCCTGTGGTGTTGGAGGGTGGTGGTAACCTCTGAAATTCCTTCTGGGATGTAATGTTGCTTCTGATGTACAATATTGGTTGGGCTTTGAAGAGAGATATGTCAGTTTCTTCTATTGGCTCTGTCAACAATGTCTTCATAGATCAGGGAACAAGTATTAGCTTTCTGTAAGTTTTTAAGTACAGTAAAATCTTGGTTTGTTGTCATAGACTCTGGGTCTAAAGTTCTCTCTTGTCCACCAAGAGCGGATATAGGATTAAAATGCAAGAGATGGCTAATGTTTGAGTCCTGAATAAGGGTCCTTCCTCCTTCTGATCTTTATTAAAATCTTTATTAAGATCAGAAGGTTTACAAACATGATGGGTGTGCGCTGAGAGACAATGAATCTGTGAACATTAACTTATGCGCATGGGGGAAGGGGGTTTAGAAGATATATGGTTAGGGGTTTGGGTCAATATAAACCAAAATCCTGGCACTGGGCAGATGGATGTTAATAACAGACATGAGACACCAAGATCTGTTTATTTTAGACAGCCTAGGGGATAAGACAGATACAACATTTTGCCTCAGGGTTAACAAGGCACCTTTCTTTTGCTAATTAGCTCTGCTCTGGGCAGCTTCACCCACAGGGATCTATAGGCCTATTTGCCTGTTTACCTAATGTGGTTCTTCCCTCCTGTGAAATCAGCTTTCTGCTAGAGTACTAAATTGGAGGGCCGGTTTTTTGTTCTGAATACCTAATCTTGTTCACCTCATATACCTTTGTATTGGGGTCTTTGCCCCACCCTCTCTATCCTTATTAGCTTAATTTTGTTTACCCAGACTTGGGGGTGTGAGCATCCTATGGCTTTGTAATTCTTTATGCCTTGTTAACCCATCAGTGCAAGCCCAGGGAATTCCTAAATTTATTCCCCACAGTTTGTGAGCATAATTCATTCTGGAAACATGCTTATAATCCAAAGCACTTGTATATCAAAGCAAATTTCCCCATATGAAATAATGGAAACTCAGATAATTCATTCCAAAACCCAAAAATATTCATATAAAAATTATTATAGTACTATAATATAATACAAAATAATAAATAAAATATACATATACAAAATATAAAGAAAAATAAACAAATTAACCTGCCCTTACCTTTGAAAACCTTCATCATGGCTGGTGTGAGGGAGACATGAGAGGAGGGTTATTGTGTAGGACAGCTTTCACTACCACTAATGGAATCACTGCTATCTATTGGCTCCATGGAATCTTTTTCTGCATGGGGCCATTGTATATGCTCACACATATACTGACTACAACACAGTATTAGTAAACTCTTGTCACATACTGTATTTAATGTAACTGGCAATAAGGCAGCAAAGAGTCTATATTGCAGATGTAGAAATGAAGAAAAGCGTTCCTAAGCTTACTCTAGTATGGAAAAGCAAAGAACTCTCCATAGGTGCTTTGAAGTGACAAAAAATACACTAGTGGAGGACATTTTCCAATGTTGTGGAAAATCACTGATTTCTGCCAAACACTATGGCCTGAGGCCAAACATCCGAGCACGGGAGATGACCACCCACAATCCTGCAGCTAGAGAGAGAAGAGCCATTGGCTCAGTTGTGATCATGTGACGTTTGGCATCACATACTACTTGTATTAAAAGACATCCCTCGTTTATCAAGTTAAAATTTATTAGAAATGTTTGCTTGTCTTGTGGAACACTCGCAGAACAAGTTACTCACAATCCAATGAATTTGTATTTCCTAATTAATTATTCACATACTGACTGAGGAAATAACCAGGAAAAGGGCATCACTGTAGAGTGGACTTTGCACAGGATTCCAGTTATCACCTGTTTTTCACAATTTCCCATTCTAAAATTGGAGGACATTATACTTTAAATTTTACACTACAAAATAAAATTTTAGTTTACCTGATATTAGTGTCATCTCAGAACTTTTTCTAATAAGCAACTTTTGAATATATTGGATATTACTCTTTACCTGATAGAATCATTATAAAACTATTAGAGTGTGGAGGAAATAACTTGACTTTTCAGTTCATAGTTGTCTGCATCAAAACGTGCCATATCTGAAGACTACATCCAGGTCTAATGTAGAAAATGACATGATGATTCACTGAGACTACTGTCATAATTGAAAGTTACCTTTGATCCTGAGATGGATCTGAGCATATTTAGTGAAATATTCATGAATAATTGGGACCAGACATTGGATTTGATATTTGCAAAAATGGTCCCAGTCCCTCCACCCAAAACTGCTTCCATATTTACATGTATTGCAATATAATTTTGTAGCTCTTCCCATCAAAATGTGTAGTCTCCTTCCCTAAGACTTAAGTCTAGGAGTGCATGGCCAGTGAAATGCAGCAAAAGTGATTGGTGCTCTCACAAGCTTACAAGATTAGAGAAAGCCATCAGGCAAACAATCATAGATGTTTTTCAAGGACACCATGATTGCATACTGAAAAAAACTAGTACCAGGAAATATGTGCAAGGAACTGAAAATGTCTGTAGTGTTTCCAACGTATGACCTTTTCTGCTTTGTTGTCCTATTTCTTTTTAAAATTTAAACATTCCTATACCATTTTTCCAGACTAACTTCCTCATTTCATAAAATATATTCAAGCTTTGAATTCAAATCCAAGAAATAGCCTTCTTTACTCTGATTCTGTTGACATTTTGATTGCTGTAGTTTGTGATTTATACTCTTCAAAAATCTGTAAATTTATTAGTTTGTCTTTCTCTCCCTTTTTTAACTTTGCAACATTATTACACCACACATGTGCTTGTACATTCCATAAGGCTCTAGCACACTGCTGACATATTCATTATGATCAGCAATAAGAAAATAAATATGGATACCCAAAAAAATCTTCAAGATATTCCCAGATGTTTCTAACATATGCAATATTAGAAAAGATAAGCTAGCGATAAAGATATATGCATCAAATTGTTTTTCTAATATCACATAATGAGACTTTTTTCTAACAATTGTAATTTAGGAAACTCACTCCTTGCATAATCTCTGAAGCTAACTGCCAGAGCAAAGATATTTAGAGAAATATGCAGAAGCAATATGCTCTTTGTATTAGTTTGTTCTCCTAAAGTCATCGACAGTATAAGAGACTAACCAGGGTGATTTTTCCTTATAAGAACTAATTTTCCCTGTGTAAATTTGTTTAAATAAAACCAATAAAATTTTGGCATGCACTGGATTTTTCTGCTTTACTTTACCACAATTAAGAACATTGACTGTCATGACATTTTCTCTTGCAGAAGACCGATGAAGAATTTACATATTATGCACTAAGGGAAAGGTAGAAGATATTATTTAATATTGGCTCAATGAAATATTACGTGATATTTAGTGTCTTACTTTAATAAATTGAATAAATTGATTTGTTACTTTCCATGAAGATACAATGACATATTTAAACTGATAGTTTAAAAAGGGGTTAACTTAGTTTTTATGAAAATAGAAAATGAATGTATGCATTTTAAAATCTTTCAATAGATCTCAACATACAGAATATTAATAAAATACTGGTTAAATCAGTAGTTCTCTATCTATATTCCTATTAAGAGCTACTACTACATATAGAAATTACAAAAGGCCATATAATAAGATATGTTAGCTGAGGGATTGTTGTCTGAAGGAAAATTTTAAAATAATTCTAAAAGTTCATGCATGTACTTAAATAACGTGTACTATTTTTCTAGACTCAATCAATATAGTATGAATTTATTCAGATAATACAAATATTCTGTCATTTTTATATTAAGATTGGTGAATGGAGAAATTGGAGCAAAAGGAGAGAAAGAAAAGAATTTTTTATGTTTATTTATTTATTTTGAGAGAGACAGCACAAGTGGGAGTGAGGCAGAGAGAGAGGGAGAGAGAATATCCCAAGTGGGCTCTGCACTGAGCCCAACACAGGCCTCCACCTCATGACAGTGAGCCGAAATTAATTTCTCCTGAGCTGAAATCAAGAGTTAGATGCTTATCTAACTGAGCCATTCAGGTAATCCAAAAGACAGAAAATTAAGAATATATTACAAAAAAATAGAGGAAATGAAATTGAGGCCTATAAAAAAAGAGATACAAAAAGAAGAAAATCTACAAGTACAAATAATATTGAACACATTGTTTACATGTACAAATACTTGCTTGATAGTGATGTCAAAAAATAAACAGACCTTTAAAGATGTTTTACACTTTCAGTTTAAGCTTTAGATGATGTCGCCAATTCTCGATGTTGAACCAGTGAATACAAGGTATGAACCTGTAAAGAGTAATTCAAAATTTTTTTCTTAATCAAACTTATTGAAACAAATCATACAATATAAGAGAACAGGCAATAAATATACCCATATAACCATTATCTCAATAAAAGTATACAATATTTTTATTCTGCAAAACATCATTGAATTTCTTTTCATTCAGTTTTTTTTTCCTTTTTGAAGTAGAGTTAACATGAATGTTATATTAGTTACTAACACCTCAGGCAACCATTGATCTTGATCTGCTTTCTGTTACCATAGATTATTTGCTTGTCCCAGAATTTCACAGAAATAAAACCATGCAGCACATATACTTTTGTTCTGGCTTCTTGTCTCAGTAAAATGTTTTAGGGTTTCACCAGTGTTGATGTGTGACTCAGAAATTATTTATTTTTGATTGCTGAGTAGAATTTTACTATATGAGTATACCATTATTTTTCTATTCACTCTCTTGTTGGTGAATATGAATTATTTCTAGTTTTTGGCTACAACATTTCAGACATCATATTATTACATATATATGTATATATGTATATGTTTATTATATGTATATGTTAATTATATATGTTATATATGTAAAACATATTTTATAAATATATATGTAATGCTTTATACACACACATATGTAAAATTTTAGTAGTGGGATTGGTGGGTAATATAATCAGTGTATGATAATTATTAAAAGAAACTGCACAATTCTTTTCCAATGTGGTTTTATTATTTTATATTCCCGACAGCAATTCATGATAGTTCAAGCTGTTCCATATCCTCACTAACATAATGCATTACCATATTTTTAATTTTAGCCAATCTAGTGAGTTTGACTTTGTATTAATTTGAATTAATGAAACTGTGTTAATGATCTTTTCATATACATTTGGGCAATCTTATAGCGTATTTTGAATAATGTCTCTTCAATAATTTTTACTCCCCTTTTATTTGATTGTCTATTTTGAACTTGTAAGAGTTCTTCACATATTCTGAAAACAAGAATATTATTCTCATATATATGTATATATATATACATGTATGTATATATATACACACATATATACATATATGTGTACATATATAAACATATATACACATATATGTGTACATATACATATATACATATATGTGTATATATACATATATGTGTACATATATATACACTATATGTATATATATATATATAATTTTTCTCCAGCTGTGGTTTGCCTTTTAATTTCCTTAATACTGTCTTTTGAAGAATATAATTATTATTTCTTATTAAGTTTTATTTATACGTATTTTGTTTCTGCTGAGTTTTTTTTTAATATATGAAATTTATTGTCAAATTGGTTTCCATACAACACCCAGTGTTCATCCCAAAAGATGCCCTATTCAATAACCATCAGCTCCCCTCCCCTCCCTCCCACCCCCCATCAACCCTCAGTTTGTTCTCAGTGTTTAAGAGTCTCTTATACTTTGGCTCTCTCCCATCTAACCTCACATTTTTTCCTTCCCCGCCCCTATGGGTTTCTGTTAAGTTTCTCAGGATCCACATAAGAGTGAAACTATATGGTATCTGTCTTTCTCTGTATGGCTTATTTCACTTAGCGTCACACTCTCCAGTCCCATCCACGTTGCTACAAAGGGCCATATTTCATTCTTTCTCATTGCCACGTAGTACTCCATTGTGTATATAAACCACAATTTGTTTATCCATTCATCAGTTGATGGACATTTAGGCTCTTTCCATAATTTGGCTATTGTTGAGAATGCTGCTATAAACATTGGGGTACAAGTGCCCCTATGCATCAGTACTCCTGTATCCCTTGGATAAATTCCTAGCAGTGCTACTGATGGATCATAGGGTAGGTCTATTTTTAATTTTTTGAGGAAACTCCACACTGTTTTCTAGAGTGGCTGCACCAATTTGCATTCCCACCAACAGTGCAAGAGGGTTCCCATTTCTCCTCATCCTCTCCAGCATCTATAGTCTCCTGATTTGTTCATTTTGGCCACTCTGACTGGCGTGAGGTGATATCTGAGTGTGGTTTTGATTTGAATTACCTTGATGAGCGATGTTGAACATCTTTTCATGTGCCTGTTGGCCATCCAGATGTCTTCTTTAGAGAAGTGTCTATTCATGTTTTCTGCCCATTTCTTCACTGGATTATTTGTTTTTTGGGTATGGAGTTTGGGGAGCTCTTTATAGATTTTGGATACTAGCCCTTTGTCCGATATGTCATTTGCAAATATCTTTTGCCATTCCGTTGGTTGCCTTTTAGTTTTGTTGATTGCTTCCTTTGCTGTGTAGAAGCTTTTTATGTTCATGAGGTCCCAATAGTTCATTTTTGATTTAATTCCCTTGCCTTTGGGGATGTGTCAAGTAAGAAATTGCTGTGGCTGAGGTCAGAGAGGTCTTTTCCTGCTTTCTCCTCTAGGGTTTTGATGGTTTCCTGTCTCACATTCAGGTCCTATATCCATTTTGAGATTATTTTTGTGAATGGTGTAAGAAAGTAGTCTAGTTTCATCCTTCTGCATGTTGCTGTCCAGTTCTCCCAGCACCATTTGGTAAAGAGACTGTCTTTTCCATTGGATAGTCTACCCTGCTTTGTCAAAGATTAGTTGGTCATACTTTTGTGGGTCTAGTTCTGGGGTTTCTATTCTATTCCATTGGTCTATGTGTCTGTTTTTGTGCCAATACCATGCTGTCCTGATGATGACAGCTTTGTAGTAGAGGCTGAAGTCTGGGATTATGACGCCTCCTGCTTTGGTCCTCTTCTTCAAAATTCCTTTGGCTATTCGGGGCCTTTTGTGGTTCCATATGAATTTAGGATTGCTTGTTCTAGCTTCGAGAAGAATGCTGGTGCAATTTTGATTGGAATTGCTTTGAATGTGTAGATAGCTTTGGGTAGTATTGACATTTTAACAATATTTATTCTTCCAATCCATGAGCACAAAATGTTTTTCCATTTCTTTATATCTTCTTCAATTTCCTTCATAAGCTTTGTATAGTTTTCAGCATACAGATCTCTTCCATCTTTGGTTAGATTTATTCCTAGGTATTTTATGCTTCTTGGTGCAATTGTGAATGGGATCAGTTTCTTTATTTGCCTTTCTGTTGCTTCATTGTTAGTGTATAAGAATGCAACTGATTTCTGTACATTGATTTTGTATCCTGCAACTTTGCTAAATTCATGTATCAGTTCTAGCAGACTTTTGGTGGAGTCTATTGGATTTTCCATGTATAGTATCATGTCATCTGCAAAAAGTGAAAGCTTGCTTCATTTTTGCCAATTTTGATGCCTTTGATTTCCTTTTCTTGTCTGCTGATGCTAGCACTTCCAACACTATGTTAAACAGCAGCGGTGAGAGTGGACATCCCCGTCGTGTTCCTGGTCTCAGGGGGAAGGCTCTCATTTTTTACCGATTGATGATGATATTAGTTGTGGGCTTTTCATAAATGGCTTTTATGATGTTGAAATATGTTCCTTCGATCCCGACTTTCTCGAGGGTTTTTATTAAGAAAGGGTGCTGAATTTTGTCAAAGACCTTTTCTGCATCGATTGACAGGATCATATGGTTCTTATCTTTTCTTTCATTAATGTGATGTATCATGTTGATTCATTTGCGAATGTTGAACCAGCCCTGCATCCCAGGAATGAATCCCACTTGAGCATGGTGAATAATTCTTTTTATATGCTGTTGAATTCGATTTGCTAGTATCTTCTTGAGAATTTTTGCATCCATATTCATCACGGATATTGGCCTGTAGTTCTCTTTTTTTACTGGGTCTCTGTCTGGTTTAGGAATTAAAGTAATACTGGCTTGATAGAATGAGTCTGGAAGTTTTCCTTCCCTTTCTATTTTTTGGAATAGCTTGAGAAGGGTAGGTATTATCTCTGCTTTAAATGTCTGATAGAATTCCCCAGGGAAGCCATCTGGTCCTGGTCTCTTATTTGTTGGGGGATTTTTGATAACTGATTCAATTTCTTTGCTGGTTTTGGGTCTGTTCAAGCTTCCTATTTCTTCCTGTTTGAGTTTTGGAAGAGTGTGGGTGTTTAGGAATTTGTCCATTTCTTCCAGGTTGTCCAGTTTGTGGGCCTATAATTTTTCATAGTATTGCCTGATAATTGCTTGTATTTCTGAGGGATTGGTTGTAATAATTCCATTTTCATTCATGATTTTATCTATTTGGGTCATCTCCCTTTTCTTTTTGAGAAGCCTGGCTAGTGGTTTATCAATTTTGTTTATTTTTTCAAAACACCAACTCTTGGTTTCATTGATCTGCTCTACAGATTTTTTAGATTCTATATTGTTTATTTCTGCTCTGATCTTTATTATTTCTCTTCTTCTGCTGGGTTTAGGCTGTCTTTGCTGTTCTGCTTCTATTTCCTTTAGGTGTGCTGTTAGATTTTGTATTTGGGATTTTTCTTGTTTCTTGAGATAGGCCTGGATTGCAATGTATTTTCCTCTCAGGACTGCCTTCCCTGCATCCCAAAGCGTTTAGATTGTTGTATTTTCATTTTCGTTTGTTTCCATATATTTTTTAATTTCTTCTTTAATTACCTGGTTGACCCATTCATTCTTTAGTAGGGTGTTCTTTAACCTCCACGCTTTCGGAGGTTTTCCAGACTTTTTCCTGTGGTTGATTTCAAGCTTCATAGCATTGTGGTCTGAGAGTATGCATGGTATGATCTCAATTCTTGTATACTTATGAATGGCTGTTTTGTGACCCAGTATATGATCTATCTTGGAGAATGTTCCATATGCACTCAAGAAGAAAGTATATTCTGTTGCTTTGGGATGCAGAGTTCTAAATATATCTGTCAAGTCCATCTGATCCAATGTATCATTCAGGACCCTTGTTTCTTTATTGACCGTGTGTCTAGATGATCTATCCATTGTTTTAAGTGGAGTATTAAAGTCCCCTGAAATTACCACATTCTTGTCAATAAAGTTGCTTATGTTTATGAATAATTGTTTTATATATTTGGGGGCTCCCGTATTCGGCGCATAGACATTTATAATTGTTAGCTCTTCCTGATGGATAGACCCTGTAATTGTTATATAATGCCCTTCTTCATCTCTTGTTACAACCTTTAATTTAAAGTCTAGTTTGTCTGATATAAGTATGGCTACTCCAGCTTTCTTTTGACTTCCAGTAGCATGATAGATAGTTCTCCATCCCCTCACTTTCAATCTGAAGGTGTCCTCAGGTCTAAAATGAGTTTCTTTTAGACAGCAAATAGACGGGTCTTGTTTTTTTATCCATTCTGATACCCTATGTTTTTGGTTGGCACATTTAGTCCATTTACGTTCAGTGTTATTATAGAAAGATATGGGTTTAGAGTCATTGTGATGTCTGTAGGTTTCATGCTTATAGCGATGTCTCTGGTACTTTGTCTCACAGGATTCCCCTTAGGATCTCTTGTAAGGCTGGTTTAGTGGTGATGAATTCCTTCAGTTTTTGTTTGTTTGGGAAGACTTTTATCTCTCCTTCTATTCTAAATGACAGATTTGCTGGATAGAGGATTCTTGGCTGCATATTTTTTTCTGTTCAACAAATTGAAGTTTTCCTGCCTTTCCTTTCTGGCCTGCCAAGTTTCAGTAGAGAGATCCATCACTAGTCTTATCGATCTCCCTTTATATGTTAGAGCATGTTTATCCCTAGCTGCTTTCAGAATTTTCTCTTTATCCTTGTATTTTGCCAGTTTCACTATGATATGTCGTGCAGAAGATCGATTCAAGTTACGTCTGAGGGGAGTTCTCTGTGCCTCTTGGATTTCAATGCCTTTTTTCCTTCCCCAGATCTGGGAAGTTCTCAGCTATTATTTCTTCAAGTACACCTTCAGCACCTTTCCCTCTCTCTTCCTCTTCTGGAATACCAATTATGCATCGATTATTTCTCTTTAGTGCATCACTCAGTTCTCTAATTTTCCCCTCATACTTCTGGATTTTTTTTATCTTTCTTTTTTTCTCTGCTGAGTTTTTTGTTGTTGTTTTGGGGACAGTTTACCCACTCCAGGAGAAAAGAGATATTCTACTATGTTATTTCTGAAAGATTTATTATTTTAGCTTTCATATTGATGTCTATTATCCATCTCAAATTCAATATGGATTTAGAAAACATTTAAATTTTTTATAGAGATGTCCAGTTATTGCAGCACCAAATTTTAAAAGATGCTCCTTTCCCCCATGTTATCTAGGTGTGTTTTTCTAAAATTAGCCTAATATACATGCTTGCCTCAATATTTTGCCTTTATGTAATGTTTCAATTATTCATTTGACTATGTGTATAAATACAATGTTTTCATTTTTGTGACTTTGTATTAAATTTGAAATAAAGAATTGGGAATTCTTCAAATTATCTTTTTTTTTCCCCTCAAAATTGTTTAGGTTTTTAGTTTGCACTACAAATTTTAGAGTTTGTCAGCTATAAAAATGTTGAGTTTATTATTAAATTTCTAGATCAACTTAGGGGAACTAGTATCTTGAGCACTGAGTCTTTCAAATAATGAACAATATCTAATTTTGTATTTTTTAATTATATTAATTTTCTTTTAAATTTATGAAGTTTTTATAGAGATTTTGCACATTCTTTATTAAATTTATTCTAAATCTTTTACATATTTTGATTTTATTTTAAATGGTACTTTAAAATTTGATTTTCCAGCGTCACCTGGGTGACTCAGTTGGTTAAGCGTCTGACTTTGGCTCAGGTCATAATCTCACAGTTTATGGGTTCAAGCCCCATGATGGACTCTGTGGTGATAAGTCAGAGCCTGGAGCCTACTTCGGATTCTGTGTCTCTCTCTCTCTCTACCTCTCCCCTGGTCATGCTCTATCTCTCAAAAATAAACGTTAAAAAAATTTTAATTTGATTTTCCATTTTTATGCTAGTATACAGAAATCAACCATTTTATGCTAGTATAGAGAAATAAACTGAATACATACCTTTCATTCTATAAAACTTTTGTAGAATTATTAGTGTTATTGTTTTTCCCTTCTGATGTTTATAGCATTCTTTCCTTTTATTGCCTCATTGAACTGACTTGGCTTTCAGTCCAAGAGTGTTGAAAGAAAGCAAAAGAAAGCAAGAAAGCAAGAAAGCAAGAAAGCAAGAAAGCAAGAAAGCAAGAAAGCAAGAAAGAAAGAAAGAAAGAAAGAAAGAAAGAAAAAGGAGAAGGAGAAGGAGAGGAAAGAGAAGAAGAAGGGGAAGGGGAAGGGGGAGAGGGAGGGAAAGGGGAAGGAAAAGGGGAAGAGATAGTTATTCTTGCTCTAGAATTTAGTAGAAAAGTACTCATTCTTTCATTTCTAAGTATAATGCTAGCTGTGGGTTTTATTTGGATGCTCTTAATCATACTTGGTTTCTTTCTATTCCTAGTTTATTAATAATTTTCATGATGTAAGTGTGTTGAATATTGTCAAATATGTACTTGAGGTGTTTCCTATGTTGTTGAATTGTTTCTTTGTTTTGTTGGATCATGGACTGAGCTGAAATCAAGAGTCCATACCTTAACTAACTGAGCCACTCAGGCACCCCCCCCTTTTTTTTTAATCCTTCTTTCTATGAATATGGTGAACTCAACTTACATTCCTAGGTTACAATCTACTTGTTCAGTATCCATTATCTTTGTTATGTATTTATGTATTAAATTACTATGTATTAAGTTGTTATGTATTAAATTTGTTATTATTTCCTTAAGTTGTTTTGTTGTTGTTAAGATTTGTCTCTCAGGAAATATTAACCTTATAAGATAAGGTAGTAATTGTTGCCTTTTCCCTTATTTAATGAAAGAAGTTTCATAAATTTGATATTTTTTTAAATGTTTGATGGATTTCACTAGTGAAGTTTATCTGAACCTGAAGTTTTCTTCAAGAGAAGATTCTAATTACACATTCAATTAATTTAGTATATATGTCTATTTAGATATTAGCTTTTTATGTCAGTTTTATTTATTTTTTCAATAAATTTGATGGTTGCATGTAAGTTGTAATGATCTCTCTAGTAATGTGCCTTCTTTCTTTTCCAATACTGTTAATTTGGGTATTGTTTGTTTGTTTGTTTTTCTGTGGTTAATCAATCCAGCTTGAGGGTTATCAAATTGATTTTTTTTTTCTCAAATAACTCTCTTTTGGTATGTTTGAAATTTGTTTTCTTTGTCCATTTTCTATTTTATTGATTTCTGCCCTTATTTTTGTTATTTACTTATTTCTTACATTGAGTTTAATTATCCTTCCTTTTCTGGCTACTTAAGGTGGAAACTCAGGTAATTGACTTAAACTTTAGTTTTTCTCTAATATAAAAGTTAAAAACTATCAATTTTCCTCAAAACACTACCCCAGATACGTAGTACAATTTTGATATGTTGTGTTTTAATTATCCCTTAGTTTATAGTTTTTTCTAATTTCTCTTGTGATTTTTAAACTGATTTCCAACTTGTTTTGGTAAAAGAACATTCTGCATATGATTTAAATTCTTTAAAATTTATCTAAATTTTACTGCATCCGATATAAATATAGCTTTGTTATAATTACTATTTACATTTAATATCTTTTTCCACCCTTTCAGTTTTAGCTAGCTACATCTTTTATTAAAGTGTACTAGTTGTAAAAAGTATACGGTTGGATCTTCTGTTTCTTCTCTGATGTTTGCCTTTTTATTGTGTTGTTGAAACTAGTTTCATAATTTTATTTACATTAGAATTCTACCATTTGCTATTTTTTTTCCTTTATGTCTCACATTTTTTCTTATCCTATTGTCCTTATCTGCATGCTGTCTTTTGGACTGAATACTATTTAATATCACATTTTAAATCTTTAATGGATTAGTTGCTAGGTTTCTTTTTTAGTTGTTGTAAAGCTTACAATAGACATTGTTAAGTTGACCATTAAAATAATCTACCTTATAATATTATTATTTTTATTGTTATTATATCATTTCATATATAGTATGAGAAACTTTCAACAATGTAATTTTATTTCAACATGTAACATGTAACAATGTACTTTGTGCTTCCATTGCCATATATAATATTGGTAATTATAATTTAAACCTCACAATACATTGTTCATACTAGAGGTCATCCCTAAGGCTTATAATAAATATAATAGATGAATGACTAAAAATATAGATTGCCATTTTCTTCTACCTTTTTTACTACTATGTGGTTCAAGTACAAATAGCATTGGTATTACCTGAGAATCTTATAAATGCACCATCTCCATCCCCATGCATATTTACTGAATCAAAAGCTATAGTTTTAATATTGACACCTTATGATTTGTATGCATATTAAAGATTTGTAATCATTGTTCTATTATGCTTTGAATGGAACTTTCTGAGAAAGCTAATAATCAGTAAACCCTTACCAAATGAGTTCTTTGATTTAACAAAAGGTATGGCATTTCTGGGGGAAGATTCCTAGTTATTCTAGGGGGTTTATAATTCTTTCACATTATTTTATTTTTATTTTTTTAATGCTTATTTATTTTTGAGAGAGAAAGCAGGGGAGAAGCAGAGGGAGAAAGAGAGAATATCAGTCAGGCTCTGCATTGACAGTGTAGAGTCAGATGTGGGGCTCAAACCCATGAACCGTGAGCTCCTGAGCTAAGCAAAAATCAAGAGTCAGATGTTTAACTGACTGAGCCACCCAGGTGCTCCTGTAATTCCTTCTCTTTAATGGTAGTCTTCTTTTCCAGATTTTTAAGGGGAATTTTTAAGTACTGGATCTTATATTATCTTCCTTCTTATAATAAACATAGAAAGATTAATGATTATATACAAATAACTCTAGTTTCTTTATCAATGTTGTCTATATTTGCATCATTCTCTTAAATTTGTGTCTCTTTTTCAAAATTATTTTGGCTATTTGGAATGATTTGAGATTCCCTATGGATTTTAAAATAGATTTTTCTATTTATGCAAGAAATATGAAAATTTTGATAAATATTGAATTTAATCTGTAGAGAGTTGACTAGTATTGACATCTTGGCAATGTTAAGTTTTCCATTCTATAAAGATTGGATGGGAGTGCCTGGGTGGCTCAGTCGGTTAAGCATCCGACTTCAGCTCAGGTCATGATCTCACGGTCTGTGGGTTCAAGCCCCGCGTCAGGCTCTGTGCTGACAGCTCAGAGCCTGGAGCCTGTTTCAGATTCTATGTCTCCCTCTTCCTCTGACCCTCCCCCATTCATGCTCTCTCTCTCTGTCTCAAAAATAAATGTTAAAAAAAATTTTAAAGATTGGATGTCTTTCCATTTATTTATGTCTCTAATTTATTTCAGTAATGTTATATTATTTTCAGTGTAAAAGTCTTTCATTTCCTTTGTTAATTTAAATGGTAGGTATTCTATTCTTTTTGTTGGTATGACAATGGAATTGTTTTCTTAATTTTCATTTTAGATAATTCATTGATAGCATATAGAACACAATAGGTTTTGGGTCAATTTTGTGTCCTGAAACTTTGCTGAATTTTTTAAGTAGTCTAATATGTTTTTTTGTTTTGTTTTGTTTTCGGTACCATCTTTAGGATTTTCTAAATATAAAATCTTTTCATTTTATATGAAACAATTTTACTTCTTCCTTTAAAGAGTGGATTCCTTTTATATCTATTCTTACCTAATTGTTATGTTTAGAAATACCAATGCTAAGCTGAATAGAAATAGTAAAGTAGCATCTTTGTCTTGTTTTTTTTTTTTATGTTTATTTATTTTGAGAGAGAGAGAGTGAGAGACAATGTGAGTGGGGGAGGGGCAGAGAGAGAGGGAGAGAAAGAGAATCTCAAGCAGGTTTTGCGCTCCCAGCACAGATCCCAGTTCAGGGCTTGAACTCATGAACCATTAGATCATGATCTGAGTTGAAATCAAGAGTTGGACATTTAACTGACTGAGCCACCCATGTGCCCATGTCTTGTTCTTGAAGATTAAAAAAAAGAAAGAAAGAAAAGCTTTGTCTTTCACAATTAACAAGTTAGTGATAGGTTTTTCATAAATGTTTTTTATTATGTTGAGGTTGGTTTCTTTCCATTTCTATTTTATTGTTTTAATCAAGAAATAATGTGGAGTTCTTTCACATGCTATTTTTCTGCATCAATTGAGATTATTATGTCATTTCTTTCTTCATTCTGTTAATGTGACTTTGATTGATTTTTATATATTGAGTCTTCCTTGCATTTTAGGGATAAATTCCAGTTGGTTGTAGTGTATATCCTTCTAAAATACTGCTCAATCTGATTTGCTAGTATTTTGTTGAGGCTTTTTGCATTAATATCAATCAAAGATATCGGTCTGTAGTTTTCTTTTCTGGCAATGTCTTCATCTGCCTTTGGCAATAGAGTAATGCTGGCCTCATAGAATAGGGAAGTCTTCTTCCTCTTAAATACTTTGGAAGAGTTTGAGAAGCAAGTTTTTAGTTATTTTTTTATTGTGATAAGAATATTTAACAGGATATCTACCCTCTTCCATTTTTAAGTGTACAATACACTATCACTAGCTATAGGCACTATGTTGAATAGCAGATCTCTAGAACTTATTCATCTTTTGAAAATAAAACTTTACACTAATTGAACAACTCCCCATTTCCCCCACTTGCAACCCCTGGCAAGCACTATTCTCCTCTCTGCTTCTTTGAGTTTGACAATTTTAGATACTCCATATGCATTATTTGTCCTTTTGTTACTGACTTATTTCACTCTAGCATAATATCCTCTAAGTTCACTTATGTTGTAAAATATGACAGGATTTTCTCTTTTTTCAGGCTAAATAATATTTCATTGTATGTACACAGTACATTTTATTTATTCATTCATCTGTTGATGGTCACTTCAATTGTTTCCACATCTTGGCTATTTTTAGTATTTAATGCAGCAATTCTATTTTAAAAATTTTAGGAACCTCCATGCTATTTCTAATAGTAGCAACATCCTTTTACATTCCCACTAATAATATACAAAGTTTCCAATTTCTTCACATCCTTGTCCATCCTCACCATCTTTTATTTTTCCATATAACTATCCTGAATATCAAATGATACCTCATTGAGATTTTAGTTTTCATTTCCCTGATGATTAATGATGTTGAATACTTTTTCACATACCTGTGGGCCATTTGTGTGTTAGAAGTTCCTTTTCACTCACAGCATTTCTGACACCAAATATGTGTGTGTTTTTTTCCTATACCAACTGTTTCTTCAATTCTCCAGACACCAACAGGTGTCCCTCAATTCAATTCAATTATCTCATTAATTATCATAGGATTAGCAAAGAACCCAAAGGTTAAGGACTCTATAAGACTCTTCCCATATCCAATGCCAACTGCAAGTCATGGGCCTTTTTGTACTTCTGACTAGCTATAAATCATGAGTTCTCAAGATCTTCTCAAGTTTAACAATTTGCTATAATGGCTCACAGAACTCAAGAAAAGAGGTTGCTTGCTATTACCCATTTATTATAAAGGATCCAAGTCAAAGAAGTGCCAAATGGAAAAGATGCATACAGCAAGTTATGAGTGGAACACATTGATTCTCCAGGTGCACCATCCTCATAGCAGCTCAGTGTGTTCATTTATTCGTAGGCTCCCAGAAACTCGTAGTTTTGAAAGTTTCACTATGTAGGTAAGGTTCATTGAAATATTAGCCATTAATATTTAAGTTAACCTCCAGCCCCACTTTCCCCCTCCTTGGAGGTCAGGGGGTGTGGCTGAAATTCCAACTATCTAATCATGACTTGGTCTTCTTCCCTTTTTCTTTTTTCTTTTTTTTATGTGTGGGTCTTTCCAGTGAAAAACTCCCATTCAGAAGCTATCTATGAACCCCCAGACACCAGTTATCTCATTAGCATATGAAAGGACACTCACCACTCTAAAAGTTCCAAAGGTGTTAGAAGCTCTTATGTTAGGAACTGGGGACAAGTAGTGTGTAACAAGAAATATTCATCTAAATCAATTGGGGTATTTTTCAAAATACTCATGACTAAGTCCCACTGTAGATGCCTAAAACCCAGAATGATTATATAATTTACTGACACCAGTACAAAATGAGAACTAGATCTCCTTGTTAAAAAAAAAAACAAACAGAAATTATTAAGAATTGCAAGATGGCAACCACACGACATTAAACCATGTGTAAGGTCCTCTTAAGTATGGAGCCTTATGTAACTACACAGGTCATCCTCTGAAAAAAGCCAGCCCTGACTGAAATACAGCCATGTGCTCAGAGGATTATGATGCTTTCACTATTTAATAAGAGAATATTGTGAGGGAACTATAACTGCAGAAATAGAGTTGTAAAAACCATATACACCGAATTTATGTTTCAAAGCTGTACATTGCTTCTGCTTTTGAGATTATGCATCCAAGCCCAAGAATTATAAATAAATATATTTTTAAATTTCCACATCTAAATAGGCCCACTTAAGTAACAGCTCTTAAAAAAAGTATAGTATATGTCAAAATTAGATTTAAGTTTATATAACAAAAATATTTGAAACCTTTAAAATACTTTTTTTCTATCACCATCAGCAGTAAAAACAAGTGAACAAACTTTTAAAAGTGCAGGTTTTCCTATGGCATTACTGGGCTGTACATGTAAGTAGTATGAGAATTTTGTTTTCTTAGTATTTGCATAGGAAGAACTCCTTCAGTTAGTAAAGCACAGGAAACATAAATATTACATTGGAGAGGCAAATATCTGCATGATTTGCACAGTCATTCCTAGTATTAAACATTAAACAGCAAAGTTGGAAGTCCATTCTTTCATTACATGAAATAAGCAAGTAATTGTTTCCAAAAGAATGGTAAGATAAAAACAATATTAAAATCTCTACTATGTGCAAATGTCATGCAATAAAACACTTATGAAAACAATAGATTCTCTGGTCCTAGAATGAGAAAAAAAATCAATAAAGAATTATTGCCATTGCTTTCCTGTTAAATCTCAAATATTGACTATTTTGACACTTAACCATTACAGAATGAAATATATATTATTTATTTGTGGTTTTGAATGAGTATCGGGCTACTTACTGTGGTGGTAAAGTTGATAGAATTGAATGGCACAATCCCAGCCCTATGGTTTCAGCTGATTCCTTCTCCAGCTTTGCTTAGGTTAGTCATTCATGCCCATATTCATACTCAGCCAACTCCTAATGACTAAATTCACAGATCCAAATACATGAGTGGGCTTTGAGATTATTCTTGTCATAGACCTGTATTTGGTGCACCTGCATCTTGAGCAACTCTGTGCTTGTGATGTAAACTCATTCCTGCTATGTTGCTCATTCCATAGGATAGAATTTCGGCTCTAAATTTCTTTTTAGCATTCTAAATTTTTTTAATGTATCTGGATTCCTGCCTGAACTCCAAGTCGCTTGGTTGAACTCTGGTGTATGTCTGCTTTTATTTCCCTTAGGACTCCGTGTTTCAGTCCCCTGACATTTTTTGGCTGTGATGGGCTTCTAAATATATACCTGCATTATTAAAAGTAAAGATTATAAGCCTCTACTTAGTATATCCTGAAGCCTGTTCCCAGGCACTAAATTAGAGCTCTGGATATTGATGCAAACCAGAGCCACTTCACTTTACATGCTTCACATGTTACCCAAGTTGTCTGTCTCTGTCTGAAGCTGATATACAAACTGGTCAGTTTTTAATTTCTAAAGGCAAAAGTAGTTTTAATATAAATCTCAGTTTAGGAACCTATGGGATTTTAAAATATTAAGAAGGCAAATATTATGATAAGAAATAGAACCAAACATTTATCAGAAGCATAACACCTCTAGATTTTTGTTAAACAAGTTAGAATAAACCCTAGTAAAACATTATTTGTAATTTGAAGCAATGTGCAATAATAAAAATATTATCAAGGTGTGCCTGAATGTTTCAAATGGTTAAGCATCCAATTCTTGATTTTGGCTCAGGTCATCATGGTGCCATTACTGTGAGATTGAGCCCCAGGTCACGCTCCTCACTAGGTGTGGAGTCTGCTTAAGATTCTCTGTCCCCATCTCTCCCTGCACATCCCCAACTCATGTGCTCTCCCTCTCTCTCTCTCAAAAAAAAAAAAAAAAATCAAGGCACAGTGCAAAAAAAAAAAAAAAAAAAAAAAACAAAAACACACACACAAAAAACAAAAAGCAGACAGTAAGGAGCAATTTGCCAGAAAAACAATGATGTAAATTTATCAGCTAACTACAAAGAAAAAGAGAAGAGCAGGGATGTGACCATGAGGACAGTGTGACTCCACCCACTAATGAATGCAAACCAGTGTTCTGGAATTTAGCCAATCACATTCTAATCTTTTTCTCCAGTTAAAAGAGCTTGATCTACAACTCCTTTTCCATAATAGGCTCTATGTTCTAGGATTACTTTTGAATATTAACTTAGAATTTTTCTCAAAGTATTTTTGGAAAATAATTCTAGGTTTCAGAATTCTGGGAAATGAGAGTTAGTGTATAAAAAATTAAAACTTCTCTTAAGAATCAGCAGAAAGAATCCTGATGAATTTACTTAACCTGTAATACCCTTCAAAACAAATTTGTACTTGTTTTTCTGCCCAATTTTTATTTGAATTCCAGTAAGTAATATTTAAAATGAGATATAATTCATTGTTTAAAGGTAACATTTTCTGAGTTCTTCATATAAGCTATGAGATAAGCATCCTATATATGATACATAAATATAATCACATATATAATTTAATTTTAATAGAAATTATTAACAGTAAATATTAACATGCCAATTTTACAGGTGAGGAAACTAAAGACAGTAAGGTTAAACAAAATCACTAGACCTTTCTTTGAGCAATGCTTTGACAAATTGGATTTTTAAAGTTTTGATCAAATATTATTAATTTTTGTTCAAGGACGTTAGATTTTATTCAGGGAAAAAGCAACTGCATTGAAAGAAATAGCAAGTTATGAATGAAGAAAATAAATGATATAAAAAACATTCAGGACTAATAAATATGAAATTCTTATCAGATAGATATTTTAAAATTTGCTTCAAATAAAATTACTTTTGAAAACATACATATCTCTAGTTATATAGAATGCCTTGAGGCTAGAAATAAATTTAATCCTCCTTTGAATTTATGAGAACATAATAATGGGTAGTATTAGGAACCTGGGATTCTGGATTTACTTACATTTCATAGAAAATTTTTGAAAAATGTTGGACAATTGAAGTTAATGATTGTAAGAGCATTTATCAATGCAAATACCATGGGACTATATTAGTAAGTGAAGATATTCAAAGCTTATACGGATTTATAACACACATAAAACTTTTTAAATTTTCTAAAAAGTTGAATTAAAGTAACCCAGTTGAAGTCAGCATATATTTTGAAATGAATTATGATACATCAGTCTCTAAAGTATTAGAACTAATTACAAATATAAATACTTTAAAAGTCTTATGCAAATATTAAGACTGTGATTGTGCTATTGTCATAAATTTGAGGGTTTTGTTGTTCTTCCTAAAGATAATACACAGTGTCTTAATAGGGGAACTGTCCAGCTAACAGCATCTTGTATTTTGGTTAACTTGTAACCTCTAAAAATGGTAGTAGATACGTATTTCTTAACATGAGTAATTGTTTATTTTATATTATCATTAAATAATACTTCACAGATGTTAAATTGCAGTTCTATGAAGAGAAAGTACATATAATGCCCTCATATGTGTCAAATAAATTCTTTATGGATCAGCCATATTATAACAAATAGCAAACAATTTTGTGATAATTGCTGCTACTACAATGAATGCCAAAGGAATTCATGATAATTACAATTGGCACATGAATAAGAATGAGTTCAAATTAAGAGATCCTGGAAGAAATTTTACAATATATATGTATATTTTAACTTTGAATGATTTAAAAAGGAACTTGGAGCCGGTTATTGAAATAATTTTCTCAATTTGTATACTCAAATGGTATTTATTCATATTAATCTTCTAAATTTTCTGTGTCTGAGTTTATCAGCTAAAATATAGATGATGTTTAAGTCAACATCATGTCTTTTAGCCAGTGGGTTTGGTCCATTTTGAATTTTTTTTATCGTGACCTTTGTATGTATTTTCTTTTTCTTATTTGCTTTATTTAGGATTAATCACATACTTGTATGACATTGCTTACACCTCTACTGTGTTGGAAATTGTAAATCAATTTTTTTATTAAGTTTAATTTTTTATTTTTAATACTGCATATTTAGACATTCTAAACATTATCAATATATTCATGTTCTTAAAGAAACATAAAATATAGAATAATTAACTCAAATATCCCCACTCATCCTTCATCACTATTTTCTACATTTTAGTTCTAATATTGCAATTAGATTTTTTTTACTTATAACTCATATATAATTCATATATCAATGCATTAGACATTAAAAAATATGTTCTTATTTCTCTGTGTGTATAGGTTTTTTTTTCTTTAAAAATTTTTTTTTAATGTTTATTTATTTTTGAGAGAGAGACAGAGATAGAGCAAAAGCAGGAGAGGGACAGAGAGAGCAGGAGACCCAGAATCCAAAATAGGCTCCAGGATCTGAGCTGTCAGCACAGAGCCCGATGCAGGGCCTGAACCCACAAACATTGAGATCATGACCTGAGCCGAAGTCGACGCTTAACCAACTGAGCCATTCAGGTGCCCCACAGGTTTTCTTTTTTAAATTAACATTTCCATATGTAAATCTTTCCAAAACCTGCTTTGTCTTTGTTAATATTTTCTGATATTTATTAAATTCTCTTTATTTTTTCCATTTTCTTCCTTGTAACTTTTTTCTTTCTAAT